>NC_134455.1:252356748-252670998 GCF_047948215.1 Lycorma delicatula
TGAAAATAGAAAGAATTAAATTTTTTTTTTTTTGAAACTGGTAGATTTACGGAAAAATATTACTCAACAAAACGGATGAATAAGTATTTTCTATAAGTTCCGATTTTCAAGTGATTTTAAATAATTTAAAAAATTAACCATCTAAAAAAATTATAGCTCGTTTTTTTCCTTATGTGAAGTTCCTTCTTTCCTTTGACAAATGGTACGTATAATTTTCTACGTAATAATTATATGGAATATAGTAACACTATCTAGGCAATTAAAATAGTTACCAGCATAATTAGCTACACTGAAGTCTCCCTGACAATGCTGACTTGCTAACACTTACAGACATCTATACAAGCGATTGCACGCAAATTCTTACCGTGCGTGCTTAGCGGTTAACGACATGATTGCTATACTTATCATGGTTATTTTTTTCTATTTAGGTTTATTTTCAATAGAAATTAGAATTTTTGTGATTGTATTTTCAATCTCATTTACGCACCACTTATTATCACACTGAAAAAGAAAAGACCTAATTAAACGATAAACTAAAAATGATAACATAAAACATTAGCAGATACCAAGCAACAATCAGTAGATATCTCGTTAGTACTATTTAATTTAAATAAAATATTACTTAGGCGATAATCTAGGAGAAAAATACTGAGATTTTTTTATTTATTTTTTTTGTATTATGGAAACCATAATACAATATAAATTACATTAAAAATTAGTTCACTCGTATTCATTTTCACTCTTTTTATGCCTGAAACAAGAACACTTTTATTTAGAAAAAATGTTACAAATTCGTAATTTTTAATTTCTTTCTTGTTTCCTTTTGAACAATTTCCTGAACCCAGGATCTCCACGCTAGCTACGTTCCTGCATCAAGGGTACGTGTAGAACAGACGTAAATGTTCCTAATATTCTCTCGAAATAAATTACGACGTATTAATAAACTTGGTTTAAAATAAATGAGAAATCCGTAATCTCTTTACAGCGTCTTAAGGACATAAAGTCCTAACAGACAAATTTGAATATAATCTACTTATTACACCTTAGAATGAGCACAACAAACAAAAGCATGAGTATAACAACTTCGAACATAATCCTGTAATTGCAATTACACAGGTAACAAAGACTATAATGCCTTTGCCTTGCCTTGCATAAGTGTGCGTACATAATTACTGTTACGCTAACTACAAGCACGTACAGGCACATACACACACACACACACACACGCACACACACACACACACACACACACACACACATATATATATATATTGTGTCTGTGTATGTTTGTTCATACGTACAAGATATAATATTTATCCTAAACAAAAACATGTGTTATCGGCGTGAATCATTTAATTATAATATTTAAATTAGTGGGTAATTTTCTTCAGTGCACAAAAACATAGAGCATTTCACAGTACAACAGAACAAATTCATGCAATAAAAGGCCTAGTGGTTTACTTCCATTAAATTAACAAATTTCTGGCCACTTAGATTGTTTAAAGTAATATTAACATCTAGTTACATAATTAACAACTACATCAAAATTTCTTCGTTAATTTTAAGGTGGCTAAACAGTCACATCCAACAACTAAATATATATCCCAAATAACAATTTATATATATATAAATACATTTAAGCGACCCAAGCAAATTAAGGTAATTTTTTAACTGCAACATAGCGTTTCCGAAAAGAATTCATCTGGCCCTCGACAGGTAAATTTAATTTAAAAAAATTCTATACCGTGAGCTCACCTGTTCAGAAGCAAGTTGTAGTCCTCTAAGTAAACTAATCTAAAATCCATCTGAGTAATAAAAATTCCAGCAATACATCGGAGTCATAATTCCACAGTTTTTCCTACAATCTCCCAAAATTTCAACGTGTCTAGCCAATGACAGACATCAATAACTGTGACCAATGCAGATGAAATTGGTTTTACGTACATACGGTCCACACAAAGTTTTTAACTGCCATTTTTAGGAAATTATAGATTTGAATGAAAGTTTGTTTCCCAAGAAAACTTTAAATCGAAGATAAACATCAGTACAATAATCTTTCCTAAGAAGGCGATAATATTTTTAAAAACGTTCAAACCATATAATCGATACTTTGAAATCGTTTTCAGAGACACTACTATATCGACAATATTACTTAGTCAGCTTACACCGGTATTATTTAAATTATCTATCTCACTTAATAAACTCTCCTATACTTTGTTAAAGTAGTGTTTTCAAAAAGAGTTCTTCAGTAACGTTTTCTTGACATTTTATTAAGTCAGCATCTTCGTTAAACACCAATGGAATTCTGTTGATGAAGTCAAAAATCGTTTCAATCGACTTCTTTCGCTCTCCACGTAAAAAAGATTTTTATCTACAGACGTATATGTCATTTTTCAGATCTGTTATAATGATGTTATATCCCTTTCAAACCCAATTAATGTCGTACCGATTTCTCCTTTGGTAGCAAATATTCCATCAACTCCCTCTCCGTACAGCCAATCAGAAATGAGAAAAAGTTGTTAATTATGCACATTTACTTATCAACTGAGATACACTTTCACCAAAGTATCAAATAGATGCGCATGGATCAGTATAGAACCCGAATCCTACATGTTCATGCTGGCCAATATATAAACATAAAGTACATGATTTTGGGGCTTTTGAGCTTATTTTGTCGTCTTTTATTGGCCTATGCTAATCGTATTTATTAAAATTATCAAAATATTTATTTACCTACCGTTCCTTTACGGTCAGGAAAGCCGTGTAGGGGTTGTGTAAGGTCTATTGTCCAGGGCCTTTATTCGGAATAGAATTAAGAAATGATTATGTTACAACTTTTTTTGAAGTCTATTTAAAAAGATTCTTTAGAGAAAATTTTAATAATCCCATCTTAATTTTAGTTATCTTTTCCCCGTAGGTTTCAAATAGGTCACATACACATTTATTTTTAATCAAATCATGCACTCATATTACTTAATTACAGTCGGTTAATTGAATTATCATTTTACTATTTGCTCTTTTAAAACAAAAATGATACCACTCATTGCGACATTTTCTGAATTGGAATGAGCCGTGTTATAGTAATTACAAATACGTAAAGAGAAATAGTATGAGGATTAAAACAATAGATATTGTTTTCCCGTTGCGTTGTATTGCAAGATTATATTTAATAGACAAATAATAATATAAACTTTGACTATATTTTTCTCCCATACTTCACTTTACTATTATGAGAAAATAAAGTACATCAAATGTTAATTTAATATTACTTGTTCAATAGTAGGAAACTATTAAACAAGGTTAATATCAAGATAAAAATCTGATCTCCGTGGTAGAGTGGCAGCGTTTCGGCCTTTTATTCGAGAATCCTGGGTCCAAATCCCAGTCAGACATGGAAATTGTCATACGCTACAAAATTCCGTTTACAAAATGGAATTTTGGAAATAAAGAACAGAAAAAAATAAACTATAGAAGTTGTCTTTTCTGTAAGAAAATAAGTTTAAATCGTACCATGACGGTTTTTTTCCAAACGTAATAAAATTTGTTCAGTATACTACTTTCTTATGTTGATACGGAATTATAGCTAACTCTAATGCTTTGTAACGCATATGTGTGTTTTAGTTTTTGTATTTTTTTTTCTCGTCTTAGAATCCTTTTCTTATTATGTTTTAAATTTAATAAGATTTTTTGTTGTTTTTGTAACATAATAAAATGTTTTTTACTTTGAAGCTTTACTTTTCAAAAAAACGGGCACATTTCAATTTTTCAGCGTTATTCTGCAAAAATTTGTTCGATAGTACTATTGTACAATTTTTTTACTTAAGCTGTAGAATTTTTAACAAAATAAAGCAATATCTAGTAAGAAGATGGTATTTTCCTTTTTTTGTCATAATCAATGTTTAATATTGGGACAATTATAGCATAATCATATTCAGCCTGTTGTTATTCTTAAGTTCAACGTATTTTCAAGCGAAAATTTAAACAAGATTTGTTTGAGATTTATTACATATACCTCTTTATTCAAAAGAGGTTTAGTCCTCGTTCATCTATTGTCTCATTACGTCTTGTCTCTGCATTTTTTCTCCTTTTTTAGCAAAGACATTGTTCGTCACCTTTAGGTTTCTTAAGAACGGAATTTTTTTTATCGGGCTGCTTTTTGCAGGAGCAAAAGATAATATAAAAAAAAAAAAAAAATGTTAAAAGTAGAAGTAAATCGACTTTAACAATGCACTAAGAAATGAATAATTAATACCGTGTCCGAAAAAGATTGTAACCTTTCCTTTATATTTTTTATTAGCTGCTCACTGTGTGAAGAGAGAAGTTATACTGATTGCTATTTATTTCGGTCCGATGGTTGAAATAACTTGACAGCACTTCTAGTTCATTTCGTGTACACTTACGCTTCTGCATCTGAAGCAGAGCAGAGGACCACCATAAGTTGTGAATGCTCCGGATATATCCAGAAAAATCCCTAATACATATTTACATGGAGTAGCGAAAACTAGTCCAGTGGTGAAACATTGATTGCTGTTGGATACTTCAAGATTTGATTGTAATACTCGCTGTTCTCATGAGTACAAATATCTAAAGATGGCACCCACCAAACAACAGAAGGAATTTTGTGTTGTGGAATACGCAAAGACAATGTCTGTTATCACAGTTCAACGCAACTTTCGATCTACCAGACAAGAACTCCAATAAGTGTTGGCATACAAAACTCATGGACACAGGTTACCTATGCAAAGGCAAAGCACTGGCCGTCCTTTCCATTCAGAGGAGACAGTGGATAGAGTTCGGCAATCCTTTCAATGCAGCCCCATCAAGTCAGCTCGGAAAGCTAATCCTGAGTTGGCATTGCCCCGCTCAACAGTCTCGGATGTTCTTTGTAAGCGTTTGAAATTCACGGCTTACAAGCTGAAAACGTTTGCAGGGACTCACTGAAGATGACAGACAACTTCGCACTGTCTTCAGTGTAAACATGTTGGGATTCCTAAAAAATGATGATTTTGGGGACAAGATAATCTTCAGTGATGAGGTGACCTTCCATATCAACGGCAAAGGCCAACAGACATATTGTTCGACTCTGGGGTTCAAAACATCCTGGACGAATCATTGAGCATATCAGAAATTCTCCAAAGTCTTTGCTGCCATAACCAGAATGAAGCTTTAAGGGCCATTTTTACAGTTGTAAAGGTACACTCGTAACTTGACATGCTCCAGATTTGGTGGATGCCACAACTTGAAGAAGACTCCCAAGATTTCATTTTCTAACAGGATGGAGCTCCACCCTGCTTTCATAATGATGCGAGAGGGTATCTAAATGAACATCTCCCATAGCGTTGGATAGGTCGCACTGGTGCTGATGATGAAGCGTTCTTGTGATGGCCCCCAAGGTCTCCAGATATGACACCATGCGGTTTCTTTTTGTGAAGCTTTGTCAAAGACAGAGTCTTTGTCCCACTATTCCCTGGAGCTTTAATTCTTCTTCATTAGAACAGAGCAAACATTAATTCATGAAAACAATCAATAAGGGTACAGAAATATCAATTTAGAAAAAAAAAAGATATATTTTATTATTAATCCGTTCTTACTGGCTTTTAACTAATATTCCGTTCTTCATTAGTGATAAGTTTTTTTAGATTAATGCATTCAAATTTAAAACTAAGATACTAAATTAAATATATCACAATCTGTTGTAGTAGAATTTAATCAATATTTTTCACGATATATTTTTTAAAAGATATTTAATGTTCTTTCTTTAAAAAAAGAATTATTATTAAATGTATAAGATAATTTTGGAATAAGAAATTTGTATAAATTATTGATTTTATAGAAAAAAAAATGATCTAAATAATCATTTTTTTGCGATTTCTTCTCTTTTTTAATAAATATTGATTATCGAAGAAATTTTAGTTGAATTTAATTATAGTAATTTTGTAAGAATGCAATAGCATTAGGTTAAAAATAATATTGCTAGTATATCACAAATACCATTAAGAGAATCCCATTCTTGCAGGGATCTATTGGGTGTGAGATGGGATAGAGGAGAGAGGAGTAACAGGTTTCAAATGGAGCAGGCAGGAGTGGAGGCGAAGCTTTAAATGAGCTAGTACTCGTCGAGCGGCAGTCACTTATTCTTTACTTATTAAAGTGAAACTTCACATCATGAAGAACGTATTTTTATTTCTGTTACTTCTTGCCACTGGCTTTGGAGAAGATAAATTTAAATCATGTTTCGAGAAAGATTCTATTTCATGCGTTCAAATAGAAATGTTTCGAAGTATGAAATATTTTTTCGATCAAGAAAACTTACCGATTTTTGGAGGCTTATCACTAGTTAAAAATCAATTAAGTCCTGAAGCATCAACAAGGTCATTATCAATGGATACGATGTCAGAAAATAAAATTATCTCTGCAGCAGATGTTGAAAAAAGAGAAGAAATTTTAGAATCTTTCACTATAGATAAAATTTTTAATTTCTTTCAAGAAAGAAGCCTATCGTGGAATCTCTCCCCTTTGATGCAAGAAGTCGGTGCAACTGCAAGAGGATTGATGGAAAATATTCCAGATGATGTAAAGCAAAAGATATCCGAACTTGTGACAGAAGGTAGGTGCACTCGTTTTTTTTTTGTTTTTTTTTAATAATTCATAAATATATTCCAAAATTTTTTTTTCGAGTTAAGTGTAACTCAGAATGTACTAAATTTAAATTTAAGTCATTATAAATTCTAACTAATTACAATAGATAGTATTTATTATTATTTTCCTTTTTTAAAAGAGAGCACAAAAATAAATAGAACAAAACCAGAAAATGTAACAAGTCTTATTCCTAAAAATAAATCCTACTTTAAAACCTTATTAAAATATTAATAAATTCTCAATATATAAATGTTTTTTTTTGGTTGTTATATTTTGATAAAAATATAAATAAAATACTGGAACTCGAACATTTACTCAGTAAATTGTAAATTAAGTGTATACAATTTTTACTATATTTATGAACAACAATTTAGGGCAGTTTTGTATTATTTTTTCAAAGTTCAATTTTTTTTTTAATTTTATAAAAAATTTAGTTACAAAAAACAACAATTTAGTTATTAAAAAAGATCTATTCACATTTATGTATAACCACTTTTTCACTAAATCTACATTAATCGATATTATCAGGCATTCTTATGCTAATATTGTGACTTCAAATCTAAGAAAAAAAAAGAGCGGCTGTTACACGATTAATTTATTCTTATTAAATGGTATTGTAACTTATGTTACATCTAAATTCCATTCTAAGTTTATTATTTTACGTCCGCAGAAATTATCTTTGTAATTTCTATTTAGTAGTACATAAACTGTGAACATTACGGAAAACATATTTTCCAACGATTTATTAGCTCGTAATTGAAATTCTTCTTACGGTTAGTCCTTAATAAATAGAGCAAAGTACATAATTTTTCTTGTAAGAAAGGGTATCAGAATACTTGTCTGTACCCTAAAACACGGATAGCATTAGAGTTTCTCTGTTTAAGATGAATGATATTTACCATTTTTCTCTTCCTGCGATGAATACCCATCCCCCTATTTGCATATCCCTCATTTTTAAGGCTGAATATCAATATCACCTGACGATTAATAACCTTCACAAGACGCTGTGCAACATTAATATGTTTGGCTCACTGAGGAAGACGACGAACGAGAAACTACAATTTCTAATTTTTCTTAGTAATCCTGACAAGTCACACTTTTTATTCTTGGATAATTATGTTATTTTTAAAACTGACTGTTGTCGTATATCAGATCTCCTGAAACATTTTAGGATATAGCAGCCGACATCATTATTAAGTCTATCGAACATTTCAGCTCAAAATATATTTAAAAATTTGCTTTTCAGTTACTGAAATTTAGTTGCAAAATGAGAAAAATATTTTTAAATCGGTTATTTTTCTGAATTTGGCAGATGTAATAGACTAATTTTTATTTTACCTACATTATCATTTGTTTGTATTTCATTTTTGACACTTTCATTAGTCCTCTGCTCGTAATTAAATAAAGCTAATAAGTAACCTTAAAGAAAACTATTATTTTTTTCATTCTTCTTTTTTTTAAGATAAAGATAAATATCTAATATATGAAAAGTTATTTATCTGATTTTGAATTAAAAGAGGAATAATGACTATGTTGAAAATCATGAGAATAGACAATAACTATAACAAAAACAAAAGTCTATTATTTCCGTTCGGATTATTTTATGCTGAAATTTTATTTTATTTTATAAAATCCATATTTATGAGATAATTATTTCTTTATAATCATGGTTTGTCTTTTAAATATTAGTTACAGTTTAACCAGTAGTATATTTAGTACGACATTGCTATCCAAAAATTATTTTTCCGGTAAAATTTCTTTTCTAAATTTAAAAAAATCTTTACTTCAATAATTCTAGAATAATAACACTAAAAATCATTATTATTATTATTACTATTACTACTACTACTACTACTACTACTACTACTACTACTACTACTACTACTACTACTACTACTACTACTACTATTACTACTACTACCACGTTTTTAATTAATTTATATAATTTTTCATCCACTTTCTGATACAATGTTCCGCCTCAGTTAATACGGTTACACAGACGCTTAAGGGTATTTATTGACATACTTTTTATAAAAAGTGCTATCAAGCACTTTAAAAAAGCTATCAACTGTAGTAAACAACAAATTCAGCTACAATAATACTCTTAATATTTATCTTATAAATATAATATCTAGACTACTGCCGGCTCTAGCTAAAAAAACTGAATTATTTATTATCCAAATAAACAAACTCTAGAACAATTTCTCTCATTGAATTTTATGTATAAGAAAGTGTTCGAAGCAATTAAGTGAAAATAATATTTTATAATAATTTAATAGGATTTTAACGTATAAATAAATATTATCGAAGTAACAAATTTCTAAATTTCGCTTCATTCACTTAGTAAAACATTTAATTCTATAAATTTTAGTGAAAAACTTTTACATCAGAATCCTCCTGACAGAAATAATTAATTAATAAAAATATCTGTCTCTTGCGAAGCTAATTTTTTCTTACTTTGATAAAACAACCTCACATCGAGTATGTATAAAATTATGAATAAAAGCTGTATAAAATTAAAATTATAATTTCATATCACTTTTTTTTGTGTTTAAATTTTTCCCTTACTGTACAAAAATGGAATTCAAAACTTTATTTTCATAATTTTAAATCATCATTTATCTGAGTTACTCATTTATTTGGGTTACTTAGTATTAAATATTGTGGCAGGATCAATTATAAAATTACAGACGTATTTCGAACAGAATAGAGTTACAGTATTTCTTTTACTTTTATCTACTCAAGAAATTGATTCTAGAATAATCGCGGTTGGGTTATTAAATGTAGCGGATGAAAAAAACTAAAAACATTGTTTGATGCAAAGTTTATTACAATATTTACAATATAGAACTAATTAAGAATTATTAAATTCAAAAAGAATTAACAAAGATTTTATAATGACCTATGTAAATTTTAGTAAACCTATTAAATTTAGTAAACCTATGTAAATTTATTAAACCTATGTAAATTTATAACTAAATTTACATAGGTTTGTTTAATTTACTGTATTTATTTTACCATTAAGTAAAATATTTTTTTATACTTCATTTTTTTGTGAGTAGTTTCAAAAACTTTATATCTTACTACAGTTTTAATGTACTCCTCAACCCTAATCATTTACTCTAAAAGTCGATTATTCCGGTTTTATAACAGTCGTTTTTCCTTCTTTTCTCTCTCTTCCTCTTCCTCTTAGCTCAAACTGCGTAAAAATAATGAAATTATCGAGAGAGTGATCTTATAACATATAACTCAGAACCTCTCGCAGCAGTAGTACGTGCGTGACCAAAAATGATTATTAACTATAAGAGACTGAGATCATAGGTTGTCTTCTTTTTTTTACAAAACATTGCACAGCAAGATGCATGTGAGTGAATATTACGAAAAATATGTAGCTGTAGTTGTGAATATTATGTTACCTATAAACCTTAACGTTACTCTTTAGTCGAAGTTTCGTATCTGTCTGCATATTAAAAACTTGTCTTGTATTTTATAATTATTTATCGTCATTATATGCTTTGTCTCTCTTTAGAAAGAGATATATTAATCAGTTTTTTGGCATCACCTGTCCCGTTGTTTATTACAGCTGTGATACAAGTAAAGCGGCTTAGGTTCAAGATGTGCCTGTATGAGTCGCTTTATCTGAGACGTTTGTGATATTTGCTACACAACCATCACAACGGTGAACAGAGTGAATCACTCGCGTATAAAAGTGTCACCTGTATTTCGATGGATTTAGTGTCGATGTCAAACAATGTATTCGGTTTTCTGAAGAAGGCAACGGAAAGCTACATCGTTCCTCTAAGTCATCGGATGTTCAAAGTTCTTGGGGAGATTATGATATTTTCAGGAATAACTTTTTCCTATGTGATGTCACCTCCAACTAATCATTTATTGGACTTTGTATACTACGAGCATATATACTAATTGTTTAATAACATGTAACTTCTTTCAATATAGTTTTTCTCAGTCTATTCTGGTTTCAATTATTTATTTCGATTTCTTCATATTAACTTAAAGATGATCTCTGGCTTCTAATAAGTCTTGGAAAATAATGATATTTATTGCTGATATAAATTGTTTCATCCAAACATGAGTTTCAAAAAAAAAATTATGAGGAAGTGCCTAACTTCATAAAATTTGAATACTAAACTAGATTTATCATAATTTTTTTAATTTTACAGCGAGGCTACGCCATTCTCCCTGTCACTGTCACGTGGCAAACAATCTTTTTTTTCTGTTATCTAAAGAATACTTTTTTAAATTATTTTTTTTTTATCAGCAAATATTTATACACAGATTATACAAAAACGTTTAAAACAATTTTTACCCAAGGCACGATGACAAATGTTGAAAGAATGTTCACATCAAAGTAAGTTTAAAGCAACAAAAGTAAAGCTAATCGGTGCTTTAATTCAGCTTAAAACGAAATGTAATCAGTTTTGCTGAAAACACTTTTAAAATATATTACTCTTTCTTTTGGCGAGAAATGTTTTGGCATTCAGTGTTGAAATTTATTCCCAAAAGATGTGTATGCACAACAAAAGTATTTAAAAGGGTAGTTATTATTAACTTTGACATAAAACGATTGTTTAAAATTAAGTTATGAAATAAAAATATTTGAAAATTAGATATAACACGAAGAATTCCAGATACAAATTATTTTACATATTGATAATACCTTAAACTTTAGGATTAATGTTTTTTGGGGTAGATCTAATAGGGATAGTTACGAATATGAGCATTTATATGAGATGTAGTTTACGGTAGATATTAATTTTATTGTTATATATATTTTTAACTATGAATTTGCATCATAGGATTCTGGGATCGCCAAAAATTAGCAACTTCTTTGTAATTTATTAACAGTTGTTTCAGATTACCCAGAACCTCTTTCGGTTACACCATGAAAAGGGCGTATATGTCAGTGCGTGTGAACTGAATTTACTGTTTTTTAATATCTTATTAAATTACGTTAACACATTTATTTACATTAATTTTCAGAAAATTAAATATTTTCAGATGTTAATGATATATACTGAACGGTAATATTCTCTTGATATATTCTCATAATTTTTATGAAAAATTTAAATATCATTTTTTAACTTTTCAGTAATAAATTAAGAAAAACCCGTTTTATTTACCTAAAAAAAGCCAACGCCCAATATTATTGACTTATGAATTTTGTAGCTATGAAAAATGCGAACCCAACCGGATTCCAACAAGGAACCTCGGATAAGACAAGAATAACGGTAAAAGACGTGTTCCTGTAATAGTGGGATTGAATAAAAATTACTTTTTTGCAAAATAATCATATTTTCAACAAAAAAGTTATTTAAATAAATATTTATAATTAATATATTTGTGTATGTATTTATAAATATATATGTAAAATTGAAAATACTAAAACAGTAGATGTACCTCTAAATTAAGCAACTACCATATTCTAAAGTGATAGTAGTAATGCGTTTTTGCTTCGCCTTAGGTAAATTGTAAAAGTAAGTTGTTTACTTTATTTTTAGTGGTTAGACTGTATTTTTTTCACTCTACATTAGCTTTAATGCAACCTAATTTACTGATATCTTGCTACTTAATATTAAGAACTAAAAACCACTATTTTTCTTCGTTATAAACTATTACTCACATAACGGCTATTGACTTATTTATCGTCAGGTTCAAATAAATATTTACATTCTTGACGCCTCCTTATGATAAAAAGACAATTTATTCACTAGCCACTGGAACAACCGGCCTACTTGCCAAATAAATAAGTAGTCTTAAACCGGATATAAGCATGTTTAAGACCTCCGCCTTTTTAAAACACATACTAGTATAGTATTTCATTCCTTCAGTTTTCACTTCCATGACTTCTCAGACCGGTTCTTATAATTTATTTACAAGTTAGATGCATGTCTTATAATAAATTAGTTTTATTCTCATATAAAATATCTACTATTTTGTTTTATATATATATAAATATAAAAAGGAAAATTAGTTCATCGAAAGACACTTTTTCGAGTTAATAATTGATATTTTATAAATATATTGCAATAACAAAACGTAATTTCTTTTTATTCTATGTGCGTGTTAGTTCAGTATAGTTTTTTCTTCATCTGTTAAAAATAATCGCAATTAAATCATAGCAAATATAACAGATACAACATGTTTCACTTGTATAATAAATCTACACAATTAAAATTTGTTTAATTATTTGCTTCCTTTAGGATCTGACCAACGAAAATACTAATAACGATATTTATTAATTTTAAACTGGTAGCTATTTTTATCACTATTTTATGGGATACTGACCTTCGATATGGAGTTGCTAGCTTAATATTACACGCGTTAGACTTAACTTCATTCTGACACGTACCACTTTAACTTTCATACTAGTGTTGAATATAATCTCTTTAATTATTTTGTCGAGTGTAGGAGAAAATGGTTAACAGTTAACTGTGTACTGATTTTGTACAAATGTGTACCACACTTTGTTACAATACCTATTCTGGAAATATCCATTACTTTTTATTTTCTATTTTATCCTTATTTAAATCCTATAAACCAAGTAATAATATTATATATATATATATATTAAATAATATATCCTTACTGACTGATTCATCATCGCGTAGAAAGATTACTGAAGATAATTGATGAGTATTTGTATATATGTCCTTCGTATGGTGTAAGTACACATTAAGAATGCATTTTTTGGAATTCTGAATTTAAGGGGTTAAAATGAAATAACAACGAAATTTACTTTTTTTTAAATTTCTCTGTAAAAAATGAACATAGCTGTTAACTTCATTTTTGGTGTGTTTAATTCTGATGTAAATATCTAAAAGCTAATTTCTAGATTTCTCAAAATTCAACCTTCAGATGTAAAAAATTTGAACAGTACTTGCTAATTTTTTCCATTATCGCCTATACTAAACGACATATTCACTAGATTGGGGGCTTGCAATGACTCTTCAGCTAAATATCTACAACCATTATCGGTTTTTTCAAATTTTGAAAAATTTATGTCGTAAATTGAAATTTGTAATAGTTTTTCGGTGTTATGTGATAAATATATATTATTTAAAATGTAAAATTCAGTTAAACGGTACGGGGATTGAGTTTCAACAGAATAATTAGTATGCGACCACTCTTAAGAAATCTCTCCCCAACAAAAATCTTCCTGAATTCGACGAATCAATATTCATTAAAAAAAAGTTATATGTAGAAGTTAAATGTAGCGACTTGGGTGAAAGAAAAGATTATATATATATATACACGCGCGCGTGTGTGTGTATGGTGCGCGCGCGAAAAATTGCAAAAATGGAACATTTAAGGAATGTTTACTTGTTATTCAACCACTTCTGCACGGCTACTACGAGTTAATTATCTTAACAAGCTCCGGCAGATGTTAGTGGTTATATTTCATGATTATATACTACAATACAGAATGCAATTAGTAGATTATTATATAAAATTGTAGTCTTGTATAATGACTATCTGACTTCAGGGTGACTGACTACAGAGTGATTATGATCAACTTCGAAAGACGATTCGGGTTACATCAGAGTGCTATCATTTTCCTTCCAGTTCTTATAGTCGATTTTTAAAAGTACTGAATCAAATGGAGCAATAATAAGGTCTAATATTAAAAAAAATATCTATTTTGTATACATAGTGATCAATAACAAACAAATTAAAAAAAAAAACAAAATAACGTAGCATTAAATAACAATCATAGAAAGTAATCTTTTTTCAAACTGAACTATTTTTTGCGCTTTTCAGAATGATTTTTTTATATAGAGATATTAAAAAAACATTGTTTAGTTGATGTTTAGCGATTTACTGAAAGATATTCGTATGTAGTTTGCAAAGGTGCCACCTGAAATAAACAATTTTAAAAACTTTTTACTTTATTTTATTCTCCTAACGTGTACGTCGCAATATGTTCAGTGAATAAGTAACTAGTGAACAATACGCAATTTCCCTCCGCCCAGTGAGATGAGGATGAAAAAATAAAGTCTAGTCTTCTTCAAACTCAGGCCAACCATTCCTGAGACGTGAACCCCAATCACCAAATTATACTGATAACCACAATCTAGTATTAAAATAGTATAAAAGCAACTATTTTTTACTAGGATTTTAACTTCAGAATTCAGCTGTTAAACACTGATTTGTTACAACGAGTTAACCACTAGACCAGCCCGGTGGGCTAATTTAGAAACTTGGAAAGAAAAGATAAATACATGCATGCATATCTGTATGAATTTTGAGTTACTCGTATTTAATAATAAAACTTTAGGGTAAAATTATATTCCTCTAAATATTGTAAAAATGCCGGTCTCCGTGGCGCGAGCGGTAGCGTCTTGGCCTTTCATCCGGAGGTCCCGGGTTCAAATCCCGGTCAGGCATGGCATTTTTACAACGCTACAAATCATTCATCTCATTCTCTGAAGCAATACCTAACCGTGGTGTCGGAGATTAAAAGAAAAATGTTGTAAAATCTTGAACATATAGAATAAAATTTTTCTAAATATTGCATATTTCTTACTAGGATGAAAAGTTCGTATAAGAACTTAAACATAGCATTTTAACTTCATTTGTATTGTTTGTAAGTAATAATTCAATATTTAAATGAATATGTTACGTGTTTAAAGGTCGTGGGAAAAAGAAGAAGTTGATGAAATTGTTACTTCCGCTGCTGATCGGTTTGAAATTAAAAATGGCCGTGATTCTAGTCATCGGTTACTTTATAATAGCATTAATAGCAAAAAAAGCTATTTTGGCATCCATCATTTCTCTCGCTATCTCAGGTTTTATTGCTATCCGAAAACTACTCTCCAATCAGCATCAACATCATCCACAGGTACGAATATTTTATTTAATTATTTTTGCTACTTTTAACTCCATATTTTAATTATAAGTTTCTTGTTTATTCCTAATATTTTTTTTTTTTTTAATATTGCGATTTTTTTCGTATGAAATAAAGGCACTAAAAATATTTGGATTATCTTGTTCAAATTTGTTTAAATTATCAACTATTTGAACAGACTGAATAGAAATCTAAACTTAGATACCGTCACAGATACTTCCTCAATTCACTTGATTCATCAGACAATTAGTGTTGATTTAAGCTGGCTTCCTTCCAGCTTAAATCAAATTATGTATGGGCTATACTTTGTAAATAAGTATAAGTTATTTAGTTGTGTTTTATTCTTGTTATTCTTTTTTTTTGTTTGTTTAAACTAAAAGAGGTATTTAAAATTATATTCATTATTTCTTTAGAGTAATTTCTAAAGTTAATTCAAAAGATCGTAATGCAACAACTGAAATAACTTTCACTGAAATTTACTATTTCAACGTAATTTTAAATGTTAAATGTTGTTTTTAATTTTAAATTTAAAGCGATTTATAGAAATTAATATTCCTTCAAACTGAAGTTTGTTTTTTTTTTTAATTGAATCAAGAGCACCTATCGTAAAAATCATTACTGTCATTATACCACTGATGGTGTGGTAAATTTAACATTACGGGGGTAGTTTGTTTATGATATTGATGTAATTATAAGTCGAGTAGTCTGTTTTGTTGTAACAAAGGAATGTTAGATTACGTTTTAAGTTTGTAAGATTAGTGAATATTAGTAGAAGAGAATATTTGATTATCTATCCTTCTACCTATTAGGTATAAATAAAGATAATTCTTAAATACATAATAATTTTTAATGTCTGTAAAAGTGAAATTATATCTTTTATAATAAAATATCTTTATAATAAAAAAAAATTACTATTACATTTCGTTTTTGTTACATTTTTTAGAAAATATTTCATCCGCAGTAGTTCTGCACAACACCGCCGAACGATGCGTTACTCAAATTCATCATCAACATATTTAATAGCTATTTTATAATTACAAAATAGCTTCCAACATATCAGAACGAAAAATTCATACAGTCAGACCAAAAATATTTTTTGACGTTCGGTTTAGAAATTAGTTTTGTTTTCTTTAGCTTCTTATATTAGGATATGTAAATTGAAATAGCTAATTCAACAACAAAACTTTACGTTTTCAATGAGCAATAATTTCAATCGTTAAATTTTATTAATACAATTACTCGTTTGTGTTTATTAATATTATTATTCATAATAACAACCAAATTAAATACGAATTATTTAATAGAATACAAATGTTCAATTATGAGGAATAATCTTTAAATTCATTTTCCTGTTTGAATTTGTTTTTTAGACGAATTACGTCTACTGGATTAATTAAAAACGAATTATGTTACGCACATGCAGTGTAAAAGAAGTAATATTACGATGTTTATGTGACTTGTTTTTTTATTTAACTTACTTTCTTTTATGCAAAAACATTTTTTTTTCTCTGTTTTAAATTTATAATTAATATTTATTTCAATTCACTTGTATATTAGCAAATACCAATCTTATATATGTTGATTTACTTTCTTGTGTTTAGAAATAAATATATTAAAACATTCTATTTTAAGTCTACATACTGAAATTCAACAGAATTGTATTTGTAAAATATCGTTCAATTAATCAGCCATAAAAGACACGATAATCTTTGATCAAAGAATATTATTAGTACCAATATATTCAACAATTGTGTTGCAGGTGTCTGTACATCCAGTAGAATACAGTAGTCATGGAGGAGGATGGAGTTCTGGTGGTTCAAGCGGTTGGGATTCTGGTCATGGAGACTCACACGGTTCATATTCAAATAATGTGGCTCACTCACTGGCCTACAGCGCCCAGAAACCCGTTCGTTGAGATGATTAAGCCAGTTATCTGGTAAATAAGATTTTTATTTTACAATCCTCTTTTGATAATTTATTTTTCAGTTTAACATTAAAATGCAGACAAGAAAGATTAACTTCGAATAATTAATGAACTTCCATTATACAAAGTAAACCGGTCGTCTTAAAGCACTTTTTGTGTAGCTATTAGATTAAGGATTATTGTTTGCTCTCGGTTTATAAATGAGTTTGCTGGAATTAAAAGCCAGTGATAATTATTTATGAATGAATACAAGAAACAAATATAAGTAAATGTACTTCAAATTTAAATTTACGTAAATTTAGAGTTATTTTATGAGGATCATTTATCAATATTAAAAACTACACTTTAATATTTTGTTTATTAAATAATTAACTTTAGTAATTTATCAGAACAACTCTCTTTAAAATTATGTTTTAATTGGGGAATAAAGACGTTCCTCAATAACTTATTACGGTAGCAGATAATAATTGTCTTTTGCTTGGCATCAAAATCTTCTTTTTTTGGTTTTGAAACGATAATAACCCTTGAAGTTATTCATTCAAATAAAAATCTATGAACTGAATTTTTTATTTTCATGGCTTTGGAAATGCTTCTTCTGGAAAGTTTCTTTGAGGGGATCAAAAATGAAAATCATTAGGTAAAGAATTGGAGCTAAGCGCTAACAGGCTTGTAATTATAGAAGTACTTCTGAACGGATTTCCTTCGTGTTTATTGCGTCAATTGAATAGTATACGAGTGGTTGTTGCAGAATCTCACTCCATATTCTGCTGTCCCTGACACTTTTAAATCATCGCGGGCTTAAACATGGATAACAGTAAGGTAGAATGGTATTAGCAATCGAATATTCTTTGATCCTTCTACGAGTAGATCTCACAAACAATAATATTTTTTATCCCAAAACACAGTGATACCCTCCGATGGCAACGAATGTAGTGTTTTCTTACCTGACACTGGGTACGCCAATCAGTTTTTTTCTTGTTGATTACAATCAAAACGATGTGTTTAAATATTTCGCAGATAAAAACTCATCACTTATACTTGGTAATGAAAACTTTAAAAGATCTGGGATTTCTCATGTTTGTCATTTAATGTCATCATCTCAAAAATTCGATCGCAAAAATTGTTCGGCGATTAAAATATTTAACAATGTACAACATTTATGTATTGAAGATCTACCTCTCTATTGTGCTTTAACATTTTTCAATATGCTGTTGTAAAAATTCATTAGAGACTTCAACCATTCTTTCAAATCGATGCTAATCTTCAACAAAGAAACGATCATTTCATATTTTTTTATATTTGTACGCATATATATTTTTGCATATCTGGTAGTGAAACCCTTCTGCAAAAACTAACTAATAACATAAAATTATTCGTCCACAGAATATATAATTCCAACAGAGCAACCACTATTAATCACACCATAGAAGAGAATATTTCTGTACAATCACCCTGCAAAATATTTTAATTGTTGTTACCAACTTAAATGTGAAAATTATGTTATACATTTTCCAAGGTCAGTTTGTGTTTAATTAATTATGAATAGCCCTTGAAGTAACTTTTGCTATCTCCATTTAAAGAAAGGAACTTTATTAATACTAAACATTTTCTAGATCATATTTTTGGAAATTTATTAATAAATTTTAACCACAGAAACATTTCTAAAAAGTTATAATTAATTTATCTTTTATTGTGTATTACGTATTACTGCAAATGGTTAAAATGTGCCATGTACTGTATACATATTCTTCTTAATTCACAGTAGATACATTTATGTAAATGGAACTGTAAAGAGGTACGCTGAATTTGTTGTAATCGTAGTTCACAGTTTTTTAGCCCAAATAAAGAAATGAACAGCAATATAAAATCATCGGTTCTATCTTTGTTATCCTTGCACGCAATCAAGGAATGAAAATAGTTACTTAAATGCTACTACTTTTACTACTTCATTCAATAAATAAACAAAATCATTACACTGCTACAATATTAAAGCATTAATCTAATTTGCTTACTCATCTTTTTACTGTAACTAAGTTAGATTATAGTACAGCAGTAAGGATTAGCAATGAGGGAACTCTCTGCTATAATATTTTTTAAACAAAAGAAAAGAAACAATGGATTAAGTTAACTAAAACAACTGAAATTGTTAATATCTTCGATAAGTTTTTTGCTCCTCGATTTTAGGTTTTTGTATATTTTTCTAATTTCCTTTTATTTTGATTGTATGTTTTGGATCTTATTTTTTATAAAGTTAGGGTATTTTATTTTGCTTCATGGCTGATGAGAAGTGGAGAAATTCTTTTCTCTATTTGTCCTACAGTCAAACACATCTTTTTCTTATAAACTGAATGCAACAATATACTACACCACATAACCATGACTGAAAAAGAAAATCCATGTGTGTAAGTTAAGGTTCAGTGAAGTTGCTAGATCCTAATAAAATATATTGAAAATATTTGAATTGGCACACACAACAATTGCAGACAATGATCTTTAGAGCATGTGTTTTTTTCTTCAGTCATTTGACCGGTTTGATGCAGCTCCCCAAGATTCCCTATCTAATGCTAATCATTTCATTTCGGTGTAAATCACTTCTTCCTCTCTCCTCTAAATTCTTCTGTACAATATTCTAGTAAAGATTTTTGATATATGACTAGTTTAACTAATTGTTCTGTATTCTTCTCATTTATCTGCTCTTGCTTTCTTTGGTATCATGACTATAACACCCTTTTTGAAGTCTGACGGAACTTCCCCTTTTCCATAAATATTACATGTCAGTTTGTATAACCTATCCATTGTTTCCTCACATGCACTGTGCAGTAATTCTGCAGGTATTCCATCTATTCCAGGAGCCTTTCTGCCATTCAAATCTTTTAATGCTCTCTTAAATTCAGATCTCAGTATTGCTTCTCCCATTTCATCCTCCTTGACTTCTTATTCTTCCTCTATAACACCAATTTCTAATTCATTTCCTCAGTATACCTCTTCAGTATATTCCACCCAACAATTGACCTTTCCTTTCGTATCATAAATCGATGTACCACTTTGTTTAACACATTATTAGAATCTAATTTATGTACCACAAAATTTTCCTCAACTTTCCTGTATGCTCCATCTATTCTACCAATGTTCATTTATCTTTCCACTTCTGAACACTTTTCTTTAATCCACGCTTCTTTCCCTATTTTTCAATTCCTGTTTATAGTATTTCTTAATTGTCAATAGTTCCTTTTAATTTCTTCATCACCAGCATTCTTATGCTTTCTACATTCATCCATCAGCTGCACTGTACCCTTTGATATCCAAGGTTTTCTACCAAGGTATCATCTTTGCTGCGCCTAAGTTCGCTTCTGCTGATTTAAGAATTTCCTTTTTAAGATTCTCCCATTCTTCTTCTACATTTTCTACCTTATCTTTTTTACTCAGACCTCTTGTGATGTCCTCCTTAAAAATCTTCTTTACCTCTTCTTCCTCAAGCTTCTCTAAATTCCACAATTCAGACACATTTTCTTCAGGTTTTTAAACCCCAATTTACATTTCATTATCACCAAATTATGGTCGCTATCAATGTCTGCTCCAGGGTAAGTTTTGCAGTCAACGAGTTGATTTCTAAATCTTTGCTTAACCATGATATAATCTATCTGATACCTTGCAGTATCATCTGGTTTTTTCCATGTGTATATTCTTCTATTATGATTTTTAAACTGGGTGTTGGCAATTATTAAATGATACTTTGTGCAAAACTCTATAAGTCGGTCTCCTCTTTCATTCCTTTTGCCCAGCCCATATTCACCTACAACATTTCCTTCCTTGCTTTTTTCAATGCTTGCATTCCAATCTCCAGCTATTATTAAATGTTTGTCTCCTTTTATGTGTTTAATTGCTTCGTCAATTTCTTCCTATACACACTCTACTTCATCATCATCAAGGGCGCTTGTAGGCATATAGGCATTAGTAATTGTTGTCTGCTTAGGTTTTGATTTAATTTTTATTACAATGATTCTGTCACTATTCATTTTGAAATACTCTACTCTCTTCCCTATCTTCTTGTTCATTATGAAACTTACTCCTGCCTGCCCTTTATTTGAAGCTATGTTAATTATTCTAAAATCACCTGACCAAAAGTTGTTTTCCTAATTCCTACTACATCTACATTTAATCTATCCATTTCCCTCTTTACATTTTCTAACTTACCAACCTTTTTTAGATTTCTAACATTCCACGCTCCGACGGGTAGAATGTTAATTTTTTAATTTTCTCGTGACCCCTTCCTTTGTAGTCCCCATCTGGAGATCTGAACAGGGGACTAGTTTACCTCTCAAATATTTTACAAAGGAAGGCGCCTCCATCTTTATTATATGAAAATGCAGAGCATTTCATTTTCTTGGAAAAAAGCAGCTGTAATTTTTCATTGCTTTCACCTGCACAGTACTCAGAATATTGAGTGATGTTGTTATGACCATTTAAGTCTTACTGAACTACGCCCTTAACAATTACTGAAAGCGCTGCTGCCATCTTTCAGGAATCATTCCTTAGTCTGGCTCTCAACAGATACCTCTCCAATATGGTTGCACCTTCAATCCAGCTATTCTGTATCACTGAGAACTCAAGCCCCTTCACTATCAGCAAGATCTCATGATTCATGGCAGGAGAGCATTTGTAGACTCAATCAAATCACTCTCTTTAGTTCTCAGTGCTGTTCTACTGATAAAATTTAATATTGATTGGTCCAACTAAATTATTGTTCGAAGCTAAAGTTATAATATTTGCATAGCATCAGTCTTTCAGTTCTAAAAATTATGAGTGTTTGTTTACAGTATAGTAATTCAGTTTATTGGCAAAATATCTTTTATGACTTCTCATAATTACTTCCCTACTGGACGAAAGCTAATATCAGACCTTGTTTTATTCTCTTCATTTATTAATTTATTGAATTCTATAAATGATTTTTTTTGCCCGAGTAAGAGAATTTTCTAACACTTTAAGCATCAAAAACTAATCTCCCTTACACGGGCTTAAAATGTCTACAAGGGATCAATAATGTGTACCCATATGGAGGAGAAATAGTATGTAATATGTGCATACACTTTTTTCAAATATATGGTTTGCACTGTGAGAGCAATTCATACATTTGAAAAATTTCTTATTTATACCACACTTTGCTCTTAATTTGAATATTCTAGAATTAATTAATTTTTCTTAAGTCATTTACAATAACACGCAAAATAAAACTGATCCATTAACCACTCAAAAAGGAATGACAAAATTAATTTTATTAAATATTAAACCAAATATAATAAAAAGTGACTTATTTTCTCGGCAAAAGTAGAATGCCTGTGTATCATGAGAAAATTAACAGCTGTAAAAACAAATGTTAAAGGATTATTTTAATGAAAAATTCAAACAGATTTAAGACATAATCAAAGTAATTTATATAATAATAATAATAATTCTTTATTCCATAATATATATACAAAAAAAGAATGTTTACAATATACAATAACATAACTATAACTGAAAAATATAAAATTAACATTTAATAAAGTAATTTACAAAATTTCTCTTAAGTTAATTAAAATCACAATATCATTAATTTTGTTTTTAATATTTTACAACATTATGTTGTATATATTACAACAAAAGTAGGCAAAAGTAGGCAAAAGTAGGCAAAAGGCAAAAGTAGAATGCCTGTGTATCATGAGAAAATTAACAGCTGTAAAAACAAATGTTAAAGGATTATTTTAATGAAAAATTCAAACAGATTTAAGACATAATCAAAGTAATTTATATAATAATAATAATAATTCTTTATTCCATAATATATATACAAAAAAAGAATGTTTACAATATACAATAACATAACTATAACTGAAAAATATAAAATTAACATTTAATAAAGTAATTTACAAAATTTCTCTTAAGTTAATTAAAATCACAATATCATTAATTTTGTTTTTAATATTTTACAACATTATGTTGTATATATTACAACATTATCAATTTTATACTCTTCTTTTTAGTGACGAAAGCTTTTTTGTTTGCTGCCTAACAGTTTCAACTGAACTAATTTATAATAGTTGTCAGGAATAGATGCCAAGGGTGTTTATACTGTAGAATGTGCATAAAGTAAAAACAATATATCAAAACACATTTTCCATTTGTCCTTCAAATCCTGAAGATTTTTTAATCATACAGTGGATCATAACATAAAAGCTATGTTCTATTAATTGTTATGAAATAATTAGCTAAGATATTCATTCATTCTGCTCATTTGTTATTCATTTTTTTTAAATCTCCTAAATCTCTTCCTTAAATTTCTGCAGATCGTCCTCTAAACACTTCCTGCTTTTGCAAGCATAATAACATTAAATTACTAATTATTCACTTTAGAAGTAAAGCTCACCTAAATGATAAATATTCTACTTAGCTTTTTTTTCCAGATGGGGAACTCTTCTTTGTACCTGTAAATATATTTAAATGATCTGACTGTGCTTGATGGCCACTTCAACTATTGGAGTTAAAGCTGAGTATTGAACTGAGACTGAATTGCATAGTTAGTATATGTGGGAGTTCAAGCAACTGTACTACAATACATACAATATACTGTAAATTAATTTCATTAATACATGTTTTTGTACAATATTTCAAGAAGTATGTAAAAATTTTCTCCTTTTTGGAGAAAAATTAGTGCTGGTTACTAATTATTCATTTATTCATTTTTATTAATTATAGATTATTTAAAAAATAACTCCGTTATTCTTTCTTATGGAATTATTTTTTTATAAATTTAATAAAGACTTGAAAGTATATGGGTACAATACCTTGTTATTATTATATTATTTTACTAAATGTATCATTCATGTCTATAATAATATTCTTGAAAAATATTTTTAATTTAATTTACTAATCTAAAATTGTTTACAGTAAAATTGGTAATTATTATTGTTAACTTTAATGCAATTAAAAATACATATTTCTTTTGAAAAAAATATTAAACATTTTTATTAATTTTAACAGAAATATTTTAATGAAAGCCACACACAAATTCTTCATTATGTTTTATAGGTAAGGTACCATGTACTAGTCAGTCTAATTTTGTAATTACTATGTAATATTTGTTAATTTATTCTTATGGAGTATCTTATACATCCATTTTATTTATTTACACGTATTTATAATTTACATAAATCGTTACATAATTATATATTTATGTTTACTTACTTCATACTTATATAAATGGTTCATCTTTATGTAAAGGAAAATTTTTAATAAAAGATTTATAGGAAATAAGTAATCGCAATATTATAGTTTAAAATGTTCACTTTTTGATTGAAAAATCTTGTAATCATGGTCTTGTGAGATAATCACGATATATCTAATACCTAAATTATTTTTCTATGATTTCTGCACAAATTATTTTGTTTTTAAATATTCTGCAATATGAGTAACTTAAATAATTTTTTGTAAAATATTATTTAATATTTTGAAATTACCTTATTCCTAGTATTATTTTTATTAAGTTACGTATAGTTAAAAAAAATATTAAAACACAAAATAATAAAATTATTTATGCAATTATATAAATTTTAATATATTTCAAAGAGTAGCATAAGTATGACAAAACTGAGCAGAAATATAATCAAAATATATTTTTTTAATTACTATTTATATGTGCTCATATAACCAAAGAGTCATTTTCATGTTTATATATAAGTGATTATAAACAATAAATTATTTTATGTAAATTTGTTTCCTTCATTAAATCTATTTTACCTTCAGATATCTTAAAAAAGAAAATATTTCACTGATCTGGAAAAACAGCTCTGTCACATCTAGTAATCAATCATCTGATACTGTTGAAATGTATGCACCAGCACTTCATCTAGTTAATACAAGTGGGCATGGAAATTTCAAAAGATTATATTATGTTTTGGACTTATACAAAGAGTAATCATGGAAATTGTGAATTCAATTTTTTTTTTTTAATTGAACCAAAAATCACAGATGATTCACATGACAAAGTGTTCTGAGAATAATTTCACCAAAATTTAGTACTTTCCTTTAACCAGAGATTATAACACATTGGTCTATGGCCAGTTATTAAAAATATATTTATATATATATTTGGTTCTATATCAAAAGTACTTTTAATACAAAAAAAGTTTTTTTATTTTTACTTATTGTTAAAAATGAATAAAAGCAAAAATGCTCTGTATGGTAAATTCTCAACAATCTATTCACTGGGAATGAAATTTATAAAAAAATATTGATATTGCAGTATTTTTCATGTTTTGTTAATTTCAGGTAACATTTTGTCAGGAATGTCCCAATGAAAACTTTAGTGTTAGATTAGCACAAACCTTGATATTGAATGAAGTAAATATCCCAATTTATTAATTTTTCTTATTGTGTATGTTAAAATATAATAAAAACCAAACAGAATAGATAAAAATTATTATATAGACAGCTATTTTGTTAAACAATCATTAGCAGGTGTAAAACATTTAATTTGAAATGAACTATTATAAGTGAAAACATAAAAGCAAGTAAATAACCAAAAACGAAACAATTATCAAGACCAAAAAATAATAATCTTCTATTTGTATTTATAAAAAGTACTGAAAAATAAAAACTATAATAAGTCTGCTATGAACAAAGCATGAGTAAGTTGAAGGCAAAAATTTTGCCTTCAACTTACTCATGCTTTGTTATAACTTACTCAATGGGCAAAATTTTGTCACTGGCCTTTTAAACACTCCTAAGGAGTTTCGATCTGTTACCACACGAACTAGATTGTCTGGACCAGGATGAACGTTCTCAATTATTCTCAGCTTCCATTGAAGAGGAGGAATGTTGTCTTCCTTTATTAGCACCAAATTTCCAGGTTTTAAAGATGGTGATTGGGATTTCCATTTAGAGCGTTGCTGAAGCTGAGATAAGTAATCAGTGGACCATCGATGCCAGACATGTTGAACACATCGCTGAACTAACTGCCACCTGTTAAGCCTGTTTATAGGGATGTCAGTTAAGTTATGATCTGGCAAGGAAGTAAGTGGTAAGACCTCGTCGGGTGACTCGGATGTGGAACTAAAAAACCTGAGTTCCAGACTATCCACGAGAAGACCGACAAAGGGTAAAAAGAAAACAGAAGCAAACAACACTGAATTAAAGAAAAAATCAGGGAAGGTGACACGCAGAGAAGAGAAATACACGGTGTTGCAAGCATCATCGTCAGAGGAGGATCAACTCGATGTGCCGACAGATGGGACGCTGACATGGAGTGTACGGCAACTAGCTCCAAAACAAACCTGAAGAGATAGAAGAAATCATCTTCGCCGACAGTACTGTCCCCCACTGTAAAACGGATACATATCTCTGAACAGACACAGGGAGACAAAACGGGAAAAGAGTGTGAAGAGAAAATGGAAAACAGACAGGAACTGACATCAGAGGACTTTATGAAGATGCTAAGGGAGCTCTGTTCAGAGGTTGAAAACCTTGACTCCCTTCTACAACCTCATAAAATCATTAATGAGGGTGTAAGGCAGGCATCTGCGGGTTTACTGACTACAGCCAACTGAGTAAAAGACATTATATCGACCGAGAGAGTCGATCAAATCATATCGAAGATGAGAAGGGAGAATAATAAGGACATGGCAACGCAGGCATCAGGCAAAGATAGTGACAGCTACAGTGATATAATGCAGAGGTCTCTTAATGATGAAGAGTTACTCGAGGCCGTTAGCTCACATTGGTCAAATCATGTTATGGCACAGATTGAGCAAGTCAGCGAGCCAGTGACAGGGAGTGGAGACATATGCCGCTTTGTTGATATGTCTAAGAAGAGGATGCAAGGGGATAAGCACAACACATACCCGGAGGTTACTGCAGGCGATGTAGTGGAGTGCAGTGCCAAATTACTCGGGAAATCAAACTGCCCGACGAGCAGTAGGCAACTCTCCATATACTACGATACTACACAAGGTGAAATGGAAACCTTGCGTATGATGCTGGCAGCGTTAATGAAGATTAAGGGAGAATCAATGCACCCAGTATTCATATGACCAGGTGAAAGGCTAGGACAGTGTGTGGAACGGATGACAATGTACGTCTTTGGAAGACAAGGAAAACGTGTCAAAACGGTGAGGCTGATGACTGACAAGTTACGAGGGAGGAACCCACCGAACACAGACCACTCCACTCCTGCAATAGTGGGAAGTGGAACGGTAGTAGTCAAAGCTACAGGGAAGTCGTATGCTGACCTACTAAGGGCAGTTAAAAAATCCGTAAGCAAAGAGGAAGTCGGAGAAGTTCTCTCCCTTCGCAAAGGGGCCGGAGAAGAATTACAAATACGGGTGCAAGGCAACGACAAAGCAGCCACACTTCGAACAGTCCTCAAGAAAAAGATATCAGAGGCTCAAGTGGATGTCCGGACGAGAGGAAGATGAACTATCGTACACCTGCAGGACATCGAAGGCAACGCTGAAATGGTGCACATAGAAACAGCTGTATGAGGAGTACTAGGGGAAACGGCAAGCTTTCAAGTGACTTCCCTACGACCAGCGTATGGAGCGACACAGAACGCAACCGTGGTGACAAACTATGCGGCTGCCAAAAAACTAGTGGCAGCTAGAATCAAGATAGGTTGGATGCATTGCCGCGCCAGGATGCGAGTGCCGGAAAAATGGTGTTACCGCTGCTGGGGACGTGGACACACTTCCTCAGCTTGCAACGGGACAGACAGGATGGCTTTGTGCTTTAACTGTGAGAAAACAGGACACAAGAAAGCACAGTGTGTGAATCAACAGCATTGCTCAATATGTGGCAAGGAGGACCACCAGACCAGAGAATGCTTAATCCGGAAATGAAATTTTTACAAATTAACACGTGCAGGAGCAGAAGAGCTCTGGACAGCTGCTGGGAGGTAGCGCTCAATAGGCACTCAGACGTGATTATCATGTCAGAACCGCCTGCAGCGATCTTGTCCAGCACTACATGGCACGTAGATCACAACAGAGACGTGGCGATAGGCTTCCCCAGGGCCGGAATCCCACTCGTTGCAAGTGGTTCGGGAAACGGATTTGTGTGGGTGAATACTGGCCTAGTGACAGTATTCTCCTGTTTGTTTGTCAAGCAGGTAGACGACCGCTCCCAGCAATCCCAGTGAAGATAGACGGCACACTAGTCTCACAGGTGAAAACAGCCGAATACCTAGGCATTTGGCTAGACCACAGGAGGTCCTTCGCAGTTCATGTTAAGAAGACCGCAGAAAAATCTGGAGAGATGGTACGAGCACTCAGCAGGCTGCTGGGAAACGTAACTGGCCCTAGAACCTGTAATAAGAGGTTATAAGGGCACGTTATAAACTCTATACTTTTGTATGGAGTTTCAGTGTGGGGGAATGCCCTGGAATTTGGAAGCCATCGCCGCAGAATGGAAGGGATGCAACGGAGGATAGCGCTGCGTATAATTTCTGCTTACTCGTCGGTTTCTACCGAAGCAGCCCTAGTGTTAGCAGGCATTCCCCCTCTCACCATTATTGCTCGCATGAGGAAAACAGTGGAGGAAGGGGAAGACTGGATAGTGGCGCGTAGACGGCTGTTCCAGGAGTGGCAGGAACGGTGGGACCAATCGACAACTGGAAGATGGACCCACCAATTAATAAGAGAGGTCGAACCATGGGTCAACCGCAAGTTCGGGGACTTGAACTACTGGTTGACCCAACTACTGACGGGCCATGGCTTGTTCCGAACCTACCTCCATGGTAGGAGAAGAGCAGATGACGAACTATGTCGATACTGCGGAGAGACCGATACCCCAGAACACGTCATGTTCGAATGTAGGCACTGGGAAGGTGAACGGCGCAGATGCATCAACGTCACCGGACCTATAACAACTGATGCGATAATACAGGGGATGTTAAGCAGCAGAGATAAATTTAACACTGTGGTGAGATACATAACACATGTATTCACAACCAAAAGCAGAGAGGACGGAATGACAAGAGATGAGGGATAACCTCCACAAAACAGCGTCAATGTGTAACATACTCTACTGGTGGTTAGGAAGACTACAAGACGTAAACTAAACAGAGAGCGAATGGGTGAAGGACAGCCCTCTGCAGAGCCATCACTCGTCTGCATCTGTGCGGATGGGTGCTGGTGATGAGGCACGGGGACTCTTGACCCCCTGAGCCCAAAAGACACCCCCGAGGTTGTGCTATGCTTGACTGTTGATCCGGCCTCGGGTGGGGAGATACGGTGAAATAGGAGTTTTAGTCGATAGGGTACGGGCACACATAGGTTCTGATAACAACATCTAACCGAACCTGTACGAATCCGATACTCCCCCACATAAAGGTCGAGAATTAAGACAAGCTTCAATCTGAGTCAGAACAGTATTAAGCTCTTCAAACGTAAAGACTACATTTCCTAGCACACGTCGGAGGTGAAATTTTACTGACTTTACAGCTGCCTCCCAAAGGTCCCCAAAGTGAGGGGAATTGGGAGGTATAAAGTGCCACTGGATGCCATTTTCAGATGCAGAGTTTACTATTTTTTTTCTCACGTGGTCAGTATTTAAAAATGAGTACATCAAGCGAAGCAAATTATTTGCGCCCACTAAGTTCGTTCCGTTATCGCTATAAATGTTTCAACATAGACCTCTTCTTGAAGTAAATCTTCTCAGTGCTGCTAAGAACGCATGAGTTGATAAATTGCTGACTATTTCCAAATGTATCGCCTTTGTAGAAAGACAAATAAATAGAGCGACATAACATTTCGTTTTTATCTTTGAATTCCGCCCACCATGCCGAATTGTCCGAGGTCAGAGGTAATCTATACCAGAGTTCATAAATGGTTTGTATGTTACCTGTATGCGATGACTTGGCAATTGACCCATTAACTGTTGTGACTGTTTTGCCTTAAACCAGAAGCATACTAGGCACTTGTGCAAAATTGATCTGATGACATTTTTACCATTTATTATCCAGTACCTCTCACGTAATTGGGAATGAACCAATTCAGGTCCTGCATGTAACATTCTCAAATGCTCGTTTATGACTATTAATTTAGTTAGATTGGATTTGGGTGGAAGAATAATCAGATGCTTGCCATCAAAATTTAATTGAGATAGTTGCAATCTTCCTCCTACTCTTAAGTTGTCCGTTCTGTCTTGATTTGAGATGCTTGAATTGGTGGTCAATTTCTTGATTTCAGTTTGAAAATTAATGTTTTGGGTATGTATGATACAACGTAACAAAGTAGATTCCTTTTCCTTAACTGATAAGACATCTCTTGATACTATTATCTTTAGTTTTCAAAATTTAAAAAAAATTTTATACAATAAGAAAGCGTATTTATAATTTTTTGTAAAGACGAAAATGAGTCTGATAAATCTGACAAATTTGTGGTTACCGCAAATGAAGTTAACATTGATGAAATGTGAAGTAACATTATGGTTTTCATTGCGAAGTTCACTTGAACAATCAGCTTCTAAGTTAGTTTTATCAAAAGGTTTATGATCCAGTCTTCTGACGGCCTTTTAAGCCAAGAAGGCGCATACCACCATAATTGATTGATCTGTAATTCAAATGCGTTGTTTCCACGAGAAAGTACATCAGCTGGATTTTCATCTGTAGAAACGTGTCCCCAAACACAGCCTTCGGTTAAGTCTTGGATTTCTGAAACGTGATTTGCTACGAAGGTCTTCCATTTTGTTGGTAATGCTGATATCCAAGAAAGTACAACTGTAGAATCAGTCCATAAATAAGTTTTATTTATAGTTAAACAAAGTGCAGGGTTTACAAATTTAAGCAACCTTGCTATCAAGAGCGCTCCACATAATTCCAATCTTGGAATAGATATTTGTTTTACTGGAGCCACCCATGATTTAGAGCAAAGGAGTTTAACTGATATATTTCCAAAGGTATTAACTGAACGTAAGTATATACAAGCTCCATAACCATTCCTTGAAGCGTCAGAAAATCCATGTAATTGTATATCAAATATTTTTCCAGTACACTTGACTAATCTAGGAATCTTAATTTCCTTGATGAGTGGAAGTTTTTTACAAATGTCAGACCATTTATTAAAAAGGTTTTCTGGAAGTTTATCGTCCCATTCTAGATTTTGGAGCCATAATTGTTGCATGAATACTTTACACAGCATAATAATTGGACCTAACAGACCAAGGGGGTCGAATATTGAAGATATTGTGGCCAATACTGATCTTTTGGTAAATGAGTTGTCTGTTTTTACATTAGTTGAAAAACATAACGTATCTTGAATGTGGTTACAAATTAAACCTAATGTGTTGATTCCCTCGCTAGAAAAGTTAAATGTATGGTTTGAATCATCGGTTTCGGATACGGATTCCAGGAGAGTTGAGCTGTTAGAACACCATTTACGTAGGTCAAATCCCGCTTGCTTTAGAATCGCTGTTATATTTCACCTTGCAGTTGCATTGCCTCAGTTAAATCATCAGCACCAGTTTGTAAGTCATCTACGTAGAAGTCACGACGTATCACTTCAGAAGCCTTAGGGAATTGTTTTGAGTTTTCGTTGGCCAGTTGTATAATGCATTTTGTGGTGAGAAATGGCGCGGATGCTGTTCCATATGTTATTGTTTTTAGTTGGCAATGGTCAATGTAGCAATGATTAAACAACTTATAGCTTGATGGTTTATACATAAACACAATTGTTTTTGTTAAATCCACAAAAAAAGAGCTTATTTTTGGTTAATTTATTTGAAATTATATTTTTGTGGAAAAACTATTTCTGACATTGTAATTAACAAATCTGAATATCTGCTCTTTTGTCAGTGATGTTCATTGGTAATAATTTTATGCTATTATCAATGTTTGTAACTAGGATTTTATGCCAAATTTTATAGCAAAATGCTTCAAACTGACTTCAGTTATCTTAATCAGTAAAGGTTCCTAATTAAAACAAGTTTATTATAAAACTTGGTTTAGTTTGTCATATTAAAGTTAATTTTTTTTTTAATTTGAATATTCTTAAGAAATTAGATATAGTTTATAAAGATATAAACATGAGGGGCGGTTTATATGAACACTCTTATAAACTTAAATTTAATTTAAAATAGGGTTTGAATTTAAATTTCACTAGAGCTTCATCAGTAGCAAATTATGTATCTATATAAGCATTATCGTACTGTGCATGGTTATCGGATCAGTCTATGTTGTTGCATGATGAAACACTTTAAATAACATAATGCATCATTTTTAATTTGCAAACTGAAAGAAATATTCAAATGAAACAAAGTAGTCAAAGAAGGGAAAATTGCAGGGCTCTAAACTTCAATGGGTATGTGCAGGGTGTGGAATGGGTTTGAATTTAAATTTTACTAGAGCTTCATCAGTAGCGCACGACATGTCTACATGAATAATATCATATTGCACGATTTTCGGTTCAATCTGTGTTGTTGCATTATGAAACACTTTAAATAACATTATGCGTCCTTTTGAATAAAATCGTCTATACCATGTTCAGCGTAAGCGTTATTCTTACTGTTGTTTGTAGTAGTGAGACTTTACTGCAGTGCATGTGATTGTTTAATGCAGTAATGTAATGTGACTCAGTTTGTTTATTAGTTCTTCGGTATTTATGTAATACTTCATCATTTTTTTTTCACTTTTTTTTTCATTTTCTATTTTCAATTGCAGAATATGTTCTTTAATTCTTTCCACTTTCCTTGAAACACATGTTTAACAGACAGAGAGTATAACAAAAGAAAGTGTACCTGACTTCATTTTTTGAATTTAAATTTTAAAATGAACAAAAAATGTTGTATAAGAAATGGTGATTTTCCTTTTATTTTCCTTCTACCCACAATTTTGTTTCTGAAAGAAATGTTTTTACCTCAAGTTCAGATTGAAGAATCATTGTAATGTTTGATATACATGTTTACTCCAACTTTCTCAAATAAATATAACCATGTACATAAATTTCAAAATGATGGTCATAACTTGTTCACATAACACAACCCTTCTTGTATTGTTCTCTGGATTTTCCTAGTATTCCAATTACACTGTTCCACTACACATTCTTCCAACTTCAGTGTTCTTGTGCTTTGCAATCTTCTTTGATCATCAGCTCTAGGAGAAAATTTTCCAGTTTCTACAAACCTTTCATGCAGAAATACAAAGCAGTTTCAACAGAAGAAGAAATTTTAATGAAGAAATCCAAAAAATCAACGATTAGGAATAACATTCTGCATACATGTTCCTTCAACTTCATTCTAATCTGCCAGTCCACACACGATGCACTCTACCATTTTAATATCAGAATAAAATCAAATGGTCAAACAAAAGTAAAAAAAGTGATAACAAAACAATTTAACTAAATTTATTTTCAAAAATATAAAAAATACAATAGCAACAGAAATATGAATAAAACAAATTGGTAGAATAAAAATAACCTATTACTGCTTAATAGTACTAGACAAAGCCATACTCAGTACAATCTTATAAATATATAGCTGTATTACTATTATGCTAAATTTAATCTATTTTATTATTTATTCAATAACTAACAGCTTTTAACTAAATTTATTAATAAATTTAATAGTAACGTTAATAACTAATACTTATAATTGAAATAACTTTATTTTATAATTTGATATTAGTAATTATGAAATCTCACAGAAAATTTTGTCATTAGTTTTCTGCAATAACTCTGTTGTTGACCAAATTAAAAAAATAGTTAATGTTCAAAGATTTAGATAACAAGGAAAGCCATAAACATTTAGCTAGCCAAATGTTTTTTGTTTTTTTTATAGGAGAAACAATTACCCAATATTATAATCAACTGATGTGGTTATTTAAAAATTTCTGCATCTTTACATAATAATCTTTTATTACAGAAAGTTGTACTTACATTTCCATTAACAGTTCAGTGATCCCATTTCCCAGTTGGCTTCGATGGTATAGGTAACTTCAGTAAAATTTGGAGAGAAAACTATAGTGAATAAAAATTTATATTAATTCATTTAATTTTAATATACCTGTTGTATTAGAATAATAAAGGTATTACCAAACTTTTTTTAGAAATGTGTAATAATAAAAAAATGAATTTCCTACAAAGAATGTCATATTTACAAACATTAAATTAATTTAATTTTTTTATTTAAGGTACGTTATGCCCAGCAAACAAGTAAAAATGAGCTATCTTTCTCACTTTACTCATTTTTAATATTTTTGAACGAATCTTCTTTTTTTAATAGTACAGGCAATTTCTCATCAAAATAGGCTGTATTTGAAAATCATTACCTACCAGTTGATCTTTTGTCCATACGTTAGGGGTGATGAGGGAAGCTTAACTCCAGATTTTTAACATCCCCTCCCATAGATTTTTGAAAAACTCAAAATACTCCAAAGGTTTTTGAAATGCGTTTGTTTTATTTACAATTGAATACATAAGTTTATGAATACATAAGTTGTTTTCTTCTTAATGGTGTAATCATGAACTCAAGCTAGCAACACATACTGTAACAGATAGTAACAACTACATACTAGAAATATGTATTGAAGCTGCTCAAGGTCCTACTGTTAATGGGCAGGGAAATTATAACAGAAGAAAGTGATGAAACTCCAGTTGTAAATACCATTCTGAACAAGCTACTCCTAACAGTTGTGTTTCAAGGTGTTAGTCATGAGACAAAACAGTGCCAAAATATTTCATAGATCCAGATATGGGTGTAAACACCCAGATCTGGGTGTTTTGGAACCTGCTACACTGTTTTGCAGAATTCATGTAATGGTGGCCAATAAAAGACATAAGCCTGTTTCATAATATTCCAAAATATTGATCACCTACTATTAATATGCAACTAAATTTGGTAAGTAAAACTATACATTTGTTAGTTTGTAAGTAGAAAAAAGAGTGTGGTTACCACTCTGCTTATAACCCAAATTTTTTGTTTTATGAAGAAAAAAGGAGTTTTTTTTTTATTTCCAAAAAAAAAAATATATTTCTGCCGCTGTATGAATACACAGTAAAAAAAAAGACATGACAGCAAAAAAAAAAAAATCATGAATTAACTTTTTTCGGCTACGCTGGTCAACTACGCAATTCATCTTCTTGCTTGAAAGAAGATGAAATAAAAAATTTTCTTTTTCATTTTGGGGATTCCCATACTCAAACGGAAGCATTGGGATAAAATTAGATTTTAAGAAAATAATCCATAAGTGATAAAAAATTTTAAAAAAGGAACTTTTAAGTGTTAAGAAAATACAAAGGTACAACCATAATTCTAAGTAACCAAGTTGTAATTTTCTAGGAAGAAGGTGAACATTTTTGGCTTTTTTTTTGTTTCATGAAATTAGACTAAAGAGTAAGGGCTATTAAAAAATTAAGCATTTCATATTTTAAATGTATAGGTAAATTGCGAGATGGATTTAAATTTAAAATTAATTTTTAAAAAATTTAGTTAAAAATTTACAGAGGAGGATGAATATCAAATGAAATTTTTGGCAATTTATGATCTTGATAAAAAAACTTCTAAGAAAAACCTTTTGCTAGAGTTCCTAGTAAAGAATTGAAATTTTATTTTGGCCAAAACACCCTCACCCTTTTTCCAATTTTTGCAAAGTTGTACTACATTCCTTTCCCCCCGAAGTTAGTACCTGACTACAAGATATATTGTTTTATTTTTGTTCATTATTTTAAGGTTTTCTATTTTTTTTTAGCACATTTTTAGGTGCTTTTGGTGGTTGTTCATATGTATATATACCAAACATCCGTCTGACAAATGTTTTGGGCTTGGGAGCATGGCATAAAAACTTTTCTCAGATTATTTATAATTTATTTAGTTTGTTATATCCTTGAGGCACAAAACTTAAAAAAGAACAATTTATTTTTACACCAATTATTATATTCTGTAATTTCCTGCTATAGCTGGGAAAGTAAAAATTAAAAATATAAATAAATTTTATTAAAACGTGAAAGTCAGCTGCTTTAGCCTGTTAAATTTTTTTTGTGAAGTCTTCGGTGAAATTATCTGGTTTAAAAATAAATTGTATTTCATGTATACATAAAGGTATTTTTTTGTTTCTTTTTTTTAACCTCCGGGACCACTGTTAGGTATTGCTTCAGAGGATGAGATAAATGACAATTTTTGTAGAGTGTGAAAATGCCAGCCTGTCCAGGATTTGAGCCTGGGACCTCCGGATGAAAGGCCAAGATGCTACCACTCGCTCCACAGAGGCCAACATATGCATACAGTTAATTAATCTTACCTGTACTATTAATCTTATCTATACGTTCTTCATAGGACTAAATAAAAAATCATATTTTATTTTTTGGAAGAAGTGAAAATTAGAAAATGTTATTTTAAAGATGATGTAGTTTAAACAGTTACTTACATGTCTATTAATAAAATTATAAAAAAATAAATCATTTGTAACAATGTTATTATTCAAATTCATTCCATTAGGTAAAAAATATTAACATTTTATCCTAATAATTAAATATGAAGTTAATCTTTGATTATCAGATTAGATTTTTAATTATTTTACAATCATTTTTTTACAATAAAAAATTCTAATCTCTTCATTTGGTTTCTTGTCATAATAGATTTTAATTTCATTTTCTATCCATTGATGGATAAAATGATCCAATGGCAGATAGAATTTCCATGAGTATGGAAAACATTATTAAATAACTCGTAAACTGTAAAACAAAGAAACATTAAATTTAGCAAATTTGTATAAATACCTTTTTGATCACCTTTTTTCAGTAAAATAAACCACGCACCCTGGGAAACCCCATGGGGGTGCAATTAAAATTGTTTAATGCAGTAAGTCATTGCCAAGTGAAACTATTAAGAACCAATTATTGCATATATTTTACCCACTTCCTAATATTAAAGATATCAGTCTGTCAGTAAATGATGATTTCCCTTTGAAAACATCTATTTTATTTATTACACTTTGGCATGGTGTTTGTGGCATATTTCACAGACACTGGAAAAATGAAAAACACTCCCCCCCACACCGCAATCTTAATGTAGCAAGCATTTCATCAATAACTACGTTTTCAGATATGCTGTAATATGTTTTACAATTGTAATCAAACTTATAAGATATTTAGTAGTAGTAATTTATGTAATATTTTTCATTGGTTCCTAGGAATAATATAAAATCTTAACGATTTCAATTAGCTAAAGCTTAAATCACCTATTTTTTATTATAAGGTGAAATTAACTAAAGCTATTTCCGTCATTTATCCAGACTTCTAAAAGATTGATATGCAAAATATTCAAAATCTCATCAAGAAAAAGAAACTCTAAACATGACTTCAGTTCAGCATGGTTAATCTCAGCTGCATCTCTTAATAATTTTGTTCATATTTACCTACCTCTTATTACTAAAATATAGCTGAGAATTGCACATGGAGTGTACATTGTGGATTAAACATTGGTTCAAAGGTTCTCTGCATTAAGGTTATTATATTATCTCTGCATTATTATTGTTATAACATGATTGTATAACAGAAATTTTAAGCTGCTGTTCTCACCCTAGTGTGAGTTGATGTTACTGTTTGTGGTTTCTTTTAATATAGCAAGTATATATTTAGGATATCTAAATTCTGAAACTTAAATGGATAAATTGAATATTCTATAAGAAGTTGTCTTTTGTGGGTGTGGAATTCAATCATGTCCACCAACTATTCGGTAAATTTATGATTTGAACCATAAATGAGTAGGTTAATTTTAATTTAATTATAAATAAAATATTTCTTGGAAGCCTAAATTCCTAACAAAAATAGCATTTCTTATAAAACTCCAATCATAACCTCCCCTTATAATTATCTTGATCTGGATGTGGTCCATCTTTCTGTTTGATTGTCCCTTTACTCTACCCAACCTTTTCCTTGTAGTTGTTTCCTTCTTCGTTGGGCCAAGTATGTCAATTCTCCGATTCCATATGTGGTGTTCCAAGCTTGTGCCCTTGGAACTATCAAAATATCTCTTATCTAGGGGTTGCACAAAAAACTATTAAATATAGCATGAATCCTACTTCTAATGAAGTCTCATTAACTGCATAGTTTAACAGTGTACTATAAAAATAGGTAACAAAAAATAATAAACAGATTGTTTTATCGTACTACAGGAAGATGTGAAATCTCAGTGAAAAAATTAGAACAATGCAAATAATAAATGCAAAATAGTAACCGATTAAAAATAAAAATTAAGTTTATACATTTCCATAATAGCAATACTTTGTTGTCTTAATATTCTTTGAGTAACTTTTTAATAAATAAATATTACTGCCTGAATAAGGTAGTAGAGAGAAAAAAACACAAATAATTATGAAAGGTGCAGTTACGTTTTTAACAATTGCGACAATAATTATCGGGGTGACAGTGTGGGTGTGCAGGTACATAAACTAATAATAAATAATTTGAAATTTTAGAATTGTATGTTAATGAATATTTCATGTTATTTAGAATTTATCTATAAAAATTTTAATACGATGACAAATCTCTGTGAAAGAGATAATAAAATCATTCCATTAGAATGACTGTTAAAATTATGTTATGAAATAATTTGTTTAATGATTAGTATATTGTCTTGTATTGCAGAGGGCTATTAAAGCTTACCTGAAACGGCTTGGTTTTTCAGTAAAATGATGTGTAAATGACCATAAAGTTTTGGAGATGTTTTCCATATTGAAAAACAGTTAATTTTTTAATTAGTATCTTTTTACCTGTAACTTAGATTACTGCTTAAGATTATAAATATTAAATCAAATATTCAATTGCTTAACTGATTTCTACTGTTGTAGACTACCAGATCCACCAGCACCACCAACACCATATCGACCACCACGTGTGCCAGAAGGGCCCTAGGGCTTCATGGTAAGCTAACATTTAAATGTTATATTATTATCAGAAAAAAGTAATATAATAAACAGTTATAGAATTTTAATAAATGCAGTTGTAAGTTTGTTTTTCTGAGAATCTGTTCACAACAGATGCTTCTTGCATAATCAGTTGATCACCTTTTTTATGTAAAGGGAATAATACAGATTATTAAAAGATTTTAGTATTATTAAAAGATTAGAGAAAGCTCTGCTCAGCATAAAAAGTTTTATTAAAGATTGTTAATAGCCTGGAGAAAAACTTTATGTACTTTTTTGTAAAGTTCAATTATGACCTGTAAAACTGAAAAAATTTAAACAAATTTTTCAAATTTACTTGTGTAAAAATGGTGGTTTATTACATTTCTGGCTCACTAAGCAACTAATAATTAGCTTCTAATTGTTATTCAATGACATTTGCTTATCCAGAACTAAATTTTCAAACTATGATATCACATAAGCATTAGGATGATTTGCCCACATTTTATTCAATAATTTCTTAAAATAGTTCAAACTATTCCTTTTCTTTAATATCCCCACACATTTTAAACAACTTAAAATTATTTACTAAACCCTAGAATTCTTTTAAATCTTTTACTTATTTAAATTTATACCTCATTCCCAACAAGTTTACTTTTTTCTGCTTACATATTTATTGCTTTTAAGAAGCGATAGAAAGATATTAGTCTACTTCTTTCTGAATTACTTTTCCTTAAAAATAATTTGGAAATTCTATTTTCCATCTCTTAACAATCCCCATCAAACTCACACTGTTCCTACTGTCACTTTTCTTTGTTACCACCTTTTCATCAGTTACTAATTTCATCATAAATACACTTTAATAAACTTACAGCTTCATTTGTACCCTCTGGTGTACAAGGTAACAACATACAACTCAGGTGCAACTTAGAACTTTTATCATCATTCTTAGATCAATGTCATTTTGGTAAATGAAATAACTAACTTTGAAATTATGTGCTCTGTAAAGATTTCTTTAATAGTAAATTCTTTGCATACATTCCTTCTGACACACATTAACCTTCTCTCACTAGTGCATTCAAATTCATCTTTGTTGACTTCTTGTATTCTTTCATTAAAATTATTAGATTGAAATTGTTACAGAATTCTAAAAATTTGCCTCTCTTTTTGTTATCTGCCAACCAATTTGAGCATCTTTTCTGAATCCTTCAAAACTGATCTTGTTCAATATAATTTGATTACAAGCAGTTTGATCATTTATATCCTCGATTATAATCATATTTTTATTTTCCCTAAAGTTTTACACACTCACAAGTTTTGAAAATCCACCTCTCACTTTTTTCACTTAAGAATACTAAGATATAATAATGTGTATTCCACTAACAGAGAATTGCACCAAATTCTTTCCCCTAAATTGACAACTATTACTATTTCCCATTTAAGACCTGGCATTATTCCACTCTGAGTTCTGACATGTGCAGGTTTTCTTGGTTGGTTTTCACCTTACAATAGTTGTAGAAACCTAACATTCATTTAGCTGAAATGTTTCTCTAGAAATGTTTCGTTAAGTAAGAGAATATCATATTCATTAAAAAGATTAAAAACAAGTGCTTCATAATTAAAAAAAGAAGCGATAGCTCCTTCAGTCCTGTTCTTTAAATCGGGTAGATAAGTAGTTAGTGGAGGCACATGCATTAGATCCTTTATAAAATCCAAAAGGAAAATATCACATAGGATTAGAACAGGTGACCTTGAAGGCCACCACATAAAAGCTCTGTAATCAGATCCAAGCTTGAAGAAAACATCATTCAACCAACCCAGTACAGAGTGGAGCTAGTGAGGAGGGGCATCATCTTGTTGTCAAATAAAATTCTCTAGTTTCATCTAGCAGTTAAATAAAGAACCAGGTAAGCAGAGTATACAAAAAAGTAACTCTTGTTGCGCTTACTTCAACAAAAAAAAATGACCTGTAAACTTGTCATCAAAATAGCTCACAGAAAACATTTAACTCTCCCTTTCTCATTGTAAGAGTTTTTTGGGAATTTCCCCAGATTTGAACATTATGTGTCTTATCTTTTTCGCTTGACAGATCACTGAACACAATACTATTAAGAAAGTCGCCTTCTCCATGCTGCAACATTTCAACTGAGAAGCATCATGTACAGCATAGTTGGACGGTTTCAAAGTCTGTAACAGTGGTAAATGGTTCTTGACCCTTAAGTAAGCGTTTCTTTAAAACATTCCACACTATCATCAATGGCATCACCAGTTGGGCCATTGCTGATCTTCCTAATAGATATTTTAGAACTATGTAGGAAAGACTCCTTGGTATGTTTTTGGTTGCCTTGTACTCTTTCCTTTACACAGATATCCAGTTGTTTCAAACTACGAGTAGTTATGCCATACACAAATGTTACTGTCATTCAAAGGATTGTAATTAAACTTACTATGGGAAAGACGTTAAACTGTTCACATGCAACAATTCTGCAAAACACATCAGACTTTCTAGTCAGAAGTTTTCATCATTGTTAGTGAAGCTATCTAGCAAAAAATATAGGGAATTAATCTATGGCCATGTGTGCAACTAAAACTGCACTTTTGAATTTTGATTTTAGGCCTTAAATTAAGACTGTTTACTTCATCCAAGAGATGAGGTAACAGGTAAAACCCTGATATTCTTTTTTTGTAATCTGGAATAATATAATTATACATTATACTACATTATAACAGGAATTATTTGTTTATTTTACCTTTAATCCTTACCTACCTGGTAGATGCAAATATTACTTCTTTTTCTGATTAAGCTCACTGTTTACTAGTTTCTCATTTCTATCCCAATTATTTCCAATAATTTTATTTCATATCTTCTCCTTTAAAAAATAAGCTCATATAATCTCCAATACTGAAGTAGTGTCCATCTATAAGTATTTGTCTGTTGCTGTTCTTATTGTTTCCTTTTCGTCACTTTCATTATTTATTTTCTTAGAGGATTCAGGATTTCTCCTGTTCCTTCTTACAGCAGAAATATCTTTGTGCAAACTGTATTATTTATACATAAAAGTGAAGTTTATAACTTTTACAAATTCAGGTTTTACATTTCTGTTCAGTGTGAATATTACTTTGTATTTTCTATTATCATGGATATCTTTTTTGACGTAAAAGATTTTACATATATAATTTTTTCATATTTGTACAAACTCGGTAATGTTATTAAATCTAATAATACAAAGATTTGTTTATATGACTGTTTTAAATTTAACAGAAATCTTATGTTATTTTTCTAAATTAAACATTTTTTAGATTATATTGTGTGAGGATCCCACATACAATTTTGTTTGTAACATGTGATGTAATGAAGAATTTAATTTTTTATCATTCACTGTAGCAATTTTTCTTTAAGTACACAATTACACCATACAAAACTTTGTTGCATAAATCAATAACATAGTTATCCTGTAATAAATATTTGTTTATTCTGGCTATCAACAACTAACATCTTGATTAAGAACATTGTTAACGATTTTTATGTTTAGTTTCTGTTATTTTTTGATTATTTACTCTTAAAATCGCAAAAACTTGATGTTAGTTTATTTAATATTAATTCATTTCTATTTGTGGGTTGAGTGTAAATAAATCTGGTGACTTGAAAGCAAGAATGTGAACTTTCTTCTGATTAGATAGATATATTGTCTGCTTATGTGACAGGAGTAACCTCTACTGAACTACTCTCCAATTGATGCAGTTTAAAAATGAATAAGATTGAATAAGTTCAGCTAAGTATGTTTGAACTTAGTTCCACTTGAGGAAATTCTTAAATATATGTTCTGATTTTTATCTTTAATTTCAGTACATTGTTGCTCAATATTTACAGTAACTGCTTTTCTTTCATAACATCAAAAATTATAATGTCATAAATGTTTCTTCTTCATTGTCTAAATCTTAAATATTTTTTTTACAAAAGAGAGCAATATTTTTTTCTTTATTGTAGATTTTCCTATTCTATAACCATACTGTTCATTATCTAGACTATTATGTTTATTTTCATGACATAATAATTTCTCAAGAATAATATTTTCACAAATTTATTAGTCTATACTGACTAACTTCAAACTTTGTGTCCTTCAAATGGATTGATTTTACATTTGATAATTGTGGTTCATTAGAAATTTACCTTTACTATAGGAAATATTTGTCAAATAAGAGAGATGTTTCACTTAGATTCTTTTACTCTTTTATTTACTGATGTGAAGATACTCTGAATTTCTTATTTTTTTTATAAATGACTGTACTAATTCTTTATCACGTAGAGATGAAGGGTGCAATTTAATCTTTTCAACATCTACAATAGTTTAAACATGAATAACATTGTTATTAATATATTTATTGTTTTTCCTAAAAGTTCTTATTAATACAGATTTTCTACTCACAGTTAAGACAGTTACTATCATATGTTATTCCTGTTTAAGCAAGCTGCAAAACTGTGCCTCTTATATTTATTTCTTCTATTATAAGTTTACATTGATTTTGTTTTATTATTTATGCTATTCAAAACTGCACTATTTAAGTGATTTGATTTGATTTGTTTTAGGTCTGCAATCATGTTCTTACTTTTATTCAACACTGGTATCTAATTTATACCTCTTTTTAAAATCTTTGTATTCTTTTACATCTTTATTCCTCAGGGAATTTTTGTTATGCATTTACCTTACTTCCAAATTTTTGAATTGGAAACAGTAATTTTTTATTAATCCAGTCATCACTGTTCTGTGTTTATGTTTTACAAGCTTGATCTTCTCAGGAGTGGGTCAAAGTAGTTTTTGACTACGTTTATTAGTAATGTTGGATCATTTGAATCTGTTTATGGTGATTTGTATGCAACAAATCAATTTGTGCAAGGAGCAAATTAAAATTTTTTATGTTAGCCATAAATTTTCGCTTTAATATATAAAAGTATATTTCTTTTGACTGTGCTGAATGGATTACTAATGGCAAATTTAAATATTTAATAAGTATGATCTGATTACTCTGGTTTAGCTTCCATAAATTCATTTTCAAATATGCTAGTATAATATTGTAATTTGTAAATTCAGTATAATATTTAATGTTTTTAAAGATTAAGCAAACTAATTTTTGCTTTAAATTTTTAGTTAAAAGTTTTAATTTCATTTTTAAAAAATAGAGATAATTTTCTGGGCTGATTTATATTAGTATTAAAGTAATCCACAAGAAAAACATTTATTTTTTTAGTCATTCATTTATTATATGTATTCCTCACATCATTTGTGACAAGTATGATGAAAGTGAATTTTTTAATAAGGGTAAAAATACAAAGTTTGAGAAGGATTCAAACCCAGAATTTTAAAGATGATAGCATCATCTGCTACATTGATGAATAGGAATGTGCAAACATTTTAACAATTCTCACGATAAGTGTTGTATAAATTAATTGCCTGCTAACACCTCTACTTTACAATATATTGTTTGAATGTACATTAAACAATGTAAGAAATAACCTAATCATGCAGTAATAATCATGATCAGGTAATAAATAATAATTTTCTAGTGTTATCCCTTATTTGCAAGATTTTCAAATCTCTAAGTGTTATTATTCTACTGTACTTAGTCACACAATCATAAAACCAAGTTCACTAGTCATACATAAAATCCAAGAAATTCACTTTAAACTAATTTTGGCACGTATTAGGAAGACCTTGAATAGTTTTCAAAATTTATTTTTATGAAAATAATAATAATGTATTTCCTTGCAGGAAGAAGTATCTAAAAATGCTGATTTCTGATGAAAATTTAAAGTTTTGGTCTATTGTGGTTACATTCCAAGATGGGGCCGATGTGGAAGATTCCGGAATTCTGGAAGATTCAAATATCTGGGCTGTGACATCTTTCGATCATGAACAAGATATAAATATAAAATTGGCTAAATTTAGTGCGGCTTGTAGATCGATACGTCGTACTCTAAAAAGTCAGACCAGGAAGGATACCAAAATTAAAGTTTATAAAACAACGGCTATTCCTATACTTACATATGGTTGTGAGGTGCGGATTAAGAGAAAATGTGATGATTCCCGTATACAAGCGGCAGAGATGACGTTCTTGCGGAGCGTGAAAGGTTGTACGAGAAAATATTATATTAGGAATGTGGTCCTTCACCAAGAGAAAAGATAAAATATATTTATAATATTGTAAGATAAAATATGAAATAGAAAATATTTAAGGAAAAAAATTTGTCCTGCCTATTCACCATAAATGAGAGCAAACAGCGATGATGATTGCGGACATTCTAGGTAGTATACTAAGAACCTACAAAATTACATCATCATTATATCATATCGCGATACATACTTAGAAGAGCTTCATTAGAAATAAAGTAATAGTTAATCCGACCTGTTCTGGAAAAGAAGACCAAATTCTATCGACAACTTTCTTGAGTTGTTCTTGATCTGGTCCGAGGTCCTACTAACTGGTCTGATGGATATTTACTTCCCTCCAGACACGGAGAAGTAGTCCTCCGGATTTCGTTTAGTTCCTTGTTATAACCTGTTCATCATAACTAATCATAATGATTTTTGTTTATTATATTTTGTTTTATTTTGTAAATGTACATTCATTCCCTTAATAGAAAGGAAATTAATACTACTTTTGTTCAGTCAGGACCTGCTCTTCTGCAAACAATAAAAATAAAATTAAACTGATATTTTTTGACATAAAGAGTTTTATTCGATCAATTCTCTATAGAATATTTTTTTTTATTATTTTATAATAATATTAATACTAATATTTTTAGTGAAATAAGAACGGTAAAATCAATTATTTATTAAAAATAATATTTACAATATTAAACAAAATGTTTTTCGATCACCTCAAAAAAATATTGGATTACACAACTTCAGAATTGTTCTACACTCAAATAAAGAAGTAAATAATTTAGGGGTAAAACAAAACAAAAAACATTAAATGATTCATCCAAAATATTTTAGTTTAAAGTTGGTATATGTATGTATCCATGTATCCTATATATATATATATATATATAGGAGAGAGGAAAACACGAAGAGAGGAACTGAATTTTGTAGCTTTTATAATCTGCAACTATCTTCTCTCTCAATTGTTAAAGAAAATATTTTTACTCTTATTTTTTGTTCGACAACATTTGTCAATAATTACTGGTTATTCGTTTTTTACTTTTGAAGTAACAGGGGAATTTTTTTACCAATACTATCATTAGTATTTGAAATGACATCAAAACGTTATAGTGCGAGAAACTTTACGGCCTAAAGTAATTTCCGTACAGAATGTGGATAAAATTTTAAAAACAGATTGACTTAATTATTTTATAAAGAAAATTTCAAATAATTCTTAAACGGTGAAGATCCAAACTTCGTAAATGAAAATTTCACATCAATTAAACGAGGTAATACTATGTTATATGGATTACGGGTAAATTTGTTTTTGACGACAACTATATTAAAATTATGTGTCCAAGATCAGAGTTACGCTGTTTCAAAACTGATAGTACCGTACTTACAGAACAACGTTTCACTTCACAATAAAAAGAGTAGAACAATATATTAAACAGTAGAGGATAACTAAATAAAGATTACTGAAAAATTCATCCCGTTGTTGAACGATTTTCTAATTACATTTGTAAAGCAGATACGTGAACTACGTAGTTCATGTATATTGATAAAAATCTAAAACTGGTTTTATTAAGAATAAAAATTAATTTCATCTAACAAAATATTATTGTTGCCGTTATTTTTGGAAGTTTAGGCATCGGTTGGCATTTCATATTTTTAATTACCTTTATTTACCTACTTCTTAATCTCAAATATAGCTAGCTAGCTTTATGTTTGAGTTCTCTATGACGCTGTCAAAATTGGGGAAAATAATATAAGTATGGATATAAATGAAACCGTTGTGAGACTGAAAAATGTATAAGTGTTTTAATCAAGACTCATGAAAATATAATTAAATAACAAAAAATAATTACAAAGAAGATGAATATGCGTAAGTAATAGTAAAAAAACCAAGTCTAAAGAATATAAACTATTAAAAAACATTCAAATTTTTATTGAAGCGTTTTATTATAAAAATTATTTTACATAAAGTAATTTCATCAAAAAATCTAACTTCTTCATTAGATCTCTAGTTATTTATTTTATTATGAATTTCCTTAAAATCAATTTTTATGGCAACACGTTGTTCACGACTGCGAAAGTAAAGGAATGATATCCCAGAAATGACGGTTATCTTTTTTTACAAATTATTTAGAAGGGAATTTTATTTTCTTACTTCTGGTAATAATTTTATTTATTTTTTGGTTTTGCTTATAGTGTCTTCACAGTGTATCATATTGGTTGGTCAGAACATATTCTGAGTAATAATTCTCAATGACATAGTCGTCGTTCGAGAGAAAAAAATTGACTGTAATTCCTGCACATATATATTGGAAGTTAAAAAGATACATTCAATCCAACTCTGTTAACAATATAGCAAATCTAACACTAATGAAAACATTTTAAGCAGTGATATATGAAATAGGCTATAAGTTAATTAAAAGTAAATATTGATGGATTAAAATATCATAAATTATATTGCGATGGTTTTTATCATCGAATTCATGCTGCAAGCGACTTTTTTCTAATGAATTTTTAGAAGATTACAAAGAAGTATATTTAGATAAAAACAAGTGTAATTTAAATACGTTTGTCAAACATCAAATTCATCAAAATTTATGTGTGTAATATGTGTCTTATTCCTTATAAATATCAGTGTAAACCTAATGAGGTAGAATGACATAAATATTGTATTCATGCGATTGCTAATGATAGAGATTGTTAATCGATAAGAAATTTAATTAAAAATTCTCGAAATTAATTATTTAATTTTTCACACAACTAATTACTCATAAAATATGTTGAGTTCTTTTATTTAAAATTTTGAAAAAAATATGAATTATAATAATCGAAGGGAACTGGATGAATATAACAGAAAAGTAAATTTCTACAACTTCAAAATGTCGATGTGGCTGGTCAGTTTGTGATTTTAGAACATCCATTTAAATGTAATTTAATAACATATTATTAAGAAAAACGACTCAGATTTGTATAATAAAATTTATTGCTTTTGATCGAAGTTAAAAATTCAGTATTAGATTTGCTCAGATTTATTATAAATAGTGAAGGTCCAATAAAATTTTAGATTTGCTCAGATTAATTATCGATAGTGAAGGTCCAATAAAATCGAAGTTAAAAATTCAGTATTAGATTTGCTCAGATTTGTTATCGATAGTGAAGGTCCAATAAAATTTTAGATTTAGTCAGATTTATTATCGATAGTGAAGGTCCAATAAAATTATAAAATGCCGAATTTGGAACAATACAGAAATACTGCTTTCAAATCGAGAAATAATTCGCTTTTTAATATTTTTGAGATAGAGAATTCTTTCCAGAACTTGATCGACATGATTTTAAATGATAAAGCACACTATGAAGATAAAGACAGCGAGTGGTAGATTCTTATTTACTATAGACAGAATTTTATTAAGGATAAATAAATACCGTCCACTATGAGGAGGAAGTTTATTTATTAATCTCCCTACAGTTATAAAAAACAAACATGCTATAATCAAGCCGAAAAATAGAGCTGAGTGCTTCAAGTTGGCAATAGTTTCTAAATATATAAAGTACCCCGCATATATAAAGTACCCCCGCAAAGTTGCTAAGAAAAACCAAGAAAAACTAAGAGTTACGTATAGATTTTATTAGCATTACTTTCCCACGCGTTTATCCGAAATAAATCGTTTTGAGAGTATTAATAATCTTTCAGTTAATACCCTTATTATCATTTCAAAGGAAGGCTTTGTAAATCCACTGAAAGTGTGTAAAAATGAAAAAAAGAATCATTTTAATCTATTGCTTTTAAGTAAAGAGGAAAATCAACATTATTGTCATACAAAAACGTTTGAAAAATTAATTTGTTCGCAAAAAACGAATCATCACGGTAAAATTTTAATTTATAAAAGATGTTTTACTCGTTTCATATTTGACAGTAGTAATTCGAATGAAAAATATAACGAAAAAGTTATTCATTTTTCAACTAATAAATTCTCACGTGTAATCCTTCCCTCAGGTAGAAATTCAGTTTTAAAATTCAAAAAGTACATCGCATCTAGTTTCGGTTTCCATTATCGCATAGACTGATTTCGAGTGCCCGCTATCGCCTACAAATAAAATATACCAACATCATTGTTTCAAAAAGAGTTCTTTATTAAAATAAAAGAAATCATGTACCTATTAACTTTTTCGTGTATTTTGTGGAGGTAATGATGTACTAATATTTTACGTAATGTAGTTCCTTCACATCTGATACTGAGGAGAAAATGCCGCATATAATTTTATGAAAACTGAATATAACTAGAAAAATCAGCAAAGTTAACAGATTAAAAATTGCAATTATTATGAACGATCATGATAAAATATCATTTGACAAAACTGATAGGTGTGAAATATGCAAAAAAATATTTGATTTATTCTTAAGAAAGGTTAGGGATCACTGTCATTTGACAGGAAGAAATCATTCAGCCCTTTGTTAAAATTGTAACTTAATTAGACAGAAACAACATTTTCTCCCAATATTTATTCAAAATTCTATGGGTGGTGGAAAAAGCACATAAGTCCAAAATGTCCAATTTTGAGATAATTTTATTGTGTGTACATAAATCATTACCCCACATGATGGAATAAGCACATAAGTCAAAAGCTTATTCTGGGTCAATAATAAAAGGAGTATACAAAAGCGCTTGGTTAAAAAGAACATGGGTTGACTTGCTCAGCGAGGTGCGGCATGTGTGAACCCCTGTCGAATGCTAGATGTGGAAATGTGAGTACCCTGAGCGAGACTATGGAGATTGAAGCACTAACGTTTATTAATTGAACTAAATGATCTATGACCCATGTTTGAATGACTCAAATCAATTGTATGGTTAATAAAATCTGTAGGTTTTTCGTGAGGACTGCAACAATACTACTCCCTGTTGCTATAAGGAGCGCTAGTATCCTAGACCATATTTTTGAAATTCCCTTTTCCCTCTTTTTTCCTAGTCCGCAATCTTGTAATTTCCCCTTTTCCCATATGGGACTTTTCCTTTTCCCTTGGGAATTTCTCTTTTTCCTGTGTGAATTTTCCTTTTTCTTCGTGGGAATTTCCCTATTCACTCGTACTATCTCTACCTCACTCTAAAATCTCCCTACCCTTCTTCCATGCAGTAGTGTGTAAATGTTGGTACTGCACCACTTCTGGTCGGCCATCTTCAGACACCACTTCCGGTGGCGGTGGCGTGTGTGAAACTTGTTAATTTATTTTTAATTTAAACATTGATTTTTTTTAATTCAATTTTTTTGGATACAAATTAAAATCTGAAAGAAAATTTCGGAATTGCGGAAAAAAATGTGTTCTTGTAGCCTTTCAGTCCAAACAGATCAAAACTTACTTCACCCGATCTTAAAACTTTTTCTCTAAATTCACTGAATTCGTAAAACACATATCTTTGAAAAAGTATATTTCATAGTATATGTATAAATATCACATACTTTTTCACACAAAAGTATATCTTCATCCGTTTTTATAATATAACACCGTATCAATCTTAATCAGTACACCAGGGAATAAACTGAAGATCAGACCATGCCGTTTAGCGCCGAAATAATATTCACCAATCTCAAAAAAATAATTACTATCATTAATACTTTTTCCTTTGTAATTGCTAAAAAGTGCACTGATATCTTTGGAAGAAGGAATTCTAAAATGTGATAAAGGTTTTAGATAACCTTGTAAAATTTGCAGTGTGTTTATGTCAAGTGAAAGTACCGGTTCCCATGATCACTTCAAAGTGTGTCTTTGATAAACAATTATTATTTCTTTAAAATTCAAAGATATGTTAATCAATCCATTGTCACTAATGGATAATCATAGTTCTTCATTTCATCATCTTCTCTATCAATACTAAATATCCACACATAACTTTTAAGCATTATATAAAGTCTTTGAATTATTATGATTTATTATCAATGCGTTTATAGTCGAACAAATCTTTTTCTACATTATTCTTTGTAGATGGCGGTTCTTTTGGGAAGTATGATTTTACCTCCGTTTTCGGCGCCGTCGTCATCGGTGGCATAACAAAGGTTGTCCACTGTGGTAGTCCGTATACAGTTTGAGTAACTGTAATATAATCAGGAACCAAGTCGGTCAATCCAGTGTAACTAGGAAACATAACTGCATTTCTATCTCTAGAGTGCTCTAAAGATACAATAAGACGGATTTCATGAATTAACGTAGAATAAAGCACCAACACATTCGGATTAATACTTTCTTCAGTATTATAACTCCAGTTTTCAGAACCATCAATATGAATCTCGATCAAAGAATTGTTTCTTGTAGGAAAGTATGCGTGCAAAAGAATATTTGCTTTCTCCTCGAAACGATCGAAATATATTTTTATTAATTTGAAATATGCGTAAGTCTTTTTAATGATATGACAATATCAGGGTTGTTAACATTATGATAAAATGATAAGCCAGAGTATTTAGCCCACACATCGAATCCTTTTCTAGTTATTTCTTGAATGTTATAACTCGCCAGTGAGAAATGCCATGATATGTTGCGTTTATTCCAAAAATACTGTCCTAGTTTATAAGGTGATATGATATCACGGCCCAAATCTTCGTTTTTGAATTAACTGAACGGTCTCTTTATTCAATTCGCAGTCTATTGGCAGCTGAAAATATTCTTGAAATATTTTTATCGCTGAACTCAAAGTACGTGAATCTATTTATGGATTATTTTCATCGTAAAGATAATCAAATTTGGATAGATATTTCTCCACCGAAAAACTGAACACTGTGGTTGTAGTAAATAACAAGTAAATGTCGTCTACATTATCATCTTCTTCAGATGAGGATCTAATTCAAACTGTTTATGTTACATATATAAAACTTTTTTGTGGAAGGGGTATAAGGTTTTTTTTAAATAAAAAAGATTATTTTAAAAATAAGACATTTTATTTGTTAAAGAACAACTTTAATATCATACATTAAACCATATTTTTAGTAACATACAAAGTTTATAATCTTTAATTTTCGGATTTGGTCCGTCGCAGTCACCGAAAAAATTTTCTTCTTCTTCTTCAGCACGTCACTGGAGACGCTCGTCACATCTTCTCTCCTTTATAATTTCTTCTCCTTAAATACGAATTGCTTTGCGAAAATATTATACCCATGAAAATCAACGATCATGTTCATGATGTTTTCACCTCAAGTAATTAAGTTCGATTGACTAGAAGAGAATACAATATCCTTTTTCGTTTTGTTTACACAACTGACTTAACTATACCAGACAGCGGAGTATATTGCTTCATACAGTCAGTTACAAAACTGTAAGCGCCAGTTTTGTCAGGGATATTCGATGAAGATTCAAATTCTATTCGCACGTCTACCGTGCACGTTTTTAAAATATCATTTTGCTTCAAACAATCGAATAAAAAATAAAGGTGCGACTTTAAAAAATGCTTACATCGATTAAATTTTTCACCGATTGTTTGTAATAAAATGATTTATAAAAACGAATGAACATATTATAAAATAAATTATAATCTCCCTGCATGTTCTCATGTGGATAGTATACAGAATTTAAATATATCCTTATATTTTTGATGATGCATGTGTCAAAATTCGGACTGGTCTTTTTCGCTTGTTTTTTTTGTCCGTTTGAAATCCAATTAAGACGTATCGCGGCTTTTCCGCTTGAGAAGCAGACTTCAGTGTCCACAAGTTTTACTGTTTTCTAGGAACGGACGGGTACTCGTATAGAGTCCACAATCGGGAAAGCCATTGTTATAGGCGTAATTTTTTCCCATTCTTAGGAGCGGTAAACCCTTGTTCGTCTGCGACTTGAACGTAAAGGATCTTCCACATGACTTTAGAGAGTGTCAAATTATTATCAGTCTTATCGATAATAAACAAAACTGTTGTCAGAAGAAGACCTCTGAAGGATCCGTTCTTGTTTTACATTAAAAATTATTCTCTTGCAGTCTTCCGCAAATCCGAATAACATCTTCAAGGGGATATGAACTGTAAATTTTCCATCTACTGAGCTGTGTTTCATAGTGATAACGTCATCTGATGACTATCCGACAGACTAGATGCAATTGTTTTTGCTTTCTCTTAGAGTAAGCAATTTTCTCATCGTCGGAGTTATACCCGAAATTCTTATGCTCTCCATCCTAGTTCTTGATATTCCATGCCATATTTCATCGAACAGAAAAGGAATACAATTACTGACCGCTTCTAAACCGACATCCCGTGTTAGCTTTACCCAATAATGTACCCATCACCACCAAGTAACATTCCGCCGGGTGTGTGTATATGTCTTATCCCTGAAAGGGTATTCTGATTTCATCGTTGTTGTTTAGCTTTGTAGAGGATTGCGGCACATGAGTATGTTATTCGTAACTGATGATTGAACTATCCAATATGGCATTACTTGTGCCAACGTTAAGTATGTAACTCATTTTAAAATTGTAAATCCCGACGATTGTAGAAAACATCTGTTAATCGCTTTACAGTTACTTGTCGACTGCTAGTTGAGGTCGTTCTGACTTTCTTTTAATAATGTTCTCCTCCTCTTTTTTGTTCGAGAAAAACTAATCCTATTTTTTTTTTTATCTTCGTTTTCTCAGATGAAGAGCTATAGAAATTATCTCTCCTTTAAAAATGACTTTGCCTCCGTTCTGATCCGCAGCTTATATAATGATATGTATCCATTTTGTATTGACGGGAAGGTAAATTACATTATAAGGCGTTTCAATGTGTTTATAACCACGTTCGACATTACGAAAAAATTCGTGCAACACATGTTCTTCTTCACCATTCATATACGAACCTCTGACAATGTTACAGGTTACACGTATGGTGTTCATCGTGCTAATAGAAATCGGTTCGGTGGACGTATGCAATTTGATGGTTCTGAAATGACTGAATCAAAGCCTAAAATTAAACGGATTATGTTCGTTGGAGTAAAATCATTTTCTAATGAACAGTACAGCATAGATCCCGTAGTTTTCTTATACAAGATATGTAATGCGGGCGGTTCTGTACACATACCGACGATCTCGTGAAGAAATACAACCATCTGTTCTTTCTTCTTTAATTCCTGAATAAAATCTTCATTTGTGTTTCTCCTATCCTTATCGTAATTGTTTTTGACCATTTCGTGTTTCAAAGTCATTTCTATGTTTTCGACTTCGAACATTCTTGTCGATGTCGTAAAACAATAATTTTTTTTGTTTTGTTCTATATATTTTTCTTATAGGCTGTTGCATGCTTCTGCCAGTTATTGGAAAGGTTTTATATTTTCGTATTCGTGACAGGTTGAATTCCAGGAAGTTGTTGGTGGATGATGCTACTCTAATGTTATGAGAATTTTTTTTTGTTAATGAGTCAGAATATGTCTTAGGTATCTTCTTGGACAAATCAGGGGTTTATAATAATATGTAATGGCTCTCTAACCTCGTATAGCTGCAGAATCGTGATTGTAGGCAGAAAGTGTTATATAATTATTTCAGCAATCGAGACGACGACCCAGAAGTACCATAAACGGTATCTAAAGGTTGTCCGCAGGGTAGTGTTTTGCTCTGGGTTGTCGATTCTCTGATGCAGCTGAGGTTACTCAGAGGATACCCCGTCATCGCTTATACGAATGGTGGGCTTTTGCTGATTAAAGGACATTCGAATAATAGGACCGAATTCAGGGCAGTCCATGCTTGCATGATACTCTATTTGTTGAGTTTGCAACATAAGATAGTATTATCCCAGAAAAAAAATGATGTTGCACAAGGGTAGACATGTTTTTTCGACGACATCGTGTATCAATGGAGGTTATCCAATTAGTTATGTCCCGCTGCAAAAGTATCTAGGTGTTATCCTTTAAGACAATCTTCGATTCAAGGAAAACTTGTAATATGCTGTCAAAAAGACCTGACGTGCTTTCTTCTGTGTTCGGAGAGCAGTTCACCACGATTTGGAGCTTGATTTCAAAACCGTGCGAGTTCTATACAAAAGTGTTTGTACTATAATTCTGGATGCTGCACCTGTCTAGTTTCATCCAATGACGTAAAAATGTTACAGGAATATTTTGTTGAGAGCCCTGCGTCTCCTATTGTTACATGAGACTGGTGTCTATAGAACTGTCTCTGGAGAGACGGTCCTTGTTATTTTTGGTATGAAGCAAACTGATATCATTGGGACTGAGCACCAATTACGTTATGATGTCAGGGCGGTTGGCCAGTTTACCTCTGGGATCAGAAAAGAAATAGACGACAAGGTTTCCATTTATGTCCGATCAGATGGGCTGAATCATTACACGGATAGTATTTTTCTTGATGTAAGAAGAATGCTGGTTATTTTCCAATCAACATATTACACAGTCTTTTTGGAGATGATGCTTTCTGAGATAGGCTGGCCAAATTTGGTTTGATTAATTCAGTTTGGTGTCCAGAGTGTAGGTCTATAGACTGTGTGCTTCGTGTCTTATATATCTGACCCAGGTACGAAGCTGAATGTACCAAAGCAGATTCTGAGGTCAATCCTGGTTTAAATCGGCAAGTTAGTAGAAAAACCAAAAGGGAATGGAACATAATTACTGGCTTCCTTAGATTCTTAGCCATATCGAGGATGGCTGATGAGGTGTAATGCTGTTATTAATGTATTGATAGAATGGCAACCGGTTGATTAATTAGGGGCCCGCCTGCTTACTTCGTCATTGTAGGCGTTTTGGCATCAAGCTCCAGTTAGCTGAGATATTCGTTGTTAGCTGTTAGGATGAGAATTGATGTGTGGAGAACTCTGTGATGATGCTGCGGTGTGGAAGTGTGTAGACATTGACATAGCTTCTGATAGCGGACCGGGGAAGAAAAAGAGAGAAGAGAAAAGTTTTCATTAGTGGCTAATAAATATTTTATATTACAGGGTTATTGTTTTTCTTGATTTTTAAGTAAATCTATAGAACTTTGAGTAAATTGAATTGTAATACAAGATTATTGTGATCAACACTTGTTTTGTTGGTATGAGAATAGTATGTTTGGCGTTTGAAGACTCAGTCAAGTAATGATCTGAGTGCATAGTATAATTAAAGTTAGATATGGGAAGAGTTTTTTGTGAGCATTTGGTGTTTGAGAAAGGCGCGGAGATCGCACTTTTACGAATCGCTTAATTTCATAGTTGAGGGTTGTAAGTTATGGTGGTAGGTGGTCGTGGTTGAAAGAAACCATACGAAGGCAATAGTAAGTTGTGAAAATACACTGATAGAAATGTCTGCTGCGAAATTTGCAATGGTGACATTCTGACGACTATGATGTGTTATAAGGTTTAGAATATCTAAAGCAAGGAGCAAAACAGGAAGGTAAAAGCATGGGCCTCGTTGACCTCGTTGCTAAGTTGGACGCAAACCCGTGGGAAGAGGCTCTCCGTGGCCCTCCGTGCGGAGGGTAATGAACAGGTTTAGTAAACTTGCTACCCCTCTATCACGTGGTGGTGTCTTGGAACCCTATCCGGTCCCTGAATCGGAATGGCATGAGATGCACACTATACATACACAATGCTTTACGACTGGCACGCAAAGGCACCGAGTGTGCCTTTGCGTGTCATAAACGTATCCCTACAGAAGAAGAACATCAGTGAATACTTGCGTTGCCTAATTAATAATTACCTCCATGATAGACGGGTAACCAATACGGAAGATAGAGAGGTGTCGTTCGACATGTATGGCGGGGTTTCACAGGTTTGGTTCTGGGGCCACTCTTGAGGAATCTTACCTTTGACGGCGTGTTGCAGTAGGGCTTCCACCGTGACCTTGAATTGGTGGCCTATGCCGACAACCTGGCTCTCCTGATCGCCAGAAAAACTGACCCAGAAGTTGAAGGGGGCTGCAAATTTAGCGATTAGACAAATAGACGTGAGGTTAAAGGCAAGAGGTCTAAATCTAGCTCCAGCCAAAACATCTACCATAGCACTCGCCGGGGGAAGGCGATTCAGAGACATGTCGGTTAGAATTAGAGTCACCAACATACCCAGGCCGAGATCTGTAAAATATCTCGGCTTGTGGTTGGAGTCCAACCGCCTGTACAACGAGCAAATCAAAAATGATTCTGAGACTGTTGAGGAGACTACTGCTGAACAAGTCAGTTCAATAGTAACCACCGTGGGCCGCGTGCATCTAGAAGGAGGTTTATTCTGGCGGTGACCTTCTCTATTATATTTTATGTAGCCCCAGCCTGGTTTAAAGCTTTCCAGAAGAAGAACAATGTGGATAAGATATTGGCGATCCAAAGGCGTGTGGCGATTAGTGTGGCAGCCTCCTATAGGACTGTATCTATGAGTGCTGTTGAACTGATTATAGGTATTCTACCAGTGAAACTGAGGGCTCAGATGTTAACTCGCGTATGCCTAAAACGGCAATGTTAACAACGGCATGCCTAAAACGGAAGCTAAAAGTGTCTTGCTAGATGAATGGCAGGACGAGTAGAATGCCTCCGCAACTAGTGTGTGGATGAGGCGAATAATACCGCGATTGGGTGCAACGAGGCTTTGGGGAGGTGGACCTTTCCAGCTTTTGACTGGACATGGGAATTTTGAAGCCTGCCTTTATCGCTTTAGCAAGAGGGATTCCTCTGACTGTAGGTACTGTAGTAAGTTAGACACACCTGAACATACTATTTTTCGGTGTAATAGTGATATGTTTTTCGACAGGTGAGTGAAGTTAACTATGCGGATTCTTAAGACTAAATATCGGAATGCAAGGGACGGACGGCGTTTGATACGTAGGGATTTCGATGGTAACCTTACTCTGGAGAAGGCGGCTCGCTGAGGTGGCCGTCTTTGATGAGCGATCGAGGACCCCTCTTGGTGGGAAAAAAAAAATCGTAGTCCCGGCTGGAGCCCTCCCTCATAGGAGGAAACCTGTTAATGGCGAGGCAACATAAAAAGGACCGAGTTCCGGCCAGCGAGGGATCCTCTGTGGAGCACGTCATAGCCGGAACTCATGGAGTCCTCCTGGAGGGGTCCTCCTGGGGGTTCGAGGCCAAGGCACTCACTGTGGCTGCGCAATGCTTCGGCGCACGACCAGCCCAGTGGTAAGGAAAAAAGTTTAGAATGTCTAAAACACGACCTTCGATAAAGCCCATCAGGCGGATGGAGTGGTTGGTCACCGGGATCGTCACAAGGCGGGTGTCTTCCTCTACAGGAGTCAGGATGTATGTCTTGTACTTCAATGAAGCCGGGATTTTTTTACGAATCAGTCGGATTTTTTTTTTTATAAAGTCGCGCTGTAACATTTTGCAGTATTCAATGTGATAGAATGAATTAGAAAATGTAAACATCCAAGACAATCTAGATCCTCTCTTGTTTGAAATTCAGGTTCAACATCTTTCTAAATTATTTAAAATCCTTTTAAAATAGAATCCCATTTCGGTTGGAAATATTTTATCCGGAAACGTACCACTCAAAACCTGTTAGTGACAATAATTCATTTCACGAAACGTGAAAATAGTTACAATTTTCAAGACAGACGACAGCAGCGTATGAAGTCATATTCATATCATCGGAAGCTAAATTTTCAAGATTATTGAGTACCTCATTTGTTACTTGTATGGTGAAGTTTGTGGGTGGAAGTTTAGTTGCATTTATTTACTAGGGTTTTCGTACTCACTACCGCTAATACTTACCGGTAATACTCACTACCGCTTCCCTGGAAGACGAAGCCTATCGTTGTCTTCCTATAAAATGAACTCATTCTTATACGGTCAAGAATTTGAGAATTTAAGATTCATTTCGTGCCTGTCTGTGAGAGTTTTGCACTATCAAAACTTTATAATTTGTAGGTAACATTTTTACGTATTATGATTTTTCCTTTCTACATTTTGTTAGAAATACTAATCATATTCATTGCTGTTCTCGTTTATACATCTTTTGTCTAAAACAACATAATAAAGTTGTATATAATATTTGTTTAAGTTTTTGTTTCTTTTTTAAACGATTCTAATTATTCAATAGGACATTTCATAGTAAGTATTTTTAACTTAAAACGTCTTTGATTACATTTTTTTATTTGAATATGAAATTTATTTATACTACTTATATCCTTACTAATTAGTTTATTGCTTTTTGTATTTATTATTTTTCTTTCTATTATCGTATTAATACAAAAAAATGAAGTTTTCATACACATATAGAGTATTTCATATACATATTTAATTAATTATAAAAAAAAATTGTATTTTACTGTACTTCTTTCTACCAAATTAAGTTTAAAAGTTCCTGAAAAATCTAGATGTTCCATAATCCCACAATTTTAGGCTGATCTAAATTTTGATACCAATTGGTGAGAAGTTTGCTACTCATCGTTGGAAGAGATTTACACATTTTGCGTTACCTCCTTTGCTTTGCTCTGACAATAAAAATTAATCTCTTTACCACTTCGTTACCCCAATAGTGTATTGAGAGCGTCATCCTCTTTCAATGCATATATTTAGGGTTCGAAAACTGAGCGGGTTTCTATCTTGGTTTCATGTAATCACAATATAATACTTTATACCACCACCACCAGCTTCCTTTTTATGGACAAGTTCATGCGTAATCTTCTAAAAAAAGAGAAGAAAAAGATGAAATACTTGGCATTAAACAATAAATTTATTTACTGTAAAAGTGTTTATCATGAAATTACCTATTATTAACAATTATTTACAATAATTGTTATTATAGAATTATTATTAACAATTGTTTAAAAAAATAATAATAATTTTGAGTAATTAATAATAAAAACTTTTAATATTGCGTTTTGTTTGTAATTAATATTAACATTTGTTTAGTACTGTATCCACTTATTTTTTCCCCTACTCCCTCGGGCCGGACATGCAATGAAGTAAAGCTCAGCCCAGGTGAGTGTACTTCAAACTCAAACGAGCCTCCAGTTTGATTTGCCGGTTGGATCTTTTGTGATCAACGCCTGCCTCAAATTGTCAGGGAGGGGTTAACTAGGCGCGCCTTTGTGTTTCCTGGGCCCCCCCCCAAGGACCGGGAGTCAGTCTGTACATTTTCTCACCTGCCTCTAATTGTTAGGAAGGGTGAATCGGGCCCGATTATGTCGTTCACGAGCCCCACCCAGCAGCCGGGACTCGGTCTTTTGGTTCCCCAGCCTACAGACCCGAGGGTCTCTGGCTGATCATCGGAGCCGACACACCTCAGCATGCCGGCCCTCCTAGCCTGGGCTGTTAGCCCTGCCTTAAACTAAAATCCCCTTCGACGTCCTTAGTCATATTTTCCCTCACAATTGTCAAAGTTGTCCAGCCAGCATATAATCTACTAGTTCTTCTGGTGTTAGGTCAGCGACTCCCGCCCTGATCCGAGAGTTTTGCCATTTCTGACGATGAAACAGACTTTTACTTTTACTTTTTTAAACTTTATTCATAACAATTAGTTAGCATTAAATTCTCTAGAAGTTTTGTTTAAAACTTTTATTCATTTAACTTGTTATTTTACGTCAAACAAATAACAGCGTTTTAACATCTCAATATTTTGTTTTTACCCATATTTCTGATAAAAATAACTAATAACAAACAGTTGTTCTAGGTCATACTTTTTACTTCTTTTCAGGTCAGATTATTTAAAAACCCCTACATTTTCCTTTTGTCTTGAGACCCACGAATTATACAGTCTGGCTTAATCTTACCAAAGCTCAGAAATCAGGGGAAAATCATTCGCCAGCCGACGCCAGCTAACGAAGCCTTTTTCAAACCTATGTTATATGAACTTTCCTTATTTTCACCAGTAGAGCAGCATGTCCTGATAATTTGTAATATTCCCCGTTTTTCACCATGTATGTATATACTATGTACAGAAGGTATCACGAAGTTTTCGCGGACTTTCGTATTGTACTCTATTTGTAAAAATAATGGAAAAAGTTCATATAAACGTATGTCCTACAATGCTTCGTTTGGGAGTTACGGCTAGTGAAAGATTTCGCTCGGATTTCAGCTAAAGTAATTCTGTATTAGTGTTTAAATAAATCTGTACGGTACATTAAGTATATCGGGTACTGTGACCTGTGCTATCGTCAGTAAAGGTTTTATGTGAATTTTAGTTTGAACATGATCGGTTTGCCATTAATGCCAAGTAATGCCGTACTTATTTACAATAGAGGGATACACTGATATAGTTTTTATTTTGGGTATGTGTAATGGTAATTCTACACCTGCTGAAGTAGAATATGAAATAAGTTTTACGAATAGCAGGATTCAAAATCCCAAAACAATTAACGCGACTTTTCGCAATCTTCGCGAAACAGGTTCACTAACTAGTATTTGCACCAACTACGAAGATCTGTCCAATATGACGCTGTTATTTGTGAAATTATTATTGATTCAATTCAGCGAAGTCGAGGCGTCAGTACATGACGTCTTTCTTGGCAGATCGGAGTTTCATATTCGATGGTTTGGAGGACACTCCAAAAAACAAGTTTTATTCTTATCAAAACAGTCAGTTCAGCGTCTACACCCACGGGACGGTCCACTTTACTTGGAATTTTGCAACTGGTGGAATAAAGACCGACAAGTATATTATGTTTATTGATGAAGCAAATTTCACTCAAGATGGTGTCAAAAACTTACGCAATACGCAGACATGGGCAGAAGTAGATCATAATAAACGGTGGAAGACAGTTTTCAATACTTATTTAGCGTCAATGTATGTTGCGGCCTTCTTCACAATCAAATGTTTGGACCATTCATATTACCTAGCCGCTTAAACACTGAGGTCTACCTGCACTTTCTTCAAGAAGAATTACCGCAGCTGCTTGAAGATGTTCCTCTAGCGCTGAAACGCAAAGTATACTTCCGACACGATGGCGCACCTCCCCGCTTCTCTTTTATCATTTCCACTCACTTAGAACATCATTTCCCTGAGAAATCGATCGGTCGTAGAGGTCCACATTTCTGAGCACCAAGATCGCCTGATTTAACCCCTTTACATTTTTGTCGGGATGGTTAAAAATATTGTATACAAATCAAAAATACATTCTCGTAAGGAATTACTATTCGTATTATAAATGCAGCTGAACACCGTAAGGACAGCCCTAAAGAACTAAAAAGTGCAACATAATAAGTACAGAAGCATGTCTAGAAATCTGTTGAAAATGGCGAGTTCATTTTGAATATTTATTATAAACTGGTACTCTTTCTAAATAAAAATCGAATTTTTCGAACCTTTCTTTGGTTAATTCAACTTATCTTATACCATCTTATTTACAATTAAATTTTCTGTAAGTATTTTTAAGTTTTATGTGTTTATTACCCAATTAACAAGGTTACTGAACGTCACACATAAAAAACAGGGTTTTTACTCCAATTTTTTGCTCTTCACCACAGATTTCTCAAAATTACTGCAGATTCGGTTTTTGGAAGTACGTTATTCAATTTTTCAAGTCAAAAACCATAAGAAACCCCTAATTAACATCCTAAATAGTAAGATATCATTTCAAGTTAGCTGAAATCCGAGCGAAATCTTTCACTAGCCGTAAATCCCAAACGAAGCATTTTAAGACATTTATTAACATGAATTTTTTCCATTATTTGCACGAGTAGAATAGTGTATGAAACCCCCTCGGAAAACCTTGTGATACACACTGCACGTACAGAGTGATTCCTAATTGTAGAGTAGTTTTCAGCGAAACGATTCTATAGCTAAAAATAAATAAATAAATAAAAAGTTCAAATAAACATGGGTCAGAAAACGGTTCGTTAGCGAGTTTTGGCTCACGAAACATTTAGCCCTGCTTTCTGCTCTCTATATGAAATTAAACCGTACTAATATTCTTGGGTACAAATCCAGAGGTCAATTTGGTGGTTTCTTATGGGTTTTGGTATAAGAAATTGAATTGAATTAAAGTGTTCCCAGATTTCTATCTTAATTAGGTTTTAAGAAAAACGGGGTAAAACAGGAAAACGTTTTGTTGGAAAATACGCTCTTTTAGGTTATAAATAATGTTAATTTACGAATAAACCAATAAAAATTTCTAATTAATTTTTTAGACTGTACTTTCGGTGTGAATCGAAAGTTAATATTATCAGCAATCGAAAGAGCAAATCCAATTTATTTAACATGAAACCATGAGTTTTTCTAAAAAAAAAAACAGCTTTTGTCGATTAAAAGAGGGTGCTAGGTATTTTTGGACACCCACATATAAACATGCGATATGCAACAAAAAGTGAAATTATTTTATATTTAATAATAAAGTACTTTCTTTTATAAAAGTGGACCAGAATAAACTGAATTTTAAGGTGGAATAAAAGGGAAGTATTCTATATTTAATTTTGAAATAATTACAAATTATTCGAAAATGCGGGTAAAAAGGAAATAGGAAAACCTAATACTACTTTAGTTTACCATTTTTAGTTGATCTGGTTTTTGAATCGGTTGTGTTTCTATTAATTTGTTTGTGTGTTTTGACTGTGATTAATGTTGCAAGCGGAATTAGGTAAAAATGATATCTACGTGTAATTCCTGAGTAGCCAGCACTAAATTTATTGACAGAACCTTAACAATTACCTAAAATCAATTAGGTTGGTTCTAAGTAAAAAAATAATATCAAAATAAAAATTACTGAAAATATAAATATTTAAAAGAAAGGTAAAATCAGAGTGCTTTTGTGAACTTATTTTAATTGTTACGTGAGTGTTTGCTAGAATATTAATATCGAACATATGCAGACGAAAATTAAAATATAAATATGTGGACAAAAATAATAAAAGTAAAAGTGAGATGTATACCAAAAGTGTAAGAATTTAATGTTAATCTCATAGCGATTTCTAAATATTTTTAATTATCGAACCAATTTTGTATATTAAAAAAATCTTGTTAATGCCCATGCTGTTTGAATTCAGACTGTCGTTTCTAACAGGTTTATTAAAACTTTGCGCTTATCAGTAATTATGATACACATTTAGTAGCGATATATACATTTTTGATTTAATGATTCCTCTTATTTAGGACGACAGATCTTTTAGTTGTCCAAATGGAATGTGTGTCAGTATCACGTGTGGCGGCTAGAATAATTACTTTAAAGCAGGTTTAGCCGCTAGATGCATTTTAATCTCGGCAAAGAAACCTTGTTTTTTATCTACTTGTTTATTACACAGTATGTAGTGTCTATTGACAATTTTACTGCTTATGTGATTTTATTTTTATATAAAAAAAAGTTAATATTTTCAAAATATTTTTAACCTAGATAAGTAAAAGTAAAAGAATGAGGTTTTCAGTCAACCGACTGAATTTTTTTTTATGAATGTTCAAGCCTTTATAAAATGTTGTACCAATTTTGATTATTCTTTCTCTATTTTTAGTTGAAATTACTCAGATAGTTCCGTGTTAAAGTTATCCCTGTAAGGTCGGAGAAAACTAGCTTCCCGTCAGTGGCTCATGTTCTCCAAAGTAGGGGATATGTTATCAAGGATGTATATTGTTTTACTTTAATTTCAACAATGACTGCTGTTAAACAGCCATCAGAAAAGCTATGAAATTTTTCACTTGAAATATTACAGAGGTTCTTTTTCGAGCATTTTAACTTGTAGTTGGGTGTTAATACAATAAAAAATTTAATGCGTAATACTGGGGTTAGACAGAAGCTACAAAAACTTGACCGATTTTGACTAGTGAAACTTAACATCCAGGTTAATATATGCTGGTTAACATCCAGCTTAAGATGGATATTAGCCAGCATATGTATAGATTAAAAATAAACAAAGAGCATATATAAAGAAGTTACAAATCATGTAACTTCTGTATATACGCTGTTATACAGTAAAAAATTATACGTATCTCCAGTGATTAATACGGATAAGCGTCAATAGACAGTGTAATAAGATTAAATAAGTAGTAAATTAAAAATTTGACCTACTCGAATGATAGAATGGCGAAACTAGAGTATCCAACCTACTGTTTCGTTTATGTTAAGTAGACTGTAAATAAAACAAAAAGCTGATTCGAATTAACAGTGTTATATTTAACATGTTTATGATTTATTTTATTTTCTATTACATTGTTGAAAATATATATAATTTAATGTATGTACACGTTGACTGAACAATATGAATTATTCAAATGATCAATCGAGACTCGAGACTGAGGCTGGCAGATTCTAGTACTGGGCCGGCTTATGTAGTGTAGATGGAGCCAACTGAACCGCCAGGAGCTGTGTGAATCATACGGAGCCGAGTGAATCATCAGGAGCTTTGTCTCAACATACTGCCCGCCATAATTTAACACATGTGGACTTATTCTTATTTTAAGTACACCAAAGTGTACTTATACTCTTAGCCACGGTCTTATTGCAAAAGCGAATCTAGTCATGATTTACATTTATGTGCGCTATGTACAGATACGAAATCAATAGGACATTATACTGGTACAGCCACCTATGTTACTTTCAGCTCAGCCTAGCAAATAAAGAAAAAATATCCCTAATCTCAATTTTACTAATAAATTAACCAATTTTAATTCTAGACTTGAAAAATTAGAACATGGGAGAAGCGCTAGTTGAATATACTATTTGCCTGTTCAACACGTAATATAGTTTTTCAGTAGTTGATCATGTTTGATCCACCTATATTATACTTGGCTGCCTGTTTGAATAAAAACTGTTAACCAAATACCTAAATTTTACTTTAGTTTATTATTCTGTCAAGTTAACTTGTTCTGGAGCTGTATCTACTATGATGATCTTTATTAACTTAATGAAAAAATCTATGATTTAATTTTGTTATTATATATACTGGTACCATTATGTATATAATTTCTTTACTAGATGGTTCTAGTAAAGCAATCTCCTAGAGCTTGAGATAGTATTCTGCATTCACCATGAAAGAGTGAATATCATCTTTCATCGATTGATTTACATATCCCCACAATTTTGATAGTACTTTAAAAGATTTACATAGTGAGTTTATACCTGTGCCATTCAAAATTTAATCTGTAAAATATTACATAATCAGGTCATTCTGCATACCTTTTTCTGGACTTTAACATTTCTCTTATAATCTTTTATCCACATCTCTTTCTGTATCACTTTTTTTATTTTAAACTCAGTTATTTGGATTTTATGATTATGCTTTAGAATTATTTCTGTTACTACTTTTATTCCATATAAATCTAATCTTCTTATTTTAGATATTCTTTGCTATGTGTTGAAACGTTTTAATTTTATTTTGTTGAAAGTAAAATACTCTATACTTGTCTTGAACTTTGGAAATTTTCTGTAATTATTGATATGCTTTGTTTTTATAGCCAACTTCAATCAACTTCTTATTCAGAATTGTATGCCTATTCTGCATTATAACATCATTTATATTAGGAATGTAATAAAAACTACTGAAAATATACCTCTGCTTTCAGAAAGTTGTCATAACCTCATTGAAAATTAAAAATACACTAGAATAATTATGTATAAAAAAGCTTAGTTCTAACCTTATTTTTCAGGGAAAAAAATTTATTAGTGAATTTTTAGAATAACAGCTTTTAGTGTAATTCTGACCACTCACTGAATGTTAGTAAATTCTAACAGATGATTAAATAAAACAACCATATCTAAAGAATTGTAAAAAAGCAATTGCCTGTTTTTGTTTTACTTTATTGTAATATTGTTATCTTGGGACATGGTATACACGATGAGACAGATAAAACGATGGGTAAAAAAATTATGGTATAACACTACAATACTAGCTAGGGGATTAAGTGCTACCATGTAAAGCTTGAAGTGAGTAATGGAATTATTTTTATTTGTAATAATATATGATTATGATAATTTGCATTTTTCTTCTCATTGAAATTACCGCCTGTTGTACTTCAATGATTTGTTCTAGAGCCAGATGGAACTTGATCAGTGATGGAATGCATCTTTTTATAGTCTGGAAGTTTATAGCCTGCACATTTTATTCCATCTGGCATTAATCGTATATTGTAGACAATGATGATTGCACTCATTTCAGCTTTTTCTGTAATTCCATAAATTTCAAACTTTATTGTTTCTGGAATTCTATTCTAGAACCTCACACTCTGCTACAGATTATGCACTGGGAAAACAGAAGATTGAGGTGTATACCTTACTCTTGAGACTTGTGTTCTGCAGTCAGATTTTTCCAATTTTCTTTTATTTCTTGGTACTGGGTGGAGCAGAAACAATTAGATGATGTAAATGTTGTGCCACATCGACATCTGTGGTTCAAGGGGGAACACATATAACTGAGTAAAGCTGTTTAAAGCCTTCAGTCATGATGCAATTGGTCAAAGAGCATTACTCTTTTGCAGTAGAAGGATTCTGCAAACATAATGGTTCCATTACTGAAATGCAATAAGGATTTTGACAAGACATTGGAAGAAATGGAAAGGTTCCCATATGCCAAAAAATATTGAAATGGATGTGACAATTCAGATCTACCATCCATTGTCAACAAGAAGCCGCCTGGTTTCCCTAGAACTGCGGTAAACCCAGAGAATGTACAGAGTGACAGATGCATTTCACCATAAACTTCAGTGTTTTGCTCATCACCATTTAACCACCTTATACTTTACGCATAGAACTGCTGGATCCATTTTTATGAGTATTTAATGTTCCATCCCTGTAAAATTTAAGTTGTGCAACAACTCCATCTGCATAATTTGAATGATCAAAGTGACTTTTGCAGGCAATTGCTGCACAAATCGAAGAAATGCTGCAATCATTGGATCATCTGCAAATGTCCAATGAAGTATATTTTCATATAAATGGATAAGATAATAAGCAGAATTTCAGTTATTGGGTCTCAGAGAACCCATGCATGTTGCGTTAGAAGCCACTGTATTGTGAAAAAGTTAGAGTGTAGTGTGGTTTTAGTGCATTTGGAGTGATTCGCCGTACCTTTTTTAGAATGCTAATGTCCAATCTGTTACGTTCACTATGTAGTGCTGCTGTGAATGTTTCTCCATAATAAACTTTGTCTTTGTCGTGTTGACACCGCCTAGTTTGATTACAACAGGATCGAGCTACTGCCCACAAAGCATGAAATTCTATAGCAGTCACTGAGAAATGATACCCCAACATTTCATCTCTCATTTTGGAATGTTGCATGGTCTTCCCACTCACCTGATTTATCAATTTGTGATCTTTTCTTATAGTGCTATTTGAAAGAGAAGGTTTACTTAATATCTACTAACCTCACACCATGTAGGAGCTGAAAGAATTCATTGGAGCAAAAATTCATGTAATTGCATTGGATCGGCTGAGGAAAATCATGGTCGATATCAGATGACGTGCAGAGATGTGCCTTACTGCTAATGATAGGGCCAGTTATAGCTATAGTTGCATGATGTTATTTTCAAAACTTGAGTTGAAAACTAAATGCTTGTTCTTTTTCTTTACAATGATAAACCTAGTTAGTATTTCGTTTGCAATTAAAGTGTTTATTTTCAAGTTTAAAATAGTTTTTTTGTTTTTGTTCCACCTGTTTAGAATTGGGTAGCACCATAAACTACTACAATCAGTGTTAGTAAAAAAAAAAAACCTATATAAAAAAGCAACTACAAGGAAAATAGCCAAATAGCATCTGAATTTTATTATTTCTTTCCTCTGTGGGTGCATCCTCCTAATTCTTCTTACATCTTCTAACAGTCTTCCTAAAGTCAGTCTAGTAACTGTATCCTGTGTAGAAGTGCAGGCAAACTCAAACTAGTTCCTATAAAATAAAGCAACATTTAGTACATTTTTTAAAACCAAAATTTAAACCTTAAGACTGGAATTTTAATCTTGATTTTGTCTATGAAAACTTTCATGTTTTTATAGACAAGACTTTCTTGTTTTATTAAGATGTGAATTGCTGTTCACATTTTATTGTTAATGTTCATAAATTTTTTTTTTTAATTTCTGCACATTTTAAATTAGGATTTCTTGATCATTCTTAAACACGAGGAAAAAGAGTTTATGGTTATATATAGACAGAAGAATGAATTCTTATTAGAAGCAGTTACATTATCTTTTGGTTTTTAACAGTTAGCATTGAATAACTCATCACATTTTGCAATGCCCTTTATATCTTCCATTTTCCTCAGCAATATTCTATTGATTACAGATGCATAAATTGTAGTCAGAATTACATTAATTTTAATTTGAACATAGGGGTAAAGATAGATAAAAACCAACACTAGTTTATATATAGATATATTTTGGCTTCAAACTTAAGATTAATTTCAGCATTAAGTAATACCTACATGAGTGGCAGAGTTGGGAAATGATTTCTAGTTTAAGTTTATGTGAAATTTTTTTCATAATTGTAGCCCAGATTTTATTTCAAACATTAAAATCTTATACCAGTCTTCTATCCAAAGCTAGATGGATCCAATATTTTTAACCTGGTTGTTACTTCTAAAGTAAAAACTGAAAATAAAAAAGAAGATATGAGACCAGAAAAAAAGAGTATGCCTGTAGAAGAAAAAAATTAAATTCAAAGGTGGAATATAGACAGGTTAAAAGAGAATGATGTAAAATTAAAATCTGAGAAAATATAGGTTCAGCCCTAAAGATTATTATAACAGAAGATTCGGTTGGAAAATAATAGTTAAGACTAAAAAAAGAACAATTAAAGAAGGAGCAAGCCATTCAATTCAAAGCTACAGTAGATAAAAAATTGTGTAACTAACAAACTACTAAAATTAATGAATGAATTTGGAAGTATTAAAACATAAAAGACAATGAAGACAAAAAATTGTATTGACGTATAAGAAATGAAATTAATAGTCTTCGTAAACTGGAAAAAGTTAGATTGGTCACAGGAGAGATGCTATGATGATGGGGGAATTATGGTACCTGAAACTTAAGTGTACATATAGAAAAATAAAGGAAAACTTTGGGTAAATGAAACTATAATGTGTTAGTATCAAAGTTGCAAGTTAAAAAATCTTGTTATGGAAAAAAAAAGAGCTATAGATTCCTGAAATACATAGAAGGAAAATCATCTGGTAAAGTACTAAAAGGGAAGGAAATAACTGAACTTAGGTTCTGATGAGTTGCAAAATTTATGTAAATGAAGAGATAATTTCTGATTTTGAAAAAAAAACAATTGTAACCTACTAATGAAAGTTGGAGTTAATAAATGTAAAAATTATTGCACCTTCAGTTTAACATCACATATGTTGAAAATATTTTCTGGAGTAATTTACAGGTGAGTAGAATGAATGGTAGAGGTATGAATATTAGATGAAATCAATTTAGTTTCAAAAAGACCATAGATACAAAGAATGCAATCTTGTCTCAAATTAAGTTTAGAAGGGAGAGTTAAAAAGCATAATCACTGCATGTCATTTGTAGATCTGGTGAAGGTATTTGTAATGTGAAATGGATTAAATTGTTAAAAATATTCAGTAAAAGCAAAAACTTGAATAAAAGGAGAGAAGTTATTTATAACTTGTAATTAATTAAAAATTATGATAATATTTATTAGATAAAATTATGAGAAGAATGGCAAGCTCTGACTTAAAAATGAGGGAAAGAAGAATTTAGTCTTTCCCCATTGCTTTTCAATTTATATATAGAAGAAAGAAAGCCCTAAAGATTCAGCCCTCATTTTATTTATGAATAGAAGAGAAAATTTATGTATAGAATATGGGAATTGAAAGAAAGATTTACAAGTGGATTAACTATCCCAGAAGAAAAAAAGATAAAGTTGTTAAGATTCACTGATGACAGAAACCATAGTTGTTAGAAGAAATATTAAATGACATGAATTTATCTGTAGAAAAGAGCTTCAGTCTAAACAAAAATAAAAATAAACAAAGATAATGAAATGTATCTGAAAAGAGGAGTACTGATTTTAAGTTAGGAAAGCATAATAAACCAGAAGTGGGAGAATTTTTTTATTTATGTAGTACTAGTTCAAAGAATGGAAGAAATAATGTAGTCGTAAAAAGGTATTTGACGCAAGCAAGGAGAACTTTCATGAAGAAAATACAATATCAAAAATAGATATAAGAATTAAAGAAAGTTTTGAAAATATTTGTGTGAAGTTTAGCACTTTATGGTAGTGAAACATGGGCAGCTGGTAAAACAGAATAGAACAGAATAGGTCTTTGAAATTGGGTAATCTGGAGAATTTTGAATATCAGATGGGTTAATAAAATTCAAATTGAAAACTTTTTAAAATGAACAGTAGAGATAAGAACATTGTAACAAAGATGTGAACAAGGTCAGTGGGCTAAATATAAAAATATCCAGATTTAATTAATTGGTTGGTGAAGGGACTTGTGGTGAAACCTGTAGATGGAGAATAATGGAATATATGAAACAATAATTGACAATCTAGGCTGCCGTAATTATCTTGAGATTAAAAGATCAGTACAGAACAGAAGTAATGGTGATTAACACAAGTTAGTGTTAATGTTGTTTTTGGCACTGATGACTCCCAAAAAAAAGTACAAAATTTAATAATCATAATTTTTCAAAAAATAGTTACATTATTGTTTAATGGAAATTATTTCATTACCATAAAATATTCTATAGTAGCTGCAGATGCCTTTTTTATATCATCTAATAACTGTACCAAATAATCCAATGGAGTATCTAAACCACCATTTTAGATGGAAGAAAAAATGGAGATTGAGTTTGTGTAAGAGACCTGCCTCAGTCTGTGTAATAACAATATGTGCTGATAATTATCAACTGCTTTGCCTCTATACTTTCCTACATTTTTGAAAATGAACCTAGAATTGTGTCTTGGGTGAGTGATCTTACACATTTTGACACAGATATATATTTACACACTTGAAATACTTGACATTTTTCCTTGTATTTATGTTAGGTTAACCATTGTTTTACAAGACCGACCATTCAATCTGAAATTATTAATGATCATATAGATTTTACCAGGTTTTTTAAATATAAGCTATCTTAACATGAAATTAAGAATCACTATTACAGAGTCTTAAATACTGAACTAAGAAATATAATTAATGTATTTAAGATTTATTTATGAGGTAGTACACTGACTTTTAAGTTAATCATTCTAGGTTTCTCTTGTAATCTTAATTTAAGAATGATGTTATATTTGTATTGTTCCTGAATAGTTATTCTTCATTAATGATTAGAAATTATTATCATGTTTTTAAAGCACTTATTCTTAACAAAACATTACTTTCAAAGCATTGTGCTTATAATAACTTACTGAATGTTGATCTAAGGACTTTGAAAAGAAATTACAAAATTTCAACTCTATTTTCTTTGTTGAAATCTGAGTAAATAGGGATTTCTTCATTAGATTTAATGAGGTACTCTTATACTTTTTTCTCTTTTACCTAGAGATATAGCTTAGACATATAGTAAATCATAATCAGAAGGTTAATCAAAATTCTTAAAAGTAATAGGTAATCTTGATTTTTTTATATTAATTCTGTCCAGATTAAAACTGTTTTGCTTGTTTTGTTAGCGATAGTAAAAATAAAACTAATAACAGAACAATTAAAAATTTATAATGATAGTATTTGAAGTGATTTATCTTAAAATTACTTAATAATAGTAAAACAAATTATATTATTGCAATACCACTACTGTTAAATACACTATAACATTACTGAAGTACAAGTATACTACAAACGTTACCACTGAGGAAGTGACTGGATTGTAGTCTCACACAGATCTTCTATAGAATAATATTTTTGGTATTTAGAAAGTATATTAAGTTTTAATATAATACTTAATTTAATATAATACTTTAATTTTAATATTAAGTAAAAGTGTAATATCTATGATGGACTCTGATGGTGTCACTGGTCTATGAAGCAAATTTGATATACTACATATTTCATCTTCATCATCTGGTATTCTGCCTTGTCCTTTACTGTCTGGCAGCTCCTTTACGTCACTGCTTTCTCCCAACATTTCTGTCCCAAGGCTTCTCCTTTATTCCCTTCTAGTTTCCAATCTTCTCCTCATTTATTATCTTCATATTTTTTCTTCCTTGCACCCTTTCTCCTTCTACTGGTTCTTCCAATGTAGTTGTCAAGATTCCACTTTCTCTAAACACATGTTCTAACCATTTCCCATTTCTTTTGTGCAAACTTCCTCCATAAGTATTCTTTTTCCTTTAATCCGGTTTGTTACTTTCTCATTACTTATTTTATCTGTCATTTTAATTTTTCTGTTCTTCTTGATATTGACATCTCAAAAGAATCGATCCATTTCCTCTCTCCCATCCTTATCATCCATGCTTTACTTCCATACAAGGCATTCTATGCATAACTGTAATTTTTTGCTTTCCTATTCTTCCTTCACTTGACCTTACCACTAAATCCTCTTTGTTGTTTACTTCCATTACTTTATTTTTTCCTACATTTATTCTCATTTCATATTCTTTTATTCATTTCTCCAGGGCTGTTAACAACCTTTTAAGCCCATGTATGCCATCAGTTTAAATTTCCATGACTTCAGCAAACCTTATGCATTTGATTTTTTTGTCTTCATATGCTTATTCCTTCTCTATTTTCTGATATATCTTTTATCATATCTTTAATGTAAATCATGAATAGTGTCTGTGAAAGGCTCATCTTTGCCTAACCCATGGATGCAGATCCATCGATTCAGTCATATTCTTATTTACTTTTATTGTTGCTGTTCGTCTCATGAATAATTTTTTAACTAATCTAATGTCTTTCCATTTTACTTTTATTTCTTTTCAAATCTGCATAGATTTCTCCCATTTTGTTCTTTCAAATGCCTTTTCTAAATTTATGAGGCACAGACTCATTCCTCTTTCTCTCACTCGCTCTCTCTCTCTCTCTCTCTCTCTGACCTAACCTTAGTAATCTAATAGACTCTGATTCCTTTCCCTATACTGAATCCAAACTGTTCCTGTCTTGCATGCTCTTTCATTATTGTTATCAAACTCTGGTTAAGGTCTCTTTAACAATATTCTAGTGGCATGGAGTATTAAATTTATTGCTCTGTGTTCTGTACATTTGCTGGTACCAGTTTCCTTTGGAATTGGTAACATTACCATTTTCACAAAGTCTTTAGATCATTCTCCCTAACTTTATGTCCTATTACCAGTTTAACTATTTCTTTCACTCTTTCCTTAAATCAGATTGTGTAAGTTTAACATGAATAGATACATGCATGTTGAAAAATTATTGTTAGGCAGAAAATTTAACTGGAAAAGTGTATTAAACCACAGACATTGCATCAAACATATCTGAAAATAAGTCAATAATTCAAAATATTCAAAATATAGTATAATCATTGTAGGTTGTAGTGAATAACGCAATTAAGAAAATATCAAATAATCATAAAACATGTTTATTTTAATTACTTAATTTTACTGTGTTATGTGACATTCATTTTACAATAAAAAGATAATCAAATAATACACAAAAATATTATTCAAAAATTTATTTGTAATTCATAAAATTTGTTTTACATGCTAAATAACTTTGCACAAAAAGCCAAAACGTTTCCTTTACTATATATCAAAGATAAGCAAATAAATAATAATCTCAAAAACACAAATAAATAAACTTTATCCAGTAGTGTTAAATAGAAAATATTACATACACCTAACTTATCCTGAGGCTAACAAAGGTAACCAAAATATTCCTACAAAATGGCATACAACATAACAAATTTGGACAATATATTTATAGAAAACAACGTGTTTTAACTTGGATCTGTGATAACATTAAAATAACAAACAAAAATAAAGTATTTAATAAACAAAATAAAACATAACACATGTAAAGATAATCTGAAACAAATCATTGATTAGTAGCCATCATAAAAGCATAATCAAAAATGTGGACAACACATGACTTACTTGTATGCCTACTAAATTACATCAACACATTTTTTAAAATGAAAAGTACATAAAATTTTATTTCATTAAAAACTTCTGATATTTTTTCATATTTTCTTTTTTTTGTTATTATTGGATTATTATTCACCGTAATTTTTTTTTTTTACAATTGGAGTTAATAATTATTAATAAATCAATATATTTAAATAAAAAAAAAAAAAAAAAAAAATTAGATGAAATCTGATTCAAACCTATGTGCCTTCTCCCTAAGATCCAAATAGTTCATTAATTAAAATTTTATTTGGCTATAACTCTTGAACCAATGAAGATAAGTACCACTTATGAAATATCATTGAAAATCTCTCAATAAGAGCTTATTACTGCAGTTAAGAAAAAGTCAAAAAACCAAATTTGTTTGGATTTTGGGTTTTTGGAAACTTCTGGTTTAATTGATTACAATCAAAATGGGAGGTGCACAACTAGATGTTACAACAGTCCTAAGTACAAAATTTTAACATCCTATGGCTAATCATTTTTGAGTTATGCAAGATACATATGGACATACATATATATGTAAGTACAAGCGTCACGTTTAAACTAATCAAAATCGATTCAGGGATGTTCAAAATGGATAAATTATTACAGTTTTGTACTTAAGTACACTCTGTACAAACCATTAGATCTGTCATTAATTACACTTAAGCCTTTGCATACAAACTAGATTTATGAATAGAACACTTGATTACATACATAATGACTGAGCACTGCTCAATCATAAAGAACATGAAATAACATGTGAATATATGTAGGATCTAAATATACTGGCAATTCTATTCTTCCATATTTAGACAAATGAATTTCAGCACTAACATGCACAGTCACTGAAAATATGTTGCATAGAATACAGAAAAAAAAATCAAATCCTGGTGAAAGAAAATAAATGTTGCTAATAGCATAAATTAAAATTTATACACAATATCAGTTTTTCAGGAAAAGGTTACTTCATCAATCTCAAAAGAACAAACAAAAGTTTAAATCTGGCAAAACGAATATTGATAAAACAACTCAGAAGTATAACAATTAAACAACAGTGATTGGAATAATTACTGGGGTAACAACAGTGGTAATACTGGGTCCATATTTTCCCATAGATATTTTAATTTTTTTTTTTTCATAATAAATACTTTGCAATCTATTCAACAAGTAAACAATACACAACCCCCCATGGCCTAATGGAATGATGATGATGAAGACGTAAATGGGTGTAAGTGACAAAAGTAAAAGTGTTGAGTAAATGAGTGTAGAGTTCAGAAAGTATGAATGTTCTAGAGGTAAATTTTAACAAGATTTTTTTAATATAACTGAGGTCTATATATATTTATTAGTTTGTAAAATGTGGTATGAAGTAATTCAGTAGTTAACTTTGGAGTAGGAATTTTATTTTTGTAATAGCCTACTTGCTTTTACGTTATTGTGCTTCCAACTAACTTAGTTGTATCCCTTTTCAACCAAGAAAACAGATGTTTTGTTACGATATTCAAGATAATAAAAAACAACTTATTTAAATAAAGAATGTATTAATCTATTATTTATTTATTAAATGCATTAACCTGTTATTTATTATTAACCCATGATTTATTTGACCTAATAATATAAAAAAATATTAGGCAAATTATTTGATTTGTGTTGGTAAAGAAAGAAGTTTTTTGTTTTTGATCTTTTTCTAGCCTAAATCAATAGATTCTGTCATTTTCCATGCCCATATCTTCTAATACTTCATCAGTTTCTGCTGATGAGGAAGATCCAACTGCTGTATGTAGTTATTTTTCAGTTTCATCTTTCTTCTTTTCTTGTCCCTTTTTCAGCTTCTTTTCCTTTTTTTTCCATGTTTTATACTTTTATAAAACTTGTGTTGGATGGGCGGAAAAAACTTGTATTGTATTTTGTTGTTGTGGAGTTTGATATAGCTGTTTCAAAGTAAATGTTTCCACCGATCGCCTAAGTTTTTTAAGTCATATTTGTCAAACTTTAAGTCTTCATTTACTGATGTCTTATAATAGATGAAAAATGGCCTCCCTCATCTCATTTATTACAAGAGGTTTTTAAAGGTTAGGTTGTATTTTGTATTAAAAATATTCCAATAAAATGATTCCTTACTATGAGTCTCTACTTCTTTGCACTTTTCAATATACAAATTGTACAATTTATGCACATTTAGGTCACTAGAGATATACTTTTTTTAGAGTTTCTCTCCTACTACAGTAGCTGCTGTATATTGGGAATGATTTAGTATGATTTTTCAAATTTTGAAGAACATTTTCATTTACTTTTGACTCAGGATGTGTTCCCCTCATTGGTCTCTAGGTGAGACACCAATGTTTGACATTAATCTGAATTTTAGTACATTATTGCAACTTTTTTGGGTTATTTCTACAGTTATAAAAAAATAATTTCTACCTTTTACCATAGAGCCTTACACAAACACTGATATTTTTTTGCTTTTCAGCATTTCTTTCTTGAAAAGAAATGCGTTGCCTTACAATGCTCTTCTTCGACATTCATATCTGCAATTATGATTGACTTACCTACCTTGAATTATCCTTGACTGACTTACCTTCTTTTATTTTCCCATTTGAACATAAGCATTTTTTAGCTGAATCACAGAAGATTTTGGCTCATTTTCTTTTTCACCTTTCTTCACATCTCATCAACATTCTTGTTCTTTTATTACATTACTTTATAACTTCCTCTTCTTGAGATGATGATGACAATGTTGAAGACTTTTCTGGTTCATAATCCCTATCTTCATCAGTGTCATCTGAGAGATCTGAAAATAAATAATTCCTATTATGCTAGTAACAATATTATAATATAAAAAAAATCAACTAGTGGTCTAAGAATATAGCACAACTATTTACCAGTATATAACCATAAAAATTCTCATCAGTTTAACCTATGGTGAATAGTTCGGTCTTCATTGAAAAGAAAATAGAAACTATATAAACATAAGTTAACTGTTCAAAGACAAAAAATATTTTTAGGAGCTCTTATTAGCCAAAAATCACTTTAAAAATTTATTTCAAATAATGATAGTTGAACAATGATAATAATAATAATAATAATAACAATGGTATTGTAGCAATAGTATTGGTATTGTTGCTTACACGAATCAGTTTTAAAGGCATAGAGAAATAGTAGTATTTAGTCAAACCTGAACTGTCATTTTCGAGAAGACAGTGCTTATTTTCTTCCATTATTCAAATATTCAAAAAAATTATCCAATAAGCTCACTCAAAATAAGAATTTACAAATTTTCTCAGTATTGTAAATTTAATTGAGTATTCACTCAGTTGAAATAACAAATCACACTGGAAGCATAAACTTAAATTTACTGGCCCATTTCTACTGACAAACAGAGTGTACTCCTTAGTAAGTAGTTTTTATAAATTACACTTCACAGCAGCTCCTTTCAAAACTATTGCTTATATACTCGTATCTTTGCCACACAGTTATTTGTACTCCCCTATTGTTTAACTAGTTACCTTCAATTTTCAAAATTCGTCTCTGACATCCCTATGCCTCTAGGTGCCTCAAATGTAAATGCGGTGTAGTCTTATACAGACTCACACCAACCATTCCTGAGATGTGTGGTTAATTGAATTCCAACCAGCAATGAACACCGGTATCCTCTGTTTAGTATTCAAATCCGTGTAAAAGCAACTAACTTTTACTAGAATTTGAACCTCAGAACCTTCGATTACGAAAATCAGCTGTTAAACAACTGATTTGTGACGATGAGTTAACAACTAGACAAGCCCGGTAAGCTAAAAAAATATAACGAGCAAATCTCCTCAAACTACAAAATATAAATACAAACATATTTAACATAACATGGAAATTTTGTGTGCACCACATAAGCCCATCATCTCAATAGACTTGAAGCCGAAGTTAACTAACGTATTACCTTAGTTTTGCAGATACAAATTCGAATGTTTTTCGATCGTAAGCTAAAGGATCTTATCCATTCATTCTGTTCCATTAACAATGGCACCATCTATTTATTTGCTGAAGAAGCCAGATATAAATAAATACAAACAAATTTATAAAACAGATATAAATAGATTTTCTGAAGGTATACTTTAACCATTAACAAAGTAATTATTTTACAATTTCTCATCTAAAAAGTTTTAATCAAGTTTCATCATGCTAATCAGCAAAAAAAAAAAAAAATAATAATGTTTTTTAATGTTTAATAACGCTTCGTAATGTTTTTTGTTACATATTTTTAAATTAAGCGAAATTAATTTGCCTGCCAGACTGCCACTTTTTAGAAGAAAAATGGAAGTGTTCTTTCTAATGCAGGACTAAGGACAAAAGACTTGGCATTTTTAAGATAACTTTAAAGTTCCGCTAATTTAACTTTGAATAAATGTTTAGTTGGTAAATTAAAAATAATTTTAAGTTAAAGTAAAATTTTAATATCCATACTTTAGTATTCACTATGTAGTTTTTAATGTTTTAGAAAGTTTATCCATAAAAAATCATCATCATCTGCTTTCCCATGATTTATTAATATTTGTTTACTGAAATAAATATAATCGGATAGTTCAGAGGAACTTAAATAAAATTACCACCTAAAAGAGAAATCGTCAAATATATAAAAGTTATGTATAGAACAAGAATATCATTTTTTTTCTTTTGTATAAAATTTGAATCTAATTTGTAATAAATGACAACGATTTTAAATCCTAAAAGAAAGTATTGAAGAATTAATAGTTATACAGGTTTATAATCCTTATTAACTGTCGTTTTTTTCTCCATTATTAATGTTCTACTTACTAAAAAAGGTAAACTATAACAATCAGGAGATTGAAGAAGACCGTTGCTATTAGCAATTGAAATGTAACGTCTTATCATTTTATGTAGAATAATAATGAAAGGCATTTCACTTCGAAAAAAAAGGCTTCATATTTTCTCGAATTAAAAATTGTTTTTTAGCCATGCATTTTGGAAATTTTTTTCTATAACGTAATACGTTACGCAACGTTTTAGTTTTTGAGATTAAGTATACGGTAAATGAATTCAAACATAATTATTGTGTTATACTTTTACAGGAAATAGCTACGGTAAAGGAAATAAATGTGCATACACACACACACACACACACATATATATATATATATATATATATATATACATTTTCTTTTTGTAATAAATTAAAAACTGAACTGGTGAAACTAACCACATGATTCTCATAGTCCGAATGAGTCTTAAATAATTTTGATTTCATCAGTTTATTATACTTTCAAAAGAAAGTTCTGATAAATATTAATTATTATCTTTCTAATATTTTCTAATAATATAAATTTTTCCAATAAATATTGTATGGCTTATTGAACTTGTTTGGTGAACTATGATTTTACAACCCGTTTTGTTACTTGAAAATTCGTTCTGAATTTCTGAAAAAGCTCTTAGAGATAATACTTAATTTCAAACGAGAATTATGCAGGTACAGTAATAGGTATTTAATTATGATTACAGGCCAAGTATTTTTTAAAACCTGAAACGGTATGGTTGTATTTGGTCGCAAAGAAATCAATTTGGGTGTGTAAAGAAAATTTATTATCAACAAGGCCAAAAGTTTCTCACCATTTGCAATAAATAAACTACAGGAAAATTCTAAATGACGGATTTAATTTAGTAACTCTATATTTCCCAAACTATACGTTGTGCATGACTGATCTACTTAATAATAGAGAGAGTAGGTCCAAAAGTTTCGAATATCATCACATGTAGTTGCGCAAACGACCGCTAGAGTGTTTGCGCCTCCATTACGTGTCAGTTGTTAATAAGATGGCTACAATGTAACTCAAGGTTTTCTGTGTTCTTGAGTAAGGCAAATCTCAATCGACAACTGAGTGCAGCGTGAGTTTCGTTTCCCATTTAACATTGACCCTCCAGTATGGAGGAACGTATGTCGTTGGTTTCATCAGTTTGAACAAGCAGTGTCTCGGTAAAGGTAAGAGCACGGGACGACCACGTGTGACACAGGAAAACATGAGAGGAACTGGAAAACGTTTTGTACGAAGCTAAAAAATGTCAACCCATAAAGCGAGCAGAAAACTTGGAATACCGCAACCAACTGTCTGGCGTATTTTGAGACGGCGTTTACTTTTCAAGCCATATTTATCATTTATCGTTAGTTTTTAATTTAGTATACAAAGTTAACGATATTGAGTCTATTAATTATTCTGTATTACAATTAACTGGAATACTCCTAAACCAATCAGCAAACTTATTTCTACTTAAGAGGTTCAGTGAAACGACTTTGTCTATAGAATAAATTGTTAAAATGGCGTAACAATAATTTTCATTCCAAAATAATGAGAGTAACAGAATATTTTAAATTAAAGAATGAAAATTTAAATGGCGATACAATTTTGTTTGCGATTTGGGTGACATTATAGTTCAATTACTTTAAACGTTTGAGAGAGTATATTATTGATAATTTGGAGAGACTATAAGAATAAAGCACCAACATTTTTTTTTTAAAGCATTTTCAAAAAGTTGATCACACTCGCAATTCTTCTCGATGTAGAAACAACCTGAATTTTCCTCTCAATTATCTACCTCTTATGTTCCTTTTAGAAAAACGAAATATTCTTTTTAAAGACATACTACGGAAACTAGTTTCCGCAAGGCATAAAAAAATTATGATTCCAAGTTTTTTTAAATCGTTATTTTAGATTCTGATAGGATCAAATTTTAAATAAAAATTAATTTTTATCCCCTTTATTGAGATGAAAAGCTATATTAAAAAATGCTGTAAAAACAGAACTTGAAGTAAGTTACAAATAGTATCAGATGTAGATGTACCACAAGAATGCATTAGATGTAAATGCATCCTGATTTTTCAACAGATAGAAGCATTTTTTGTTAACTGTAATGTTTGTTTAGCAAACATAAGTTCGCATCTTTTATTTTGTTAAAGAAATAAACGAATTATCGTCTGATCATTATTTCCAATTTTAATTTTCAACTCTGAAAAAAAAAAATAAATCCAATGATATGCGTACTTCTCATGATACTTTTTAGCGCCTCGAATGCGCTTTTCTGCACGTTGGGAATTTGTTGGATTCGTGTACGGAGACTATTTTAATACATTTTATCTCTATCTTAGATTAAAAAAAAACACGGTTAAAACAGTCGACTAAGTAAAAAACTGTTATTTATTCTGCAGATATAAGGATATAGATATCCTTATAATAATATTCACAGATATAAAATTATATACTGTTTATAACTTAAACCCCCTTTATACCTTTTAACTTTAGTTTAAATCTGCAAATACCACTCTAAATTGTTTATATGCTCATTAAACAAAATTTATATTTTTTACCGCAGTATGTTAAAGAATTTTTCTCGTATTTTTATTATAATTACCTATGAATTAAACTTTTTTAACACGAGAGTCAAGGACAGACAAAAGTAGTTATCTGAATAAAGTTGATTGACACACTTATGACGTACGCACGAGCACGCACTTCATCTCACATACTTAGACTATAATATGCACGCGTAGCGCGCACCATTCTACGTCTAGCAGCGAGTCGGCACTAGCAAGAGGAGTCGGTTAATTGAAATCACCTCTTCCTATATTCCGACACGGATATTCTTCCCATCTACAGACACAATATTTAAATTTTATTTCTTTCTGGGCATAATAAATTAATACAAAGTTAGTAGTGGATTGAACAGAACTTGACAAAGTAATGACACTATCCGACACAGTTTATCTAGTGTTTTATGAAGATTTCTCCAATTTGATGGAAAGTTTATCGGATAATTATTTCATCATGAAAAAATTACTATTGCACAAAGCAAACTACTAATTACTACTACTAACTACTACTACTAACTATTACTACTACTAGCTAACTACTAATTACTATTTGGTTACAAAGCTAACTTTTAAGTAAAACATAAAACTAAACTTGTAATTATTAAAGTAAAAGTCAAACAAAACATTTTTGTTTAAATTATTATTACCGTTATTCTTATTTATAATAATTATCACTATGTTTAATCAATTCTATTATCACAAGGATGTGAGGCAGGAACCTTGATCATGTCCGTTTCACCATTTCCTTTTGTGTTTTCTGCTAAACGTTTGATTTCCTGATAGCTTTAAGTTGATACTTCATCCAGTCTAAATTAATATTAAATTATAATAAGTATTTCTTTTTATTAATTCTTCCTCAGAGACAATTCTATTCTTGTTTCTATTGCTTTTTTGTCACTTTTGTGCTCTTCTATTACAACATGATACCTAATAGCATTAAAGGATTATTTTGATGTAGTAAACAAGTGATTTATCACTCATGCTATTTAAATAAAAAGCAATAAAGGATTTTAGTTTTTCTAATACTCAGATTCAAGCTGAAACAAAAGAAATCAAAATGCTTAATGCATCATACATATTTACGAAAAAATATAATTTGTATAATGTTTTACTTGTTCAACAACCTTCCTCTTCCATATTCTTTTTTATCCGTTCATAGATTATTTCAATTTTTTCATGACCGGCTAATTGTAATGCACATTTGTATATCAAACCCTTTGGTTTAATTTCTATACCTACAACACTTATTCTATCATTAGTAAAGTTATCCTTTGTGCAATTTTAGCTAACATTTTGTTGAGAATGACTCCTACTCCATGATTTCCTTTTTCCTTTTCTGAATAGCCACTGTTAATGTCACCTTATCTCTCCCAACTCAATTTTTTTCTCCAGTTGTATCCATCTTTCTTTAATATAACTGCAAGCAAAAGAAGTATAATATCATGAAAAGCGCATATCATGAAAAGTACGCATATACTTCTTGAATTTTTATTTCAAATCATATGGAATTCTATTTAACAGCTGATTGCCACAAACTGAGCTACGTTCTCCAAAGATCCGAATGTAAGTGATTTTATCACTGGAACATTTAACAGAAGATCCTGCAGATCAAGATTCTTCACTTTTAACGTAATCCTAAAACTTAGAAAATAATTAAGGGTAGTGTTCTATGTTCTGTTACCTTAACCCAATTATTAGCCATACCTAATAGGAAAACAGACTCCGACGGGGAGTTTTATTACTTAAGAGTTTGGAGTTTGGCGTTCCCATGGCCCTAGCAGCTTCTCTTCCTACTACACAAGAGCTGCTGGACCTTTTACACCATACACATACACTGCACCACAAACATTACACAACTTACAACATATAACCTTATACAGCAACACAACAATATCATACACTACTCCTTACATTTACACTCGGTGATGTTGCAACACCTTACGAAACGCAACTGTTACCCAAGGTGAATACTATCGTGCCGATGGGTGGATAGCTGTACGTAGTAAGTCTTGAACAATGTCCTCTGAGCAGCTCCAGCTGTATGAAGTCCAGTTGTATTAAGCCCTAGCTCCGGTACGCGTGCGTTCTGCTGGAGTGGTCCGTTTAATCGCCGATACTCGTGGGAAATGCATGGAAGTCCCAAACAATAATCTCCGGTAGTTGTTGGTCACTTGAGAAAACCAACAAACCCGGGACTTTAAAGAGACTTAAATCGACATTATCAGCCCCGAATATCTATCCAATGAAACGAATAATGTTAATTTTAGGTTTAAATCCTCCTGTATCGGGTTCTTCGTGCTACGGTACAAAGAGGAATATAAATTCTTTGCTAAGGTTTCTTCCTTCCTGATTAACAAGTGCTTTAACTTGAAACAAAAGTTAATCTTAGTGTTAAATTTTCTAACTATTAAAATTCAAAAAGAAACATCGGATAGTTTTTGATAAGTGATCTACACGCAGAATTTTTACATATAAAACGATTAGAAATAAGAACTGTTGCTACAAATATTATTCAGTGAAATGTTTGCGGTCTCGTTTCTCGCCGTGAGGGTATTGAAATAGTAATAAAGCAAGAAAATCTATTAATACTGTGTCTGCAGGAAACTCATTCCCGTCCTCAAGATTATGTTTCCTTTCGCGAATATGTCTGAGAAAGATGCGACAATTAAACTGAGTGGAGTGTACGTGAAAGTGTGGCTGTTTTCCTGAAGAAAGTCGTGATAGTGACCCGTATTCCGCTAGCGACAAATATCCCTGCAGTCTCAGGTAAGAATTAAATATTCCATTTTCTTATAATGAGCGAAGATATGCCTTGAATAATTGTCGTGACATAATATTAGGCTCAGTGTGTTGTCACTTCTCCAAGGTATTGTACTACGAGATTTTTTGTGTATCTATAATAGGGTACTTTCTGACCAGGTGTTTCCAGATTCTTGTCAGAGGCACTAGCAATCCCCACTAGTAAACTAGTAAATCTGTTAAGGATGAATCATGCCCCACAATTCATTGTTTTATCTCATTGCCTTCTGCAAAGTCATTGTACCTTCTGCAAGGTTATGGAACGATTGGTAAACCGTCGTCTTGTGTGGTACATTGAGAGAAGCATCCTGATTGCCCCAGAACAATCCGGTTTCCGCCAGGGCAGATCGTCTATTGATCACGTAGTTGCCCTGGAAGCTGCTATTGAAAACGCCTCTTTACTTTGCCAACGCCTGGGGCTGTATTTTTTGATTTGCAAAAGGGCAAGACACAGCATGAAGGAGAGGAATCATAAATACACTTCATAATGGTGTGTACAAGAAAGTTTCCTCTTATTTGTCAGGAGTTTCCTCAGTAGTTGGTCCTTCCGAGTTTGAGTTGGAACGACATTATCTTAGTTTCAAATTGAAAAACGGAGTACATCAAGCAAATGTCCTAAGTGTTACTTTGTTTACCGTAGCCATAAATAATAGTATAATAAACTGCGTACAAAAACTGGCTATGTGTTCTTTATTTGTAGATGATTTTTCGACTCACATAGCATGTAAAAATTTAGCTACACTGGTGAGAGGCTGTTTTAAAACACAATAACCTGCTTAGAATTGTGATGTAAAGCTATTGGATTCACGATTTCTCCGGAAAAAACGAAGTGCATTTGCTTTTCCCGGTTGAGGCATTCACACGGGTTAGATTTCTAGGAATGTGGTTACATCAACTACTAACGAGGGTAACTCATTTGAAGGTAAAATGTCTAAAAATGTTATACGTGCTGAGGTTCTATCGAATGCCCGTTGGGAAGCTGATCGAATATGCATGTTTCCCTTCTATCGAGCTCTAGTCGTTACCAACTAGACTGCGGCTGCGTGGTTTATTCGTCATATCACGCCATTTAGTGCCACCGTAATGCTCGGTGCAATCCATCATTCTTTCATCCGTCTTGGCCTCTTTTCATCATGCTTTTCGCTGAAGCCCTCTTGGCAAGTCTGCTGGTGAACTTTGTGGTGAGCCATCTCTTTGTTATAGACAGAAGCAAATAATGTGCTCGTATGTGGCTCGCATTAAAGCACAACAGACCTGATGTGGTTTTCTCAAACCAGGATGGTAATCAAAACCAGGAATAACCGAGATCTATTCCTGATCTATTTCTTAGCCGCTAGGCATCAGAGCTCAATGAACTCAATACCTTTTCTTAGCTGTAAATATACAATTACCTCTAGTCCTTACTATTGCTCCATGTTGTTACCACCCTTGGCAGCCTTCTCACTTTTATTACTGCTTTGATCTTTCTCATTATAATAAAAATAACACAAATCCGATTATCTTACAAAACGAATGTTTTAATATTATAAATAGAATCCTTATGTTAGAGTTTATACGGAAGGCTCTAGATACGTTAATTCTGTTGGTTGTAGCTTTGCTTTTGGCAAAAGAACATTCATGTTTGGGCTTCCCAACATTATCAGTACTTTCGTTGCAGAACTGTATGCCATTAATAAGGCCTTACATATAATTAGCCCAAAATATCGGCATGTGTTTGTTTGCTCAGTTTTTATGAGTGCCGTACAGGCCATTAATGACGTGCACTCTAGACACTCTGTTGCCTGTGGGATTCACTGTGTCACTTCGCAAATGACTAGACATCTCGTACAGTGAGCGTCTGCTGGATCCCAGTCATATAGAAATTTTAGGCAATGAGCGCGTAGATACTGCGACAAAGGAGCCTTGATTTGTGGATACTCTCAGTAAATAAATAATAATTTAGTATTTTCAATTTTCTTTTATCCGCTCTAGGTAATTTTGATATTAGTTATCAAATGATTATATGTTTTATTATTTCATACTAAAATAAATAACTTACTTTTTCATTGTAACTTACTTTTTCATTGACAGATTTTTAGATAGTTTTGTATTTATATTTTATTATATCGTAACGTATATAATAAAAAATGAGTAAATATTCAATAATAAATACAAAAATTTAAGAACAAAAATGTAAATAAAATAAAAAAAAAATTTGTTTTCATTAAAAAACCATGTAGTATTCGTATTTTACCATCATGAATAAATTTCAGTAGTAGCAATTTATTTATCTGAACCTGATTAAAATAAATAAAAAAAAACGGTTTGTGCAAGGATATAAATTATATTCAGTAATCATTGAATAAAGCTATTGCAGGGTCTAACAGGAATAATCAGCAGTACGGTAAATAGGTGTAGTAGCCGTCTGGTGTAGGCAACGGTGTAAACCAGACAAAAAATTAAAAAAAAAATTTTAGTCGTATTTTTTAGAGTTGTGTTGTATATTGAGTTGATGTTTCCCTATTTTATTTTAATTAGTTGTATTTGGTCGGTCGTAACGTATATAAATAGCGTCTTGTGGAATCACTACGAATTTCGTTAACATCTTTGAATTTGAAAATTTTTATGTAATTATTGTAATACATATTATAAATCAGCAAACATGAATCATGTCGTTCTGATATTTAAAACTGTCCTGCTATCATGAAACAAAATCTAAGCAATTGGGTAATAGCTTTAATGAATTCCAATTTTCTCTAGTTTCTAATGTAGCAAATGAATAGAAAAATATGTGTATGTTTTATTATTTCATAAAAAATCTATTCCTTGAGACAGTTAAAATTTTCAAAAATACACTATTTAGGTTATCATAATAATATTACATAGGTTATCATAAAAATATTAGAATAATAATTAAAATAAATTTTAAAATCATTTATTAAATCAATAAATATCCAATTATTGAAATAAAAAAAAAACTCTGTCATCACTTAACCAATGTTAAAATGTATATATTTTAATATTGACTTCATGTTATCTCAATGAATAAGGGTATTTAACACTTTAACTACGTACAATTGTGAATACTCTTAGTTAATTACAAATAAAAATGTAGTATTTTCTAACTTTTTTCCGCTTTAGATAATCTCGATATTAGTTATCAAATGGTATTCTTTTTCCTTAATACATTACAAAAATGGATTTTTTATACACAGATTTTTCTCATAATTTTGTAGCGAACAACTGAAACTAATATATTAATAAGGTTCAATTTTCTTTACATCTGGCACCGTTGATATTATACAAAAATAATCCATAAAAAATTATCCTATTTTCTGTTGTTAGATAACAGTTGTAAATATCTTACTGACAAGACGTTTTTCTTTTAAACTTATTTTAACTATTGACATTTAACTGTTATGAACATAATAATTTTAAATTTTATTTTCATTTTAATTCCAATTTATAAAAATTTATATGCACAACTATAAAATTCATGACTATTCAGTAATCCCTGATGGTGGAGGAATAATCTGAAAGCGCTTGGAAAGTCAATAATCACAATTGTTGGTAAGTGGATACTTAATTCTTATATAAATAATGTATTAATGTATTAAAGTTTTAAGTTTAAAACTAATATATTTAAGTTTAAATGTATTAATTATTTAAGTATATAAAACGACTGATATTAATGTACGTAAGGTTTTTTATTCTTTTATGATTTTGAAGACCTATTATTTCTGATACTTTTAAACGAGAATTTAATTCCATGTGAAATGCAATAAATGATTTTTTCTGGAACCTCCTACTTTATAATTATTATCGTTAATTAAAATTTAAAAAAAGGGTAATTGCAAAGAGGAAAAAGCATTAGTATTGGAAAATTATTTTTATTATTTTATTTTTTTTTATAATTAGCGGAACAATTAGATAAAACTCTAGAGTATTGGCGTGTAATATAAACTTTCAGAAATTGTTTGTACGGCCACGTACTTGGTTAAAGCTAGTGATATAACACACCGATACCAAAATACTCGGGTGGACTCGAACAGTTTATTCCTCTTTCTCACCCTAGATATGAAATGAAAGTCTTGTATTGGATATCATATGCCGACAGTATAGTACTTTCGTACTTTCACTGAAATACCTTATTTTTTATATCTTCTCTTTAATATCCTTTCTAAAATAATACGGCATAATAAAATTCTTACGAATATGAGAATACACAAAAATTACCATAAATATTTAAATGCATAATACTTGTTATTAGTAGTGTTCTCTATTTTTGGCAAAAGAAAACAGCAAATCTTTTAAAAAGAGAGAGAAAATATAATAGAAAACTACGAATAAAAATCAAAGAATAATTTTTTCATTTGTTAAAGAGAAAATTAAATTTATAAATTCAATCCATAAAATATAATTAAATAACCGACTTAAATAATAATAGAAACTAAAAATAAAATAAATTTCTTTCAATGTATCTTTAACTTTTTTCTTTTTGCAATCGACAACAAAATAAAACATAATTACTATCAACTTACTAATCTGTAATTTTGTGCTGACTTCAAAAAGGCAATAAATTAAAGGAAAAAAAATTTCTTAGCTTTTCGTGTGATTTGTTTTTTTAGTTTTGTTCTCATTTAAAGTAAGGGTGGCCTACAGAAAAGCTACCTGTATAAAAAAGTCATTAGCAAAAATTCCAACTAATTTTATTGAATATCATAATAATGTCAAATTATGCCCTAAAATCATTCATTACCAGGCATAACGAAGACTAAAATGAAAATAATTCTTTGAATCGCCTACTTGTAATATTTCTAAAATATTACTTCCTCATTTCAAATTATCCCACTTGATTTATTTGAAAAAAAAAATAACTGTGGGATCGCTAGAAAAACTTCTTGACGAAACAATAAAATCGGCTTATTTGTTGTAAGTTAACAGGTATAAAAATCATACAGATCTACCTAAGAACCTTCCCTTTTTTTCAGTTAATTAAAAAAAATTTAACTAATAAAAACCCTTTTTTCACGTTTGTTAAACTATGAATAGAAAAAAAAAAAAATAAAGGTAGTTGTTTTGATTTTAGCATAATATTTTTAATATAAACTTATTTTGATTTGAAATGTATGAAAATTTTCTGAAATATTCCTGGAATAACATTTTGGAGTGAATTTCAGTGGAAGATTTGAAGTTAAAGCCAGTTAATTCTTGTTTAATCAAGTTCATTTGATATTTAAATTTAATGTAATTATATACACACAATTTTTGTTTGAAATAAAATTGATTGCCTGTCACTCCCACTTTCTATCTGGTTATAGTACTTTAGTTAGGGTCCTCTAACGTAATGTTTGATAAAATAAAATTAAAAAGAAAAATAAAAAATTACTCGACCAAATCAATCATACTGTTAATTTTGTTTAACAGTTAACCAAAGTAGTTAATCTGCTTCAGATTATACTATTGTTTAAATTATCGAATTTTTGTTAATATTGTTACGTTAACAATAGTTAGTTATTAATAGAACTAGCTCTTTACATTTTATCTCGACTAATATTTAATATCATCTACACGGATAAAAAAAGGAGAATTTTTTAACAAAATTGTAACTCTGAATCAGTGAAATAATTCTCCCATTTTATGGGAAATTGAAGTAAATAAAAACTTTCCATGTTACTATTTATTTGCAAATTTTGACCGTGCAAGGTTTGATACTGTTGCTCTTCCTTCACAGCTTTTTATTTTACTCTAATATCGCTAACTTGAAAGATATAACCGTTATTCTAATTTTGCTTTAAATTTTTCAAATTATTATTATTATTTTTTAATAACATCGCTGTAAATTTAAGAATTAACTGAATTTAATCCATTTCCTTGTTTTTCGGTGTCATCTTTTCTCTTTTTAATATTATGTTTTATAGCTCTTGCAATTGTAAACATATTTGATAACAATTTTCATGACTTTTTTCTAGTTTACCAATAACTAACCAATAATTAGTTTATTGCCTGATAGTTTGTAGAAAGCCAGTTTCTTTGATACTTATACTTACTTTTCTTTTAGTACTTCTTTTTGTACATATTCTTTTTTTCTGATTTAGCTTACGGTGAGATGAAGAATTCATACTTTATACGATTTAATATCAAAATAAGTTTTTTAAGTTCAAAATAATTTTGGACTTTTATTCTTCAATAATTTCACTTTTACGCTATATCATATTGTTCACTATTATTTATGAATTAAACCTTGTAAAAATGATTATTATTTTAGCAAATTATAATTTTAAACTGATAAAGTCTATAACTCAAATCCTCAAGCTCAGTAATTTTCATTATAAACGTACTAAAAAGTAATCTAAAATTCTGAATTTTAGCTTATAATTGAATAATTCCCTTATAGAATAATTAACGATAGTTAATTAAATTTTAGTGTGTTTTGTTTAATTTTATTAATAAACATTTTATTTAAAAAGTAAAACTTATATCCTGATGAAATTTAGATCGGAAGGAATTAATGAATTAACAATAGATTAATGATACGATTAATTAAAAATAACTGTTAATTCAGTTAAATGATGGGGAATGAGACAAAGATCATTAAAAATAGTAATACGCTGTATCTTGGATTGGAGTACTCAATTTATTTTTATTTTTTTCAGAGTGAAAGCGTATAAAATTCTTATTTATTTCAATGCATTGGCAATGTTTGAAATTGTGCTAAGAATGATACGTTGTAGTTAGCTGGTAATTGTATATATCAGTACGTGGAGGAGATATATTATTGTTGTTTAGACTTCTGCCCGCCTTATACACGAATGTTCAGTGAATAATAAGCGGATACAATTATTAACCATTATAAATATGAGTAAAACATGTATTTACGCGTGTATAGGTTTTTAATCCAAAATCGCCAAGGAAAAATAGGTTACATCTTATGTTTGAGACTAATTAGAGTTGCAGGTCACTTTATAAATATCTATTAATAAACAATATAAAATTTTGAAGTGTACCTTATGAAAACAATAATAGACTTCAATTTTCATTGATCTAGCCCTACCGTCAGTCGATTCCTCCGAATCACCCCTGCTCTAGTCCTTGCTCTCAGATGATACTTGCCATATTGCGTCATCTTCATTGCCGTTCATCGAATTTGAAATAGCGGTGACTTTTAACTCTTGGTCACCATTTTATGAGTTTCCAGGCAGCCACGATCTACCCAAAGAATTGAAATAATGAAGCTTCCTTCAAACGCCCGGTTGGTATAACTTCTGTCGAACTGCATCTCTAGTTGCGATAGAAATCCCTCAAATGAGCCTTTAAAGGCCTATTAATGAGAATGCTGAGTGGTTGCCAATCATCCCTCCTGGTATCACAACCATGTCGCACTTTTCTTGCTGCAATTTCTCCTTCAATTTTTCTGTTACATAGCTTCGGAAACTGCGTATGACTATCATGAATCTGAGACGTAACAGTGCACATGGGCGCCGAAAACATGCAGTCTTCATACCAATAAATATACAATTCTTCAGTCATCTACCCTTAATCTTGCACTGTTACCAATATTCCAGGTTGTAGCTTCTCCTTAGACTTGGTTTTACTTTTAAAAACGATGTATAGTGAGAGTTTGTATCCGTCAGCAGTGATACCTAATATTACGTATACCGATATTTTTCTGCCCCTGAAGTTTGCACGTGCACTATTTTTTCACCAGCTTTATTCACTGTTGTCTCATCTGGAATATCAAAAAATGCGGAAGTTTCATCTGGAATTCCAATCGCCACTATGCTGTTATTTCTGTAACTTCAGAACATGTCTTTGAAAGCAAACTGTTTCCCCTAGTAGGTATCGAGAAATCATTGAACCTTTGTTGTCCACCACCAAATCACGAGGTCTTTTCGTGCCATAAAACGTCTTTCCCAGCCATAACTGGCTTTATATTTATTCTGAGGAATTCCTATACTGTTTAATAATTGACGGGCTTCAAATTGTAACATTTCGACGGACAAAAATCCATCTGTCCATATTTCCTTGATATATTTCAGCAGATTGGTTTTTAATTCCGAGTATTTCGACTTCTTACTACGAAAAGATTGTCGACTTGGTTTTTTTTTTCAAGAACATCTTTCATTCTAATCTATCTTCGTACATTTTTATCATTCACATTGAACTTCCCCCCAGCTGCTCAGTTTCCAGTGTTTTGCGCATAACGCAACACACTGGAAACTTAAATTTGTAACTTAAATTTATAATGGTAACTTGTTCTTACGCGGGCCATGTTTCATTGTGTAGTGACTAAACAGACAACTAATGAAAGAGTTTACACAATACTGGGAGGAATACTCTCCACCCTCTTCCACTTTGTCTGTTACGATACTGTTACCTAGCAAACGGTTGAAGCTTTTCAACATTCTTCCTTCTGTGAGGAGTACCATTATGTGGATAGCGCGGATCTTATAAATTTGCAGCGTTGTTAAGTTTCTCGATAATACTTTCTCTGTGTTGGCCTCTCAACGAAATTCTAGGAAAATTATTGTCTCAGAATCGAGTACGGCTTACATACACGCGTGCGGAATACATACGGTATATGAATATGAATATAAAGTCTGTGAACAAAATTATTAAAAGTCCTTTTATGTTCTTTCTTGCAATTTTATTGTAAAATGTTAACTATAGCCACTTCTTAAAGATGTAAAAATATAAATAAGGAATTAAAAATAGGAAAATAATTAACAGGAGATTTTAATTTACGCATCGGTATGAAATCCTGCCTCCTTTCCGTTTCGTGAACTGTAATCAAAGAGATGCATGACCTGCCTCATCCTACGATGTTGTATGTAATACATTTTAATTATTTCAAACTTACAGACATAGATCTTTTCTCTGATTTTTGTGCAGTTTCTCAAAAGCTCCTGAAGGCTATTTTCTGTTGAAAATAATTGCCTCTATAACATCAATGCTACATTAATATATTACTTTATTACTTTATTCATCAATCATATTCTGTATTTTGAGGATTTTTTTATAGATGTGCTTAATTACTAAATAGAATTAACAATACTTGATTACAGTCATACGTAAGTCTAATTATACAAATATTTTGAATTAAGAGTATTAAATAATTTTAGACGAGATATTCGTGGATAATATTAAAGTGTCATAAAGATGCAGAAGTGAACATTTATTGAACTACTGAACATTTATTAACGTTTATTTTTTATCGTTGAAAAGATAATATTCTAAAACTGAAACTGAGAATTCATTTAAAATTTAAAGGAATCCTTTCAGAAATTTAAAAAAAACAACAGAAAATACTAAATTTACTGTAGTTCAGAGCTAATAATGATCTTCTTGTATGTGATTGTAACTAGCGAAGCTTTTGAAACGCTTTTCAGCCGTCGTGAAAATTTACCGAAATTTTCAGAAAAAAGAAAGAAGAAAGAAAGGGTAATTTCAAAAAAAATCTTTCTTCTTTTAAATAATCAAAAGGTGATAGTACATTGTTTAAATTAGGAATTAAAATAACAAAAAAATCACAGGTTCACAGTCTAATAAACCAAATGCCTCATCATACTTTGAATTGATTGAATGAGAAAATAAAATACTAAACAATTTACACTACAAGACAGCAAGGATACACCTTTCGTACAAAGGTTTCTGATGGCATTGTATACATTGTTAGTTCTGAAGAAGATATTTCAACCTTAGTAGCGGAAAATAACCGTTTTCCACTACTATGGTTTTACAGGTTACGGTCGGTAATTTACTGAAGGCCGAGAGTCTGCCTGACAAAACTTTGAGGTCTATACTTATTTACAAAAATAAGAAAAAAGTTAGATGCAAAACAATGATGATGAAAGTCTTTATATGAATTAGCCCAAGTATTATGTTCGAACGATTAACCGTTTTAAATGATGGTCCCTTTTTTCTGTTCATGGTATTAAGTGAAAGTAAGGACTTTAAAGCATTCCAAAAATATTCCTGGATACAACCGTCCTGTTTTATCAGAAATAATTTTTCCATTTCGTCTCTTGTTGCCCATTTTTATAATAAAAACATATAAGTACATAAATAACTTATGTTCTCATATATATATATATATATATATATATATATATATATATATATATATATATATACACACACACACACGTACTCTGAGGCTTTAACCAATGGTTTCTATGATAAAGTGTAAAACGTTCATCCAATTACAATTACAATATTTGCTATGAAATAAAATGAAGCAGTAATATGATTTTTGGATGATCCCAAGGGAAATAATGGCTACTATGTCATTAATATTAATATCATGAAAGTCTTCTTGAAATCCAGCTACCCCAGTGTCAATCCCAGCGTTAAGTTATAGTATTCAACTTAATTATATAATTAATTTATAATACACGTATCGGTATAATAAATGTTTATAATTCAGACATTATAATAATATGTAAAAGGTTAACAACAACAAATTTAATAAGGATGGTATTGATAAAGAAGCAGATATAATAACACAGAAAGGATTAAATAATAATGATTTACGGTATTTAAAAAAATATATATAAAAAGTAAATATTTTACCAAATAAAGTGTAGTGGAAAAGTATTAAGTAAAAACATAATTCAATGGAATTATAAAATAGAAAACTGTTTATTAAATTGTACTAAAGTCTTTAGAAGATTTAAAATGTAGCAGTAAAAACTATCATGCAACTATCATAGCAAGTCGCTTTATTGTTATTTTTTATAGTTGGATAAAACATGAATCGGTGTATATATATATTTCACTTTTTTGCTTTAGCGAGCGAAGGGAATAGATCACTGTTCTGCTATATAGATCACTCCTTAATTTACTTACGCGGAATAGTGATCTACATAATATAAAATAGTTAATTGAAATTAGTTAATATTTATTAAAATTTTCATGAAATCAGCTTGAAATGTATTAGTACGAAAAGTTCGTATGGTGTCTAATAATTAATAAATAGTGACTATTATAATTCACGAGTAGCTGAGAACTGCAGATTGGTATTTTAATTTTATTACGTAATATTTGATATTTAATAAACAGCACGTTGACTGCTTTTTAATAACACAAACAAACTTTAAAAAAAATATTATCTACTATTCGTTCATTCTTATATCAAATAAGCAGGTATAAAGAATGATATAAAACAAACACAAAAAAATACTTGGGATAATAATCCATGAAGGTTACACGAACTGATGAGAGAGTGAATGCATAGTTACCGGATGCCGCCATTCAGGATCAGGAAATGTCATTGCAAGATTGTCGTTGTCGCATAGAAACAGTTGCGGATGCGATGCAGGTGTGGTGAAACGTTGTTTGTTCTGAATTTTTTGCAGATGACCTCTGAGCTACTTCAGGTCCACTTGACTGTCCACTTTCTCGCTCCACCTCCCCTTGCAAATCCTCTACACCAGATGGATTTCTATAAATTTGATGGTAGTAGATGTTTGTAAATTATTAAAGAAATTCATATTATTGCAGTTTTATTGTGAGAATTATGCTTATAAATAACAATGTCACATCCTCTCTTTCATTTTCCGCCCATTTTCATAGATTATAAAAATGTATTTCATACAATGATCAGTATTCATAAGCCTCTTCACATACATAACAGTTTCAAAAGAGTAACCAAATAACGAAAAACAACGTAATTAATATTATTTGGAATTTACAAATGATTATTTTATGATTAGCCAGTTGAGAATTTTATTTCTGTTTAATTCGAAGGGTGAGATAAGAATAGGTAAAATATGATTTTATTTAAAATAATTTCCTTATGTTACTCAGAGGGTATTCGATCGATACGTTAAATAAATCGCAAGTAGTACACTACAGAAAGCAAAAGGAACTGATCCGCCGGTGAATTCTTTGAATTTACCGGTCTGGACTAAGGAAAGCTGTGAACCGGTTTTCGAGTAAACTTCTCTTAAGTCTGCTTAAAATATTTTTACAATAAAAAAAAGAAAAAAACTATTGACGTCTGTATAGCATATTGAATAAAAAATAATTAATGAACGGTTTGGCAAGAATAAAAATTAGACTTGTCAATAAAAAGTGAAAATTTTAATAAACTTTGTAAGTAAAGAACAAGAAAGTATCGAAAGAAAAAATAAAGAATAGACACCGATGAAAAATCATTACTGTCCAAAATACTTTCAATTAAAAATTTTCCAAATAAATTTGTTTCAGTAATCTGAAAAAAAAAACCCTCATATTTTCCATTTTGTGGTTTTGTCATAATTTTTATTACCTGCATATCAAACCAAGAGAAAACGTAGTTACGTGATTTAATAATAAAAAATATTATTAATATTTTATCAATTTTTGAATTATACGTAAGTAACGTATAAAATATTTATCAAAAAAAAAAGTCTAAAGTAAATAAAATTTAGTTTTAAATACTGATAAACAGAAATTTTGTTTAAATTTCATTACTATTCACGTTCGAATACATTTATGGAAGATAATCAATGTATCTGGAAGTATTTAAAAGAAAAATGATTTACTAGTATATTGAATTTACCCTAAACATTAAAATAAAATGAAATCGATAAAGAGATTTGTTGCTTTAAAATAAAACACGTGCGGGGTCGGATGGGAAAGCATGATCCTATACGGTGATGGTCGGACCTTTGAGGTTAAGGACGTAGGAACGGAACTCCACATAGGATGTGTAGAAAGTACCATCTTTCACGAGAGATCATTATATTTTATGTTAACCTTGGCCTGCAATCAGTAACTCTTACCCACCCTTTACTTTATTTTCTCGGTCGAATAAGCATTATAATAATGCTAACATTTTGTTTAAGATTAAATATTTATAAAAATATATACACATGCGCTAAGCAGTATTACACACTATATATACGTATAATTTCTAACACTCAAATTTATATTACGTTTAACATTCGAAAACCCAAAAATACAACTATAAATATGGAAAAACATTTATTTTTAGTCGATCATATACAACAAAAAAATAATTTGTTATAAGTGTTCATTTAAAACCACTATTTCTAAATCGTTTCGAACCTTCCTTTTCTTTTGAAATGTTGCCGCAGATCACAGTTTCTTTATGACGAAAACTTTCATCGGTGTTTTATCGTACTACACTCACATATTTCACGAAATATGAAAATAAAATGTGCCAAAACGTAGCTCTATTTTTTTCAAATTAAAGTTCCACTTTTTTGTTACATTTCGTTAATGCGTAACAAAAATGCTTCGATAGAAGTTTTTCATTTTTGTTAGAACTAATAAAAAAAACAGCTATAAATCAATTAGTTGGCTTGCCGAATGATAGGACTTCATAATATCTGAAAAATAAAAGCACTCTTCGTAATTACAGTCCGTTTGATAACCGTTTCATAAAAAAAATTCAAAAGCATCGTTATTAATGATTTTATATATATGCAAATATCCATTTATAAATATTTTTCAAATACTCTGTACATACTTCAAATACTTTGTACATACATACAAATGACATAATTTTTATACTCTTAACACTATGAAACAAACTAAGGAAACATAATTTGTACATACTGTATAAATAAATTAATTCAAACATCTTTTCCATTACATTTTAAATAAATGGTTTTATAACTTAAAAAATGTAATAAAATCAGAGCAGAGAAGTTCTGGTATCACAGAGGAATATTTCAACAAGAGTGCCTGAAAGCATTATAATGTAAATAAAAAAATGCATTAGGTTTAAATATTGTTTCATTGTCAATTTTTTTATAAATTTATACCTTAGATACTTTTTATCGTACTCTCGATATACTGCGAGATTAATTTTCTTAAAGTATGTTCAACATATTACATTATAAATTCATGATTTAACTTTCATAATTCGCTTCAATCAGTCTAGTTTCAAAAAAATTATTTTTTCGCCATTATTAAGTCGGAATAAAAATTATGCTGCTGCTTATTGTACAGTTTCACTTATGGATACAAAATGTAATTTTTATCAATATCAGGGCAAGATACATGTAACAGGTAAAGTTTTTTTGATAATTATTAGGCAATATAGTCGTCCTCCGTTAACCTCTCCCAGTCTGCGAATGTTTTACCCCAGGATTTATATTGAATTTAGTTTTGCACATATAAAAAATTGCATGAACGAAATTTAAAAATCAAATTCGCGCTCATTCCTGTCTATTTAAGTTTACGATAGTCCCCGCAAAGTAGCTGGTGCAACTATGGTTATTACATTAGACTTTAGGAAACATGTTCATACTTGTCTGAATATATCATCGTACTGCGGGTTGTGTTATTTGAATTGTTTGATATTTTTTATTAAAAATACATCAGTAATTCGTAGTTAGTTATTTGAGCAGCGTTGAACTGTTATTCATTATTGTAGTAATTATGATTCGTCATCGTTTGTATCATCCTGTGAATTAATTTGAATATGTTTGTTTTGTCAACACATAAAATGGATTGTGTTCATTTGTTTCAACGTTTTTTTTTTTTACCGTAACATAAACTTTGTAATCAGAAACGAGACATGGCGTCAAATATGTCGAATGACCGATAACGGTGGCGGTGCAAGAAAAGAGAGTGCTGAGCCGACATACAAATCTGGCCTGATACACAGCTGCAGGGTCTAAACGAAGCCTTGATAAAATTTAACTGTCTATTTATTCACGGAGCTACAAAATGATGACTGAGTTTTCTGTGAACGAGGATTAAATATCAATCACAACACAGCTGTCAGCTGGAGAAATTACCTACGGGAAGAATGGGCCGAGATGCTCTTAAAATCAAATTTTGTAACTAGTGGCCCGGGTCTGACAGTAGAGGTCAAAGAGTCTCTATTAGTAAGGAGGTGGAACAAGTATCACTCAGAAGCAATGGGGATTCAGAGTCCTAAACGGGGGAATGTTTCACATTCGCTGTAAATAATCGATCTTCAGATATGTTAATGCCGATTATAATTGAGCGTATTAAACAAAATACCTAGTTTACTGAACTAGGTATTTTGTTCAATATCGCTGGGGTGGAGTACAGTGGGATACATAATTTGAACAGGAATAATATATATAATACCAGAACCATTCGTAAAATTATTTCATTTATTCACTTAAGCATATTAAAAGTATAGTAAAAAATAAAAGACTATTAGGAGGTAGCCAAAAATAAAATGCGCTAAAGATCAGGCATAACAAGAGAATTTGTTGACAGCTAATTATGCGAATTCATTGGGGGGGGGGGGGGGGAAATGAAAATGATCGATCGCAATGTGTTTCAAGCAATTTTGAAACATATTGTCATTTTTTTTTTGGCGTACGCAATAAATATTTTTTATGTGTACGAATTCAATGTTTCAAATAGTATTAACTTATTTTCAGCTTTCATTCATTAGTATTTATTTATTTCAATCTGAAAACTTTTTAAACATTTTTAAAAGAAAGTTTGGAATTTTGACCGTTTATCTATTTGTATATTTTTTATTAATTTCTTTAAATGTAAAGCAACAATTTTAGAATTTAAAAAATATTTCCCCCAAATGCTAGCGCAATTTTCTCCCAGAAATACTAACAAAATAAAAGCGAGAGGACAACCAAAAATTCATAAAAATAAAAAGCTTATTACAAAATATTGATCAGCAGTTTTTAAAAAAAGAATTGTTAAATCAATAATAATTAATTATCTCGTAAGGATTACAATATTAATGTACATATTCCTTTAGTTTGTACCCCTTAAATGTAACTATTAAATGATTCTTTAGTGAGATAACCGTGAATAATTATCTAAACCGACACGTAAGATATCACTGATCATTTATTAAGTTAAAAATATTCTATTTTCTACATTTCTATAATATGATTGAAATATTGTAAACTTAAACTAAAATACTCTAAAGAATTTCATAATAGGAATGTAAATAGCTACCTTTTATTAAAACTGTGGTTTAACGGTTGCTTCAAAATTATTTTCTTCGTGTTAGTAATAAAAAAAAGTCAGGTATATAAATATGCCTTCTGGTTCGAGGAATAACGTTCTGGTTTTACCAGTAAAATTTTCTTTTTTTATCTCTGTCTTTCTTTGTTTTAAAAAACAAGAAAAAATGTAATTCCTACAGGTATTTTTTTTCTAATCTTCTATATTTATAATTCTTGATTTTTTCAGAATATTTACATAATTACAAAACACTAATATTCAAAATTCAGCACGATTTCACATCTTCTTAAATTTGTTCCATCTTCACAATTTTAAAGTTCATGCAAAGTTATACATCTAACCTCATCTCTCATGTCTTTCTATTACTTCTGTTATCATCTATTATGGGAAAAAATTACCATCTACTAAAAAAAAAGGTTCAACTAATAGTATTTACCCTTATGTTTAACAACTTGTAATATTAAAAGTTAGTTTTAATCTGAAAAATGCATTTTATTAAATGAAAAAATGAATGATTTTTAAATGACAAAGATCATTTAATCTATATCACATCCAGAAAAACAGATTGTTGAGTCCGTGAATTATGGTGTGCGTTAAAATTTCCCTCTATTAACGATGGAGATGGTATATGGACGAGGATATCTTTTATATCTAATGTATCAAACTTGGAGTTCAGTGAGAGGTATAGATTGCAGATGTGTAATATGAACGGGAAAGAGATCTCTATGGTGACTTGGATATGTGGGTATCTAGTGGTATCGTTGTAGCCGATACCCCGTCCTGCGTGAAGGTAGCAACCCTGCCACTTTCTCTACTATCAACGAGACAATCGTACCTCTCGCAGAAATAGGCTTTGAGGGTTACTGCATCTTTATGTAGAAGATGCGTTTCCTGGAAGCACATTACTAAAGATTCTTGTGCCCGTGTCAATACCCTAACATGTTCAATCCGGTAACGAATACCTCAAATGTTCCACTGGAAAATGTTCATAGATGGAAGTAACCGTAGATATATATTGATATAGAATTGTAGATATATAAGATTTATTTATAGGTGATACTGATTTTCTATTGTAAACAAAGTTGTAAACAACACTGTGTGCACATTATTTGTCGAATATTATTCAGTTTTTTTCTTGTGCATATAACTTTCACGAAGTGCTTGGCTTCTTCAGACGCTTCATCGCTTACCATAACCTCAAGTTAGTGGCGGGGATTTTAAAGCCTGTGAAGCCAGAGATAACATACCAGGCGTTGATTTTTTGATAGATCTCTTTAAAGGGATCTTTTTAGTTTCCTGCGTAGCTGCTGCAGCGGGGAGTTTATTTGGCGGTGTAGCGATTAATGGGGTTTTCGGTAAACTAGTTTTTCGTTTCACTAATAATACCTTTTTTCTTGTCTGCTCTTTTTCTTAACTCTGAAATAGTTGCTGTGAGCGAGGCAACATGATCAGACAAAACCTAAAAGAGCTGTTTTAATTTACTGCAGGTTCCGCACTGTTTATTATTACCTGCATTTTCAGCGACTTGATTTGAACTAGCGGTAGCAAAAGAGACGTCCGATTTAACTAGGATTCAGGAGTTCCGTTTCTTTTTGTATCCTTTTCGTGGGGCTGGAAATAGCTTCTGGTTGGCACAAATCTTGAGAATTGCTTTTTCCTCTTTAAAAATTGGGCAATATCTCGACCGAGCACAATGCAATCCTCCGCAGTTAATACATTTTTCTTCCTCCGGACAGTCAGTATCTTTGTAGCCTTCTTTTACACATATAGTACATTCTAACTGACATGTACGCAACTTTAATTTCGTCCAGTGGTGTGGGAAGGTTGAAGGTTAAAATAAGGTAGGGACTAGGTTCTTCCATCCATCTCCGACGTTACATTTTTCTCTTCACCTCTACAACACCTTGGGGATGAAGCTATTCTGTAATTTCGCTAACGTCCATCTCAACAAGATCACGGCAAAAAATTACACCTCGGCTAGTGTTCAAGGTTTTATGACATATCGCACTAATACTTATACCGCCCGTATTGGTAGACGTAAGAGCGATCGACTCTGCTCATCAACAAAAGTCTCTGTTAGTATTTCAGTTTTCTTACGATCTTGGGGAAGCCGCTTGAACCAATTAGTACCTTATTGATCAGGAAAGGTGAAACCTTATGAAGGGAGAAAACTGCTTGATTATTGCATAGAACAACAAATCCGACATTTGCGTATTGCAGGTGTGATTTGTCACCATTTAAATTATTATTTACCTCTGGACAATTATCGTCATTAGGCAAAGCTGATCGAGGTCTTTTCATAAGACTAATATTGGCGATTTTTTTCCAGATGGGATCACCAACCATTATGGGGTTTATCTACGGAGTACTAATTTTGGTCACACGGGTACCGGGCAAATGTAGGACTACGTCTACAGAGCCTACGCGTAAAGAGACTAGAAATAAATACAACTGGGTTTGCTCTGGTGCCCAGAGGACATCGTTCAAGACTCACTGCGTAGAGTCAATCACCCATCGGCACAATAGTTTCCACCTGGGTTACATTTGCGTTTCGTAAGATGTCGCAACACCACCGAATGTAAATGCAATAAGAAACATTGTAGGATGTTGTGTAGTTGTGTAGGGTATATGCTGTAATTGGTGTAATATTCTTAGTGTGTTTATGTGTATAGTTAGTGTTCTACAGCTAGGTGTTTAGTGGAAAGACAATCTCCAGAGGCTAGATCCGTAAGGGCACCAATCAGTTTTATCTAAAATTATGATTAATAAATAAGCTTTGTAATGTTAGACACACTAATCCTTTTTAAAAAAATTGAATTTTTAAAACCTTTTTATATCTTTGGTTTATTATTGTTTTAGGTGCTGTAAAAAAGGTTGTAGGTAAGCTGATCTGAGTTACGTATGCAACCTCTGAAAGGCATATCCATTTTCTAAAGTCATCTGCATCCTATGCCAAGTTTAATTAGGAAGGTGAGGAATAAGATGGTTTCCCCTCAACTATGTTGAATTTGTCAGTAATATCGTCCTTCATCATATCAAACCTAGAGGAATTAAAGTGACTTTAAGGTCTACAAGTGACGTTTAACCACAGTGATTGGCAGAATAGTAATATCATTTCTCTCAGGCAGATTAATGTTTATTGGTGTTTCATATATCATAGGGCCACCGGTGTACAGAAGATTCAAAAAATGTACTTTAAGGAAAATTATAATTTAAAATTTCATTTAATATCAAAATTATAGTTGTAAATATTTCCTTCACATCAATAAGTTTTTCTCTTTATTAATTTGTAAGTTTAAGATTTCAATTGCTTTTTGTAAGGGAAAACATTTTGGATGGAGTGAGTTAATTACATGACCATCAGTACACTTTACGTATATTCTGACTAGTCATTTGTCAGTAAATATTATTAACAAACAGTAATCAGTGAAAGAAAGTTTAGAATCGTAGACGAGATTTAATTTAATAATAGAACTAAAAATAAATTTTAAAAAAGTTATAATTTTTTTAAGTTCTTGTAATACAGGCTATTGAAGTCAAAATTTAATAAAGCAATGATTAAGAAATCAATAAGTAAAACCATACGACAACAACTATTTACGGTTACTATAAGTTACTATAACCTAATAATATCATAACCAAAAAATTAAAATTTTGCATCAGTCACTTTTATGCAAATAATTTTACAATTTTTGAAAGGATAAAGCTGCTATTTATTATTGGAATTGAAAATTAAAACACTCTAGAACCAGTTAAAAACACAGAGAATTAATTAAAAAAAGTTAATATATACAGTTAAAAATATATATTAAATATGTAGTTAAATATGTACATACTAACTACGAGTAATATTATTAACAGTAAAATCTACATAAGAAACATTTTGAACTTTTTATAATAAGCTGTAACTCTTCTCAGCTGCAAAAAAAAAAAAAAAATGAAAATGAACTTATTTGAACTGTTGTTAAGAAAAAAAACAATCAAAACCACTTTATATGCTAGCTACCAAGTAAAGTACTTAATCCCTAACACACCAATTTAAAAAAGAGTATCAACTGAAAATCAAAATCACTTTGAAGGTTTAAGATAAACTGGCATTGATTCTACCTACAAAGTATATTGAAAGGTCACTAGAACTCTCAGTTCAACACTGCAATTATGATTAAGCTGAAAATGTTGTTGTAAATAAAAATATACAGTAAAAGTTATTATTCTAGTAACCAAAAAAAAGGTAACATCCTTATCTTCTTTGGGAGAAGTGTATAGGACGTAAACATAACAAAATATGTAATTTAAGTACTGAATGAGGAGTGCCCATTATAAATAACTTAATTTTTCATAAAACTTTTTTTGGGTAAAAAATTGTTTTGGTAGTTGTTGACTTTTTGTTTTTAAAATCAAAGATTTTCTCCTTACTGAATACCGTAAATTAAATTTACATAATTCTATGATACTCAAGCACAATACAATTTATTAAGTAAATATATATGTTATTAATTAAGCGATCATAAATCATGTACATAGAAGCACACGTTACGTTTTATTTTTTTTATGATCTTGAGACAGACAGTTAATTTTTGCTTGCTTTTAAAATTGATCTTTAATATACCCCTTATGATTTTCGTACAGATATGTGCCAAAATCATATTGTTATATTTTGTTAAATTTTAATTTTCCTTCCACCAGTCTACTGCTCAAAACCTATTGAGTAATATAATTCACGTGTTTTATTCTAATGTACGATGTAATAAAATACTACAAATAAATGGAAGAAAAATGTCATATGTGAATAATTCTAATGTTCAAAAGTACCAAGGAGTAACAAATAGCATTCTCAATTTCAAGAGAATTCCCCTTAAAAGGAAAATACTTTTTTCAAATTTTTCAAACGTAATTTACTTACCTGAAGTTTAGCTAAGATCACAGTAACTTATTTCAGCAGGTTTTTAAAATTGAATTAGCCTTTAATGTATGAAGCTATTGCGAAGGGTAATCTAGACTTATCCAATTCACTGGACAGATTGAAATATCCCTTTGTTCTAACATAATTAAATTTTTCGATGAATATAGATTTTCGTTAAGATCAGCACAAGTTTGCTGATAGACCCGTAAGGATGCATTTTATGCGTCAGGATTTATACTCGTATATATAAAATTAGGAAAAAGTAGGTCCTCCGATATTTTGGTAGTGTGTTTAAAAAAAAAGAAAAGATTTTATTAACATATATCCGGAAAGACGTTTTACTCATCTACCCACCATTTTCTTCTTTTTTTAATAAAATTTTATTTCATATCTCCACATCCTCTCCACCAAATGAATAAAAATTGATAGTTTAATGTTTTTCAGTAATTAAAAATAACGTGTTTTACAGATCTGATGATAACGTTTTTATTTGTATTTTTTGATAACTAGTTATTTTCTTTAAATAATAATTAAATATATATTCTATTAACAGGTTTTGATAAACAACATTCTTATGATATGATATTTGGTTAACACAAACTATGTATGTAGTGCTAATATTTTCATGTAGTGAAGGAGAAAAAATTATACGTAATTATTTTGTTATTTTAAGCGTAGACTTGTACAATTCGGAAGAAAAATCGATTTGAATAAAAAACAAACAACCTATTACTTTCTTCCCATCAAACACTTCAAAGCTAATAAACAGACACTAGATTTTTAGCTACACTGGAGTGACGTCATTTTTAAATTTACCACATAAATTTCCATTCCTAATTATAAAGTAAATCATATTATTTAAAAAAAAGTTAAATTACATTTATAAAGCTCAATCCGTGTGAAGGAATAAATTTAATTTACCAGCCAGTGTTTTCGGGTTACACATACCCACTGCCGAGAACAAAGTATAATTAATCGAGTAAATTTCATATTTTTTAAAAGTGTTTAAAACCTGTTCGAACGTTAGCAATTGTTCTCATTCAAAAAACTTTTCACTAGAAAATCGTTTATAATCAAAGGGGTGTTGCCCTCAGGCACTTTTAAATGCTCTACAGCCTAAGTTTAAATTAAACTTCAAGTTAAAAGAAGGTTCATTAAAAAAAGATCATTTTGAGTGATATATTTAATGAAAAATAAACCTATATTGTAGACGTTATATTGTAAAAATACCTAGTTATTTGTTCCATTTTCGCTTTCTAAGTGAACAATCAGGAAAGTTTAACTAGTACACTTATTGGACTCTTGTAAATGGATTTTGTCGGCTGATTTTTAAAAATTAATAATTATATCCGGTAGTAAAATTATTAATTATTGAAATTACCATTATCAACTAATAAGAATTATATTAATTTACACAAATTAGTTGTAACTGTATAATTATCAAACACCGTTTACATATTTTTTGTCCACGGATATGATATACCTAAATGTTAAGGCGTGTAGGTATTAAAACCTACATAATAAAGTACAATACATTTTATAAAAACTTAAGCTTTAATAAAATTGCTTTAAAAAACAATATAACATGCGAGGGATGATACTCATGTTCTTTATAACGTATATATGTGTCTTTTATTGTTAAATAAATCGACCGTGAGACAAAACATAATCTTGCTATATATTACTTGTACAATAATTAAGTAGAATAGACAAGAATGTACTGAATAAAATAATGTCCTCTAAATTGTGGGAATTAGAACATCATGATAATAATAACCTATGTTGTAGTAATGTTCATGGAATGGAATACAAATTTGACGGGAGTTTATTTCTCCCTACATATCGCAGAACCTGGACAGAGTCCCTTGCTGCTGGATCATTCTAATCGGGCTTGTTTTTTTTTTAAAAGGGTTATTTTATATCTCGGGTCTAAGTAATGTTCATAAACGTAATAAACAAAGAAAAAAAGAAGTTGATGACTTTGTGGATATAGTGGTCAGCAAAGGAACTAGTATTGAATAAAAAAGCAGAATCTAACATAATTACAGTTCCTTTTTCTTAAGTTTGTTCAAAGGTAGCGCCTTAACGTTCATGATACCAAAAAATCGCAATATTAATGCAAATATTAATAAAAATTAATTTATAATTGTTTTATTTATTTTTTATAAACTTACATCTATATATCTGTGCTTTAGTAAACCATTAATACATCTAACTTTGATTTATTGATGAAATTTAATTTAGTACGAGTACTTGGATAATGACCATTATCTAGTGATAATTTTAGTGACTTCACACTTGACTATTGGTTTCGACAGAGTAATTTTGTAAAGAAAAAAAAAATTATGTTCAGGTAATTACATATTATCCATTCGTAATATCCTGATTATACCTTTCTTTATTAGTAATAATATTTTTTTTCTTTTATCAAGATCTAAAAATTCTATTTGTTAAGCAGTCGCAACAAAATAAATATCACAGTGAAATAACTAAAGACATCGCCAATATTTCAAGATATGATGTTACGAAGAACAAACATTTGTAACAGCTTCCAAAAAAAATATGCCTGTGTTGTACATCTAAAGACTGTAACAAAAATAAGAATTTACTTAAATGTGAGATAAGTAATCAACTGTAAGGCGATATCCCTCTTTACAGAAAAGTTGCGATGGAGCAACCCGGGGGAGGTTGTTTGGAGGACTTGGTCGGTTTGGCCAAGGACCTGGTTTCCGGTGACCCCTTCATGCCGAGGAGGTCAATCGGTAGGTCGCCGCCGCGGCCCCGGTCTTCCGATAAGGAAGACACGGAGGCCCCTCGGGTAGTAGAGCGCCCGAGTGTTGCGGCTTGCACACAAATCCTGCGGGACACCTCTGTCTCGAGCGGTGCGGAAAAGGCGAAAACTGGATCCGTACAGCGAGGACACGGCATAGGAGGGGGCGCCAAGTCCGAAGGACGCCTCACTGCGAAGTCGGGAAGGACTGAAAGCAGCAAAGCCGATTCTGTCCCTGAGCGGGTTGTTTCTGGGGGGAAACCTGCGTCAAAGCAGGTGACCTCCGGAGCGGATAGCTTGGGGCGGATTGAGGAGATGAGGGCCGAATGGGCCAAAATTTCCTCAAAGAAGGAATCTAGAGTGGCTCTAGAGTTGTGCCAATTGGTGGAGTCATATCTGAGCCAATGTAGTTTGATGGTTTCCGGGCTGGCTTTAAAATGTGAAGGCCTCCAGGGTGCAAACCTTGCGCTTGACTCGGTCGTAACTCGACTATCAGGCAAGGTAGACCAGGTAGTGGAGGGAGTTCGGGGCTTCAAACCCGTAACGGGTGAAGCTTTGGGCGAGCTCCACAAATCAATTAAGAGAGTGGAGGAGAAGGTTAAGAAACCTGTCTCCTTTGCCTCTATAACTGCCGCGCCTGCGCCTAAGCGGGTAGGTCCCCCGCCGCCAGCACAGGCGCCGGCCAAAAGTAAGCGGGCCACTGTAAAAGTGGTCCCTGTTAAGCCTGGTCAGGGGGCTTCGTCTGCTATGACGGAGCTAACCCTAAAGAAGATCCTGGACCCGCGGAAAGAAAGGTTCCAAGTTTCCCGGGTCACTAAAACCAGGGATCATGGCATTGTACTGGAGGTCGTTAACGAGCAGCAGGCAAGACAACTGCTGGAGGCCGATGTTCTGGCCAAGGACGGGCTGAAGGCTCAGCTGCTAGCCGAGCGTAAGCCTCAGATATTGGTTTATGATATGCCGAGGGCAACGCGGGTAGAGGAGCCCGAAATCCTCAAAGCGATCCACGGCCAAAATCCTGTGTTGGATATGGCCGTCGAGGACTTCCTTAGGGAAACTAAGGTGATTCGACAGTTGGGGAGGAAGGAATCCCTAAAGAGTCACTGGGTTCTCGAGACCTCGCCAAAGATCCGGCAGGTCTTAGTGGCCGGGGGAAGATTGTTCTTTGGGTGGACGGCCTGTAGGGTTGTCCACCATATTCAGGTAGCCCGGTGCTTTAAATGTCAGGGCTTTGGGCACACCGCTCTCCGATGCAGAGCGCAGAAGGAGATGTGTGGCCACTGTGCCGCTCCGGGGCACAGGGCAACCAACTGCCCTGCCAAGTCGTTGCCACCAAAGTGTGCCGCCTGCTACCAGGTGAGGGGTAGCAATACTGGTCACAGGGTAGGGGGTAGGCAATGTAAGGCGTACGATATAGCCCGAGCGAGAGCCTGGGCGACGCCTGAACGGTCAGAAGCCCTTGGGGACATCTTTCACCAGTTCGAACGCCTTCGCCTGGGGCAGATTAATCTGCACCATTCCCGGGCGGCCACGAATGAGGCCATGAGGCTCCTTGAGGAGTACAACCTCGATGTCCTCTTGGTCCAGGAACCGTACGCGGTCGCGGATATGGTGGTTGGCTTCCACGGGGTGAAACTTATTAATACTCGTGGGGGACGGCCGCTCTCTGCGATCGTGGTGAGCTCTGACTCTTTGGGTGTCTTCTGGATGCCTCAGTGGTCTGATGAGCAATTCACCGTCGTGCGGATCACGAGGGGTACGCTCGATGTCGTACTTGTGTCGGAATACTTCCAGCTTGGATGGAGTATCGATGACTTGCTGGCGAAGTTGGGGAGGATTCTGGACGGTCTCCCGGGCACCAGAGTGTTGGTTGCGCTGGACGCAAACGCCAAGTCTACCGCCTGGGGTTCACCACTCACAAACCCCAGAGGCGCTGGTCTCGAACAGTTCGCAGAAGCCAGGAACCTCTACCTGGCTTCACTGTGGCAGACTGTTCATGGGATGCCTAAGCTGGAGCTGCTTTCCGGCTTGCTGGAAGGTGGCCTTGGTAAGGGTACTCCTGAAACCTGGAAAGGATCCTGGTGAGGTCGGCAGTTATCGGCCCATCAGCCTCTTGCCGGTTCTCGGCAAGTTGCTTGAAAGGCTGGTTGTGGAACGGCTCGAGGAAAGCATTGATATGAGCTGTATTCTAAATCGAGGCCAATATGGCTTCATGAAAGGGGTTGGCACCGAGGATTGCATCTTAAATGCTCTTACCGAGGTGGAAAGCGCCGACTGCAAATATGTTTTGGCTATTTTTATTGATATAGAGGCAGCATTTCCTTCCTTGTGTTGGAGTTCTGTCCTCTATGCTTTGGAACGCCGCAATGTTCCCAGAGCCCTGCAGGCCGTGGTAAGAGACTATTTGTCTAACCGTACAGCACTGTTTAAAGACGCGCACCTAGTTGTGGAAAAATCCGTCACCAGGGGAAGCCCGCAGGGTTCCGTTCTCGGTCCCCTGCTGTGGAACCTGGTGTTTGATGGATTTCTGGGGTTGACATTCCCAGAAAGGGTCACGGCCCAGGCTTTCTCCGATGACTGTCTCCTTTTAGTTCGTGGTAATTCACGACCGCAGCTAGAAAGTAGAGCGCAGGCGGCTTTGTCAACCGCCGAGTGCTGGATGGACATGCAAAATTTAAAGATTTCTGTGCCCAAGACGAAATTTATGCTTCTGAAGGGTGCAGACAAATTATCAACCAGTCGAAGCCCCCACATTAAATATAAAGGCTGTGTAATCAGCCGAGTAAGGGTTCATAAGTACCTAGGTGTTTTGTTTGATGATAAGTTGCTTTTTAGCAACCACATTAAGCAAGTTGCGGCGGACGCTGTCTCTGTGATGCACAAACTTAGAAGGACTGCTCGGAAAGACTACGGGCTGTCGGGTCGCCAAATGTACTTGGTGTGCCGAGGTGTCTTCGAGAGTATGATCGCATACGCGGCGCCAGTCTAGGCGCATAGGTTGGATAGAAATAGAGCACTGCTTCAAAATTTAAGGAGTGCCCAGCGCAGAGCCTTAATAGTATGCACTGGTGTTTTTAAAACAACCTCTTACGAGGCTACCACCGTATTGGGAAAGGCTCTCCCAATCAATTTAGTGGTGAAAGTTCGAGCAGCCATGTGGAAGTTGAGAAGAGGTCGGGAAACTGAGGTATTTGGGATGCGGTTTCGAGCCGGGCTAGAACCGGAGCGGAACGACTATCACAATGCACCGGGTCCAAATTTCGTTCAGTTGCCCATTTCCCGGCTGCGGAAGAGGCTATGGAGCCTCGCGATGGATGCATGGCAGCATGAATGACACACCACGAATAAGGGAAGATCCCTGTATAGATTTATACAGGATCTGGGGGGATGGTATGCCTCGAATTCATTTTTAAGGGCGTCGGGTGCCCAAGTGCTCACCAACCATGTGAATTTGATGCAATATCTGTTTAGGTTTCGCCTAGCGGCTGATGAGTTGTGTGTCTGCGGGGAGGTCCAGTCGAACGAACATCTTATGTTCGACTGCCCTGCTCTTGGGGGGGCCAGAGACCGGGCCACCCTGGAACTTAGAGGTCAGGGGGAAAACTGGCCGCTCATAAACGGCGAGTCGATGTGGCGAGAGCCGCATTGTCGGACCGTGTGGGAGTTCCTCGATGAGGTTGCGATGTTTAACCGTCATCGTTAGATTTTTAATTTAAATGGGATTTATTGATTCCTTTAGCGGAGCTGTGAGAAGTCCTTATCCGAAATAATGGCTGGCCACCAGCCAGTAAAATCTCCAAGCGCTTTAAATGGTGGACAGGCACTAGCTGGCTGACAGCGACCGAGGCGTGGCGGCTTAAATTGCAGTCTTTTTAACTTGTAACATTTTTAGTTTTAATTTGTAACAAGGGGTGCGCCTCTCCGATCTAGTTTTAATTTGACAAGTGAGCGGTAGGGACATGTAAGCGGGTGCTATACGGCACCCAGCTTAACCGCTCACGCAAGATAGGAGCTCACTAGGAGCATTAGGAATAACGAGGTCGCAAATCTGTTTTGAGGCACAGTAGCCGTTTTTTGACACGGAACATGCCGTTTTGGTCTATGCTCTAGGGCGACCGAATGGGGTGGAGGCGGGAGAGATGCCAGTTAACCAATTTACAGAAAAGTAGATAAAAATCAATTTAGAAAGTGGGTTATAAAATATTCACATATAAAAAACAAAGAAAACCAAGTTATTTCAAATTCATTATATTAAATACATTATTTTTATTTACAGTATTTTTAATGAATTATTTGACAAAAAAGGAGCACAAAATTTTTTGCTTATTTCTGTTTTTCTTAAGTTTTGATTATTATAAATCACTGTGCGGGATGCACCAGTACCAATAATAGTTGTTTTTTGTGAAAGTAATGAGATTCAATAAACATTAATGACAATTTACTTCCTACTGAGAACAGAAGAACGATAACTTATGAAAAAATTAAGTTAAATTAATTATTAAGAAAGGCACTTATGGGGTTAAATTAACTTTCATTTCGGTGGGTTTTCCGCGTTGATATGCAAGAGTGTATATTCGGTTCAAACGAAGGCAGCGGGAAAACACTTCACTCCAAAGTACCCGAGTAAAAACGGATTGAGATGCTGTTTATTCTTATAAATAATAATAATTATTATACTTAACAAAATAGAATAAGAATTAATCATTATAATTATAACTATTATTATTTTTATTATTTATTATTTACTAGTATTGTATAATATTTGCTAAACTTAATAGATTTATTTATTAAACTGATTAGGTAAATATTGAATTAATTACATATAAATTATGTAATTTTAATATCATCTATTATTTTCCTTCAAAAAAAAATTACACTTTAACAAACAAGACTACTTTAGTAACGAATTAAGTGAGAAAAGAAACACCAACTTGAATTTAACAGTATAATTATACAGACTTAAATAGCAGCTCCTGTAAGGGGTATAAGTCGCTCTTTTACCGGCAAAAGGTCGCTTTTTTACTTCCAATAGGTACTGAAAAAAGCATTTCCTTCTGAAAGTACATTTAGCACTATTATATTTAAAAAAAAAAGACTTACATAATTAAAATATATCTCGTAGTAAAAAATTTAAAACTAGATATTAATACCGAAATAGCCGAAAATGTTCGAGTGATTGTATAAATAAGTGAAGTTGAAATGCAAATTATAAATATATAAAACATTGGGCAATATACTTGTATATTTTATAAATAAAATCACAAAAATATTAAATACAGACAATTTTTTTCATTTTGTTTAATGTGAATATCTATTTATTATATTTATCTTCATCTCATAATACTTTTTTTTAACATTGAAAAATAACTATCAGTCTATTACAAAAAGAACATGTAAAATTAGATTAAACATATTTTTGAAGAAAGCAATACGGTATGGCATGGTATATTGAATTGATTGAACGTGACATAAATAATTCTCACGTGCAAAAAATATATTAAAATCGTGATCAGTTAACTGGCCAAGCGCTGAAATGAAGTGAAAGTTTTGTTGACGAGTGCATTATGCTATTATTGTGTTGCCGTTTATCTCACAATCCGTTTAAATAATGTTATTTGTAATGAGAAAGTAATAACAAACATATTTTTTCGTAATTAGATGCCATTATTAATCTATCCTTATTAATTTTATTTATTTCTCTTGGTAATCCGTTGTGTAGAATATATTTATCCTCGAATTTAACTTCAGACATGTGCGTTTGGCAAAATCCAAAAATACATCACAACCAATAAAAATTTCCCTTTAAAATTAATTATTAATTACTTTTACTATAGTTGGTAAATATACGAGTACTATGTCTTGTAATCAAAGCACAAATAAGATTAATTCGGACCACGTATAATTCTATTATAATTGGAAAATTAAATTCCTGTATGGGTTGAAAAAACAATTCTTTCTCCGATTTAATGTCTCATAAGATAACTCATTGATGTAAAATATTTTCTTTTATATATAAGATTAATATTACCGTTTGCACCAGAATTACTTTGAAAAGATAACATACAGCACGTTGGTCGGATTGAACTCTGCACAGATACGATTCATTTATAATTTATTATAATTTAGTAACTGCGATTGTTAAGCTGTGAGTGAACATAACAATAATGCGAAATCTATCTAATTAAAAACAAAACTTCCTCCCTGCGAGTTTAAATAAATCTTTCTCTACAGGATAAACCTTTCCCTATACTGTTTTAAAAATTTTCCCTGCATAAATTTAACTAAATATATAAATATTTATCCTCTGTTTACTTTAATATCAGAGCATTCCCAGTACTAATTTATTTGACTGTGAAAAATTCTAGCTCAATATCTAATTTATTTTGAAGGTTGTGGTACTAATGGATTATCATTGGTTCCTTTTATGGATTTTCATTTGCTATTTGCAAAATATAGTTTTTAATCGGAAATAGGGGAAAACTTTGTTATCACTTCGTAACAAAACTACGAATCCGGTTTACTCGAGTTTGGAGAACTACTTTTTTTTTAAATCAGCAAATTAAAACAATGAAATTGTCTGTATGAAAAGAACAACATATTAAATTCGTTTCCGTTAAAACTTCATTTGTTATTACTGGTGCAACACATTAAACGCTGAAAGTGAAAAAAAAAATAACCAAACGTGGAATATTTGCGCCGATTTTAATTATTATCTTCTACTATTAAAATATTGCTCAAAAAAATCATGCTTAATTATGAAAATACGAGTATTTTTCTTCTTCTTTTTTTTATTTTGCACCTCCAAATAAACTTAACTGTAATATAAAACTTGCATTTTTTTATAGATAAAATTTGTTTGTTTTTTATTTATTTATAAAAAAACTAAAAGGTATAACTGTGGAGAACTTTTAGCTTTGCACACCATTTTGTTTACAATTTATGACGTGTTCTCTGTAGTTTATTATCAAAATAAAAGATAATTCAGTTATCCGTATTTATAAGTTACAATTTACTAAAACTATTTATTCGTCTACGAATATTAAGTTAAGAAAAACTTTTATTATAATAAAAATAAGGAGCAGAAATTATAATTTAACCATCTCTGCTAAGTTAAATATAAATAATTACGTAACATGAAAATTTCTAGAAATCAATATGAGTGATTTTTTTTCATAGTTGACGTATTTTTTTACGCGAGTATTCTCTTTGGAATAGAAATAATTATTGGATTGGATTATACGTTAACATAATATGTAGTAACTTACTCATTTTATATTCAATGCAACCTGTGACAACAGAAAAAAGTTTCAAATTACGAAAATCTCGAAGCATAATCATTTTTCAAGTAGTGAGCTTGTATGGATTATTTGTTAAGATTTCGAAAATCTCAAATGCTTTATGGTAAAACTTCCATGTAATTCTTTGAAACTTTTAATATTAATTACTAATAATCATTTCTAATCACGTTAGACGACCGGCTACATGTCAAGCTACCTTGAATAAAATATACATTAAAAAAATATACTTTTTGCAAATACGTTTTAAAGTACTTTCTTGGAATCGTTCTTGCAGGAAAACAAAATTGGAGTTACGAATCTGTAAAAATAGCGTAAAGCGTCGAAAATCTTCTTTTTTTTTTACAGTAAACGTTTTTGTTTTACGTTTTTTGTTTTGTTCACTGGAGAGATTGAGAAATAATCAAACAAACATACTACTCAAACACGTTATACCCTTCTTGGCGAAATGAGGTCATTTCCTAATAAATCTTTATCACTACGAAACAAAACTACAAATCCGATTTACTCCAGTTTGGAAAACTTAACTAAGCTTGAAAAACTAGTTTTTTTTTTAAATCTGCTTATTAAAACAAAGAGATTGTATGTATGAAAAAACAACATGTCAAATTCGTCTCTATTAAATTTCATTTGTAAGGATATTTACTAGATAGTAAAGATTTAACAAATGATATATATTCTATGAAAATAATTTTTTTACTTGAATTATAATTGATTTTGTTTTTATTACTTTCCCTTATTCCCAAGAGCAATTCATCTCCCAAATCCATTGTCCAAGGAAAGTGAATTTCTTTTAGAAATCCCTCTTGATTCTAGACATTCCACAGGAATCATTTAAGAAGTATAACTCCTGTGAGATTTTAAGCCATTTAATTGTATCTTGAACTGCTGGTGTACTTGTAAACTAGTGTGATCAGGTTGGATAGGATAGTTTGATAATTTTGTTGTGGCAGTAAATAATATTGGTTACTTTTAACACAGTCATTTAATTTTATTCATTATATATATATATATATATATATATATATATATAAAAGAACATATTCATACTCTGACTGACTTATTCATCAACGCCCAGAAAAAACTGCTGAAGATAAATTGATGAAAATATATATACATATTCTTCTTGCGGTGTGAGAGCACACTAAAGATTTTTTAAATTTCGAGTTTCAAAGGTTAAGATGGGATAACAACAAAATTAATATTATTTTAATTTATCGGTAACAAATTAAGATATCAACATGATTTTTGGTGTGTGTAATTTTCATGCGAATATCTAAAATTTGATCTCAAGGTTTTTGAAATTCCAAGTTCAAAGGGTTAAAACGATTTTAATTTTTTTGAAAACCGGCTATTTATTTATTTATTTTTTTTTAATTTCTCGGTATGAAATGAAGCTATTAGCTTGATATTTGGTGTATGTAATTTCCATGTAAATACTTTAAAACGAATTTTCAAATTCAACCTGGAAAAGGGTGAAGAAAGGTAAAAAACTTTGATAAATTCTTGCAACTTTTTCCCAATTCCGACTACATCAAAGGAAATATTTACTAGATTGGGACTTGCAAATATTCTTCAGATATATACATAAAAACCGTTTTCGGATTTTTAAAATCCGTTTTTTAAGGCGTGCGAAGGTGTACAACGCGGCGGCTCAACAAACACAGCTACAGTTACTGTACGTATGACGCGAATGGCTGCATCTGCTTCCGGTTACTTGATTATAAAAAAAAATTCAATTTAAAAGAAAAATGAGAAACGAAGTACGGTCACTTCCTAGTGATGTTTGTCGGGCAACGCTGGAACCGGTAAAAGATACATTTTTACACGTATGAAGTAAGGATAACCAGTTATAACTAATATTTTTAAGATGGTAACTGACAATTTTGAAACCCACATTCTTAGATCACTCAAAATTAAGGCCTGTACTACCAAACTTTTGCTGTAAATAAATTACAATGCACTGATAGTTTTTATAAATTGGAGTGGCTTTAATTTTTATTTATCATTATTATTCTCACAAGCATGTTTTTAATGAACACACGGGGTTCCAGGAAGCAGAGACATCTGGCTAGACGGGAAGGGCGAGTTAAGTGAGCCTTGACCAGCTAAACATCCCCGACCGCGAAGGGAAACGCAAATAACCATATAGCGCAGCGAAGCCAAAACAGGTTAGCTAGTATATATATATATATATATATATATATATATATATATATATGTATATATATTAAAATACAGACGTTTTATCGATGGGCACATTGAAAAAAACTGATGGCAATAATCGGAAGAAATTTTACTATAAAAGCAAAAAGGTAATTATAATACCTTTTAAAATTAGAGCACTAAACAAATATACACAATTGAATTTAAAAACTTAACATTGTTAATTACCTTTGTTTCTTTAATTTTATAATACCTTAATCAAAAAGTGGGCTAAATTAATATGCTCCTAGAAGACGGACACTTTCACTGATATTAAAAAAAAAAAAGAATCGAGAATATTGCATTAGTCGTCCCAAGCGGAAGGTAAATAGTTCGAGGCTTTGTTTGATAGGTTTTACTTTAATCCTAATAGCTGTCACTGTTCTTTATTCCGTTGTGCCTTCTAATTAATAGAACCTCGTACTCTACTATCCGGTGATACAAAAAGCTTCAGATGTACATTCACTACACAACGTGGGGCGCAGTTTAAAGGAACCTGATTCAAAGAACACGAAGTACTTTTATATCTTTATGTAATAGTCGTTCGATCAAAAAATTCGAACTTCAAAAATCTCAAAAAATTCGGAGTATTAGATATTACTTAGGTAATATTTTATTTATATCATGTTCACATTTCGCTTAATATATGAAATGTATATAACAGAAAAATAAATTTAAAAATTAATTATAATTTTTGAAAATGAGCAAACCATGACAATAAAGCGAAAACAATTATAACTTAAATTTTTTATTTATATCACATTTACCGAATATTTGAATGCGTAGGGAAATATTTTTTTGTTAAATTTAGTAATTCTTCGAAGAAATTAACTGAACGTTTAAGTTACGAATTATTATAAAATCTGAAAGGAGAAAATAACAAAGAAAACATCTATCTATTAAAATTAGAAAACCACCTGATAAGTAAGCGCTCGTATTTTTTAGGCGACGAATAAAGTACATTTAATATTCATGGATGGTATTGAATTATTAGAAAAGATGGAAAGGTTAAAGGACAGATGAGAAAGTAAGTGGCGGTAAAACAATTGAGGCAAAGGAAATGGACAGCGTGAGATGAGGCGAAGGTAAGTGGGTCAGCAAAACCGGTTTTAAGGTGCGGTGGTGATCGGCCCCAAGAAAACACTGATGAGGCTTCCGATCATGATTAAAACAAGGAACTGGAGCTTGAGCTTTCTTGGTGATAGGCAAGACGTACTGAATTCGAGTTCATAAGCTACCTCTGTCTTACAACTCGACTTATTATTCGTATTTATTTTAGCCGATACACTTTCTCAGATATTTTCACTAATAGCGCAGTTATTTCAAAGCAAATTACAAGCGCAAACGTAAGTCTTTCTGTTCGTTTTAATTAATAAATTTTTTGTGTGTTTTAAACATTCGGAATCATGAACAAGCCATTAATAAGAGTCGCTAGTGAGTAATAAAATTCTTAACCATCAACTGAATTTCTAACGATTAAAATAAAAAAAATCCTCCAGTAAATGTATTTTAAATGTGTTTTATGCCGTAATTAGAAAAACAGAAAATTCAAAAGCTTTTGAAAATTAATAGGAATTGGATCATTAGGATGATGAATGAATAAACAGGAGAAATTTATTTGTAGCGATAGATTTATGTATTTTACAAACTATTTTTATAAAGAGTAAACGGGTTATACGTTAAAACTTTATTTCTTAGAATTTTTTCTTTGTAAATAAAATTATATTTAATAAATACGTTATCACCATTACGTATTATTCAAAATAAGTACATTCTTGAAATAATAAATTTAAACAAATTTAATTACTAACACTCGTGTTACTATTTATTTTTTCCGGCAACGGACATCTTTAAACATGTTAACACATGTAATATTACAAATAGATATTTACAACATTTTTTCTTTAAATATCATGTTTTAGAACGATATAAATATTTTAATTTCAAAGCAAATTCATACGGTGAAATTATAGCTGTTTCTTTTCTAAATACATACTGGAATTTTATTTTTATTTCTACTATTCTTTTTTGAATGTTCTTTCTTCATCACTAGCATTCGTATACTTTCTAAGCTCAACCATCAACTGCAATATATTCTTTGATATCCAAGCTTTTCTACCAGTACTCTTTGTTCTTCTCTTCTCTTTATAAGATTCTATTTTAAATTTCACGTATTTCGAGCCAAATTTACTTTATTTAAGACTAAAATTTGAAACAATTTCCTGCTTAATTCTTTGAAGAGATATCGTGTATTATTTGGATGATTACGGATATCACTCCTCACCCTGAAGTGATGGGTAGAACTGTTTTGGGAGAAAAATGTTACAAGGAAAAAGAGATATTGTATATCACCACTATTAGTTGTATTTAAAGAAACGTATAATTAATGGGAGTAGGTGGTTATGGGAATATTGTTTTAATGCCAATAGAAAATAAATATTGTCAACGAAAATGAAAAATAATAACATTATTTTAAACAAATTAACAAATTGACTAGTTTGACTAGATAAGAATTGTTTAAAAATTAAATAATTGTTCAAAAGGAAAAAAGCTTTATTTATATTTGGATTTAAAATTTATTCTTTAATTTCCGTTGGCATTAGTTTCTAAAAATTTTGTTAATATATCAATTTTACTAATTCAATAAAATGTTTAATTAATGAGAAACACTTTTTTGTATCATTATTCTTATCATTATATTACTATATTTTCACTTCAATGTATGAAGTAAAGGAAGTATTGTGATCACGAAAAATGTAGGTTTTCAGGTTTTACGGAAATATCCATTTTGACCAACCCTGAATCCATTTTGACTAGTTTCAGCGTGACGTCTGTACGTACGCATGCATGTACGTACGAATGTTTCTCGCATAACTGAAAAACGATTAGCTGTAGTATGTTGAAATTTTGGATTTAGGACGGTTATAATATCTAGTTGTACACCTACCCTTTTGATTGCAACCGAATCAATTTTTTGATTGCATCCCAAAAAATTGGATTTTGGTCTCTTTCTTAACTGCAGTAATGAGCCTTCAAGGACATATCGATATATCACAAGAGGTACTTATTTTCATTAGTTCCAGAATTATAGCCAAGTGAAATTTTAATTATTGAAATATTTCGTTCTTACAAGGGAAGGCTCATCGTTTCGAATCACAATTCGTCTCTTTTTTTAACTTGTTTTTTTTTTAATTATAATATATTGATTTAACAATTAAATCAATTAACCAGTGATTGTAAAAAAAAATATATTACAATAAATAATAATTCAATAATAATAATAAATGAAAAAATCAGTGAAATAAAAAATAACAATTAAAAAAATCAATAAGTTATTAGTGAAATAAAATTATATGTACTATTGAAAATGCGTAAATATAATTAAAAAGGTATTATTACGTATGGGTATATGTTATAGATTTGGTGAAACATCTGATTATCTAATATTAATTGAAATTTATAATTTACAGTCGTATTCTTTTTGGTTCTAGTTTAATTTTGTTTAATTATTCTGGAATATTTCTTTAATTTTATCTACATTAAAGTTAAGTACAGAGTGACTGAAAAATAGACTCTCACAAGAACAACATACACACTGAGGCATACAAGCATGATCTTTATAAATTGCAAAATTGTTATGTTTTAGTCGATTACTCCTCTGTTATTGTCGGACAATATTCTTCCCAACTCGGAGTTGATATCATTTCCAGTATTTGTTTTTATTGCCAATCATTCAATCGCTCTTTGGTTTGATATAATTATTCTAATCATAATTCGGGTACACGTTTTCTAAATTTCAAATTTTCTCTCTTTATTTTCATCACCCTCTCTTAATCATTTTATATTTTCCTTGGCCTTAACGTTTTCTTCCTCTTCATTTTTCATCTTCTCTTAATCTTTTTATTATTCTTTTTTTCTTAACATTTTCTTTCTTTTCGTATTCATCTTCTTGTCTTTTTTATTTTTGATGTTATTTTGCTTTTCTTTTATGATTGTCTCTTTTTCATTTTTGATTATTCACCAAATAATCCAATAATAAAAAGTGAATATTTTACACCGTAAAGTCGAAATTATTATTTGTAGCCAGAATACAGGAGTTCACTAAACGGAATAGTTTAATTATTACCTTTTTTTTTATACGACATACCAAAAATTTGAAACTTTTACTAATCAGGAACTCCCCATGATATGAATAATACTGATCTACTAATACGAGTAATAAAGGAACTTTTAATCTATTCTAATATTTTTTCATGTAAGATTGCTGGATTAATAATTGTAAAAATATTTTATATTAATAAAAACTAATATTTCAGCAATTGTGTAACTGTCCACTTTTTTAAAGAATTGAAGGATCGTATCTCACATTCAAATTAAATAAGTATAAATGAATTGCAGCAAAAAATATGTATTTATGATTTAATAGGAGTACAAGGAAATCATATTGTGTCCACATCAGATTTTTGTCATTGCACTCCTCTCATGGTTCTTAATACTTAGATATCTTTCAGGAATCTATGGTAAAGGATCACGCATAAAATTAAAAGAAAGAAATTGATAGAAGAGAATTAAAACATTTACATATTATTATAAAATGATAGCTTGCATGTGACGGGCGTTGTTTTGTAAGTTTTTGTTTCTCGTTTTAGCCAAATGCTTATTTCATTTCACCACTAATATTTCTCTTTTATTCCTTCTTTTTAACAGTTTAAAAAGAATAATTTTAACTGTTCGTAACATTTTCCTTGGATATATACGTATTCTAATAGTAAATATCGGCAGCGATATGTTTTTAATGTAAAGAAAAATAATGACAATACTACTTATCACTTAATGATTAAATTTATAAACTTTTTTTATCGTTAAAAAAGGGAGATAAATTATTAAATGGAGCTTGAAAGATATAAAAAATACAAAAGTATTTTTTGTTTGTGTGTGTTTTCATCAAACTAAACGAATAAAAAAAAATAAAGATCAGATTTACAAAACAAAATTTAATATCTTAAATCGATAGCTTTTCATAGAGTTTAAATATTTTTTCCCCTTTTGGGTTGATAGTTTACAATATGATGCTATGTGTTTGAAATAATATACATTTTTGATATTTTATGACAGAATCTATAAAAATGTTTTAATGAAATGACTCAAGCTACAATGAGATAATATACATGGAGTGTTCAACTTAAAAGAGGCCTCATCACTCAGGAGTTTATACTTAATGCATAATATTTTTGTTAAAATGTTTATATTGCAGTGAGATGGGTAAAATATTTTCCAAGATGTCTGCTAGAGCTGAAATGGGAAGGACTAGCACATTTGAGTGTTGCAAGTCTATTTTGAATATACACAGTAGCTTTTGAACAAGGTTTCGTAATCTTGTGTTATTGTTTATTAAAATCCGGTTAACTGTCGAAGAACGTGTATTTCGGATGGAAACCGTATTTAGAAACGAAATCTCATGATGTGTCGGCAAAAGTTCAGGAGGATATTTGAAAAGAAAACAGCAGTGAAGTTTTATTCAGAAGTTAGTAAAAAATTCAACTTTGGTTGGTGTTAGACCAAAAAAGTGCCCGATACAAGTCAGTTTTAACGATGCAAGTCATACAGGACATTAAAGCGACATCTCTTCATAAATATTTGTGACGACTAAGCCGGGAAAAGAACATTTCAGTAGGTTCAGTCTACGCTGCAGTGAGGAGAATTCTGAAATGTTGTTCGTATCTAATACAAGTTTTTTTGGGTAAAATAATCATTTTTAAAGTATAGTGTCCACCAAGATCCCTTGATCTGACTTCTCCAGACTTGAAAGAAATTGTTTATAGGAGCAATCCTTACACCCTGAAGGAATTGAGGACAAACATTACCAATACCATCCGGGAAACAGATAGGGTACAGCTAACAAGATTATTCAGCAACAACTTCGAAGTGTTGAAAAGTACATAGAAGGGGGTGGATAACATTTTCAACATGTTTTGTAAATTATTTAAGTGTTTGCCAGTAAACTATTATCTACAGACTAAACTTGGTGATGGGGCCTCTTTTAAGTAGAACACTACATAACATGCTTTATAGTAACTTTCAGGTGGAATCAGCTTTAGGTTTTGTAGTTTCTACAATACCAAACATAATAACAAATTGTGATATCTTTATAACGTCGGTTTTCTGTTAGGTACTTTACTAGAATAATTACATTTGTGGAATTAAAAATAATTACATAATGTTCCTCTAACTATGTTCATATTTATTTGTACAATAAGCTTCAAAATCAATGGCCTGATTTAAGATGTTCTTACATTTTAACACAATTAGATATCTACAATCTGCTCCGTCGGAATAAACGAGTTGAATGATTTTAAATATCTTGAAGGATAAAAGCAATACAGTAATTAACTCCCATATATGCGTTTACGTTTATGAAATCTTGCATTTTAAAAAAAGTCAGTAGAATGAATGTAAAAGCCGTATTTGTTGAGTGTTGTCACTGTTGTCCAAAAGCTTGCCAGAATATGAGGATGGTTGATCAGTCTTAAGCGATACATTGAAGCAAATCTTGAAATATCTTCTGTGACTAGATATGTTGTGATCTCGATGTATAGTGTTATTTGTAAAGTCCTAGGTGAATCTGAATCGATGCTTAAAATCTTTTATTAAAACAACTGTAATATTCTTGTATTAGAGTTTTCTGATCTTCCCCGTAGTTGGATGCCATAGGTTGAAATTGGTTTAAGGATAATTTTTTAAATTGTTAACTTGTTCTAAGATAATTTCGAATTTCTATTTAGAATCCAGTACATTTTACACAATTTAATACACAGTTTTCTTTTTGTCCAAATGGGAGTTTTCCACGTGATGAAAGAATTTTTCTAATTTAATAGTGGTAATAGAATTTTATTGAGTAACAAATGAGCAGATTAGTTTGTTCTAAAATGTGCTGTGAAGCGGTATCTGGTGACTAGTGAATTGTTTATACTGCGATGTCATCAGCAAAAGCAACAGTTGTAGTGTTTGGAAAAACAGGCACGTCGGAAGTGTATAGATTCAGAGATAGAACACAGAGAAAGAAGAAAAAGAATCATCACTGAACGATTACAGTTGAAATTCTGTTGGGTTAAAGATCGATTAAAATTGTCAATAACAGATGCCATGTTATCAAGAAGGCCAGGCGCCACATTGAAAACAATATAGGTGAGTTAGATTAGCTTATATTGTTAGCTATTTGATGAAAGTTTTTAAATGAAAAACCAAAAATAACAAATATTTATTATTACTGCTCACATGATTCTGCTATAGTCGTTATAATAATTCCGAAAAACAATAATAATAAATTATTATGAAAATAATTATAAAAAGACATGAAAATAAAACTCACAAAGAACAAATTATATTAAACTTTTCAAGTTAACAGTTGTTTAACTGCAATATGAAAATAGATTTCTATAATTCAGCATCCTTTGCTGAGAAAATAAATCAAAATAATAGGTTATGAAATACACATTATATCCAAGATCGGTATAATAAAAAGGTAATTTTTTTTGCAGGCTTTGCTTTTTAACGTGAGAATTTATTGTTTAAAAATTTCTTTCTTATATGCAATTTTAAGAGAAAAATAATCAAAGGAAAATAATTGATGCTCTTGCAATTTTTACTTACAATAATTTGCGCAAGTATGGTTTTCCTCATCCCAGATATAACTGAATGAACCATTACATTTACTTTCATTTTATTGTTTAGGATGAGTTCTAATTAAACGTTAATTAAATATTTAGTCAGTAAAATTTTAAACGGGCTTTTTATTTCGAACAATTTCTGAAATTTTAACCTAAGATTTTAATTATTAATTCTCGGTTCACAGATTTCGTTCGGTTAAGGGTGGCCTGGTAATTGAAATTCAGCATTGGACTATTTTTTTAGGAGAAAATCTTCTAGAGGATCACAGAGGCTGTGATCTTTCTCCTTTCTCGTATACTAGAAATATTTTTTTATGAAATTTAGTTATTTTTTCAAATGCACCCATCATTCATATAGTATTTCTTATGCTCTGCCAATTATTTATTATTAAAATGTAATGGTGCATTCATTTTTATGCCTTTTGTATTCCTTTTGAAAAGAACTTTTTGAAAAACATGATGGCATATTTCTTCGTACCGGAACTGGTACGATCTTACGGAGTAGACTACCCAGACTTATAATCATGGTATCAATGAAAGAGGAACGTTGTTCAAAATTATGGTTTAAAATAGTAACTTCAAACGATTTAAAAATGTGGACTCTTTTTCTTCGTAAGCAGAAAGTATTTTGATTGAGTGGGTGTAGCAGAATATTTTTTAAACTAAGTTTTTGATTTTATTATTGTTACCGAAAAATTACGTTATTGCAAGAAAGCAAAGATTTCTTTGCATCCTCAGTATTCATAAAAATACTGTTATGAATAGATAAGGAGAACAATTTTACTAAAAAAGTAAAATAGTTTAATATTATACAAATAACATAAAAAATTTCTTAATAATAAAACATTTTAAAAACAACGGTCATTTGTGTTACTGAAAAGTAAGATGTTGATTTAGAATATTGATTTTGTAAAGAAAACTGTTACCTTTTCAATTTCAATCAGAGCACTTAATTTTAATCGATTAATTCTCTAATTTATTGATAAATAGGGGTGAGGGACTATACTTGTAATCTTTATTAAACTGAAACTACTGCAATTGAAAGTTAGAGGCGTTAAGGTTTTACATTTGTTTTCTGTATAAATTCAAGTCCCGCCAATTTAGTCCAGTAATTTATATTCCTTTCTCCTAATCAAATAATTTATTATAATGTTAAATCAAAAAATTACTGAAATGTTAGATGTCGGAAATATAAATTATCAAAACCCTTATGAATTACACATAAAAATTCACCAGGAGAAATTTGGTAATTTAGATGTTTTAAATTAGTAATTTTTATCTACTACTCTTGAAAATTCTGCAAATTATGGTGAAAACAAATTTAAACATTTTATATTCTTTAGATTGACTTCGTTTGAAACATATAATTTAACTGCCGATGTACAAGATATATTTATTTTCATATAAAATCCTGAGATTTCAGTCAATTAAAAAAAAGATTATTATTATACCAGTTCTTCTTTTTCCTCATTTTATTTTCAATTAATCTATCATCATATATGTAGGACTACGTTGTTCGAACCGTATGATAATTGAAATGAAAAGTTTGTAACTATGGTTATTCATTGCTACGGTGATACGTTAAATTTCGAATGCTATCTGAATTAAAATAATAATCTGTCTGTATCACAAGGAGTAGAGAATATGATTTATGACCTCAAACTAAGAAGTAAATTTCTAACTGTTATTATTTTTTTTTAATTAGAAAAATATATATTTAAAAGATGATATGAGTGAAACCGTATGGAAGGTAAAGGTTAAATTTAAAGTAACCTGGCCTACTAACCGATAGTGAAAAAGTACAATGCATGTGGACACCAATCTATGTACTGTCTTACACTGAACGCTTTAAACAAAGCGGTTTTCATAACTCCTATACTCAGAGAATAGATAATTACTAACTTAATCAGCTAATGTTCGCGAAGACTTATCCATCAATCACGATAACTAAATTCTAACTAATCCATAGTACGAGTAATAAGTGAAAATAAATATCTAATATTCCGATTTTTATTTCAAACCGATCATAATATTATTAGCATGTCATTGTTTTTGTGTGTATTCATTATAAATAACTTGAATGTTGACTCCAAGAGTAAGCAAGAAGTTTTAATGGAAAATTTGGCAACGAAAATTAATTTTAAAAGAAAATCTCTTCAACTACATTTATTGAAGTAATCGATGTGATAATTAATTATTATACTTCCAGGCAAATCCCTTGACGTCTTTCTATACAATTTGAAAAAATCAAAATTGGTTCACAGCGATCACCTCAACGACCTACAACTTTCTCAAGAACTAAAATTTTGTTATTGAAACTTGTTTTTTCAAAGGTTACAAGATGTATTAATTTCTTTCACATAATTTTTTTTAATAAAATAAACTATAATTAATTATTAAAGTCGTTGTAAAGTCAATAATACTTTTTCAGAAATAATCTAAAATTCTTACATTAAAAAAAGATACCTAAGCGAAGTAAGTTTATAACAAATCATGCTGTAATTTGTACAAAAGAGAACAATCCTATAAATACGATATACGAAAGTACAAGAGAAAAGATTACAAATTAGAAAAAATAAATATAATTTGTAAAATAATATGAATGAATACTAAAGTAAATGAATGAAATATAAATATTGTAGACTATATAATATATACATTTATAAACTTGAAACAAAATATAATATAAAGCATTATAAGTATTATAAAATAAATGAAAAATATTTTAACGCATTTAAAATAAATTAATTTCTTCGTATCATTCTTTTATCAGAACAAAATAATAGCTTAAGTTATTTTAAAGATTGAATAGTTGTCAAATACTGAAATCTAAGTAGCGTATATTGAAGAAAAACAAAATTGATGTGATATAAATCCTCTAAAACACTATATTTACATATAGTTAAGTTCTTTTGAGAATCAATAGTAATTTTTAAGTGGTATATACCTGAGATCCTACGTTGTATTATTAAGCGAATATAATGAATATCTCATAAGGTAAGGTATCGCATCGTTTCTTCTGAGTTGTTATAGATTTATTATTAATGAAGTGTAAATATTTATAAATTAAAGTATAATGAATATTTTAGTAACTTAACTCCTTCTGTTTCACAGTTTAAACAAACAAATAAAATGTATTAAAAAAATAAGTTTTTTCTTATGGAAGAATAAACATTCAAAAGGCAGGTAAATCTGACGTCAAACTAAGTCACAGCATGAGAAATTTTTAAGCGATTGAGTTTGATTAAATCTGCAGAAAAATGAATATTATTGTTGCGGTAATTTTTGCTACTAATTCGGTATTATATCTTTTTCTGTCAAGGAAATCGTTTATTATTTGAATCCGTTTCATGATTACTTCTTAATGTGCTGATGGTGTGCATGCGTCTTAGAGAGTATTATGGTAAACTTTAAAACTGTTTAATCAAAAATATACACATATATGTTCTAATCATATCTGTGAATCTCTTCTAAACGTAAATTACAGATAAGTTTGAAAAACAAAGTATTTTTATTAATTTATAAATTTGAGTGTATAAAAAAAATTAGCTTCATGAACTGCTATAAAATTGAACATGCCTCACGGTAAATTAACTTTACTGTTGAACGAAGAGAAATAATTGTGTTATCATTATTACAAAAGCTGTATGAATCACTGAATATATCATGTTTAAAAAGAAACTAATTACAAAGTTTTTCTTTATCATTGATATAAATATGTATCCATTAATTAATGAAAAAAACTAACAGCTGCAAGTTTTTATTACCCTTTAAGATGATAACACGTTAATCAAGAATGGGATCATTCAAAGCAATGCTCTTTTTTTTCTAGCCAATTATGAGAACCGGGAAGCGTTAAGTCTTAAGTTACCACCCATGCAGTTCACTTATAAGACTTTGTTTCGCATTCAGAACGGAAGATAGAAATGCTCTGAGGACAATAAATTTCTGCCTAGTTTATTGCTTTTTTCTGATTAAAATTATTCAAATAATTATTTTAATTCACTTTTATCAACTAAAATGCAGAAATATAAAATGATTATAATAATCAGCTTCTCTTGTTGCTTAATATGCTAAAATAGCGTTTCAGTACGTTTATAATTAGTATAAAACTAATGTACTGTACTATAACATTTACTTTGAAACATAGTTCCAAAGTAAATGTTTACTTTGTAAAGATATAGTAAAACACAAACCGATCACAATTTTATATCCCTTGTTATAGGACGTCCCTGTACTTATATAAAGTTATATTGACATTTTATTCGTAAAATTACAATCTACAAAAGACTTGTACTACTGAATGCATTCTTTTCAGATTTTGTTCATTTTGAACCACAATGCAGTTTTCCTTTTATGTATTAGCTATACGCTACTATACTACTATACTAGTATTATCTCCATTAATGTATTTTATTAAAGAATAAAACTATGTCTAAGAGTCTCTGCTATTGGTTAAGGATAGCAAATCCACACGCCGATGGGAATCAACGAAGCTAAACTACCAATCAAATTTGTGTCGCAACCAGCGTAATAAATTATACCAAACATTCTAAATAATTTTTGCACGGTAATAATGTTGTCTGTTCCAGTGGTAGTGGAATATTCCAGTTGACTGCAAACTAAGGATTTGTAGTGTCAGACACGAGTTTGAATTTTGAAATGGTCATGCAACAATTTAATCAACCCAAAATTGAGCTTCGCCTTACTGACAATTCAATCCAGCTGATCTTATAAATAAATCTTGGCATCCAGTAAGACTCCAAGATCATTTACGTTTTGTTCAGTTCTAAAAGATGGATCATCATTGGAGCAAACATAATGAGAAACACTGGGTTTTCTGGAGAATGGAATATGAAGGACCGTGTTCAAATTTAAAAGCATTTAGTTAAGCTTTGTCCAGTCGTATACAGTATTATTATTATTATTATTATTATTATTATTATTATTATTATTCTATATTAGAAGATGGTCGCACACGGAAGAGACTGAGTGATAAATCGTGGGATGTCTGCATACATTTCAGAACCACAGGGATAAACGCCAATAAATCATTCATAAAAAAAAGACACAGAGAACTTAAATTAGAGCTCTGAGGAACTCCAGAAAGAAGCAATAAAAGTCAACAGATGATGACACAGCTGCCTAGCGAATAGACAAACTTCTTTCTCCAAGGTACGAGGCGATCCAAAAAATTAGACGTTAGCTTAATGTCTTAGTTTAAGAAGAAGTATACAGTGAGGTAACTTGTCGAAAGTCTTTTGAAAATCCAAGTAGATAGGATCTGCCTGACCTTGCCCCTGTACAAATAGACCACATTGATATCAAGAAAGGAATCATGGTTGCAGATGAAGACGAGCAGCATAGCATAAATCCATGTTGATGAACGGTGATAATGAGTGAATAGGACGGTAAAACAGGAATAGACTATTTTCTCTACGATTTTGGAAAAAGAACTTAAGAGGGAGATAGGAAAAAATATTTATTGCAGGAAGAATAGGTTTAGAAATAGGTTTGACAGTTGCCTTCTTTGAAAGCGAAAGAAAAGTTCCAGATTACATACTCCAATTTCAATCCATTTCACTTGCTATGGTGGAATATTATCAGAACCAGTGACAGATTTAGAATTTAACTGTCTGATTACAAACAGAAAATCCTTTAAGCGGACCAGTAAAATATCAATATCAGTACTGTTCACGATATCAATTGGCGTTAGGAATAGTTTGACGGATCTCCAAAAAAAACTTATAAGGACTAGAGCTGTTCGCCAAAACGTAAATATAATTCATGTAGATCAGTTATAGAATGATCTGAATCAAAATGAGTTATAGTTTGGTTTTTATTTAATATGTACCTGGAAATATAGCTCCAATATCGCTAAGTTTTATCAATAAGATCATCTCACAAGAACGAGACTGTATCAATTTATATATTCGGAGAATAATTTTTGCCATTTTACGAAACTCATCATAAGCACTGAAATCGGATAGAAAATCTGAGTGCTTGCAGCGTCGATTAGACTTTTTCTTCTTCTTCTTCTTCTTCTTCTTATTATTATTATTAAACAGTGATTAACCGAGTAGAAAACCAAGGAAGAAATCTCTGAGGACGACAGCGAAAAACAAGAACATTTTCATTAGAGCATCGGAAATGACCTGATAAAATTTACTGAAAGCCTCATAAAATGAACGACTCAGGAAAATTCCAGACCAATCAATATCAGCCACGTCATAGCATAGGCATAAAATGTCATCTCTACTAAATGTGTACGTCCCATGTTGTTTGCAGTAACAAAGAAATTATGATTTCTTAATGGAAACAGAAAATGGTGGATGAAATTTTGCTGAGTAAACTACAAACTTAAGATGAGCCGATTCAACAAATCAGTTGGTAAAAATGAAATAAAATTGTTAGCTACGATGTCGAGTCATACGAAAAACAAGATCAAAGAAAGAGAAATTAAGGTAATCAAGTAGGTTAATATTAATTCAGCCCTTCGTTTGGCATAGATGTAGATGTTAGAACTAAAACTTCGGAAACTCCACAAAACACCCGGAGCACTGAAGTCACCAAGAACAATGATATTACAATGGAGAAAGAGAAGATGGAATCAAAATACTGTTACACCGCAGCAAAATCAACAGCCGGAGAAAAATATGAACACTAATTAGAAAACCAATATAATAATAATAAATAACCCCAGGAGGTTTTATTTATGGATTTAATTGGATTAGAAAAGCATATTAAAACTTTAGTAAGCAATAAGACTAACTTACCAACGTAAATTCCAAAAAAACTGGGTTGTTTTATGTAATAGATTTATTTCGAATAACTTAGATTTTTCTTACTATTTGATAATTAGTTTACATATAATGTAGAAATATTACTGCAGCATGTTGGTATTTTAATAATTGCAAATTGCTATAAAATAAGGCTCGTTTTAATTAGGCCTGTATTTTGTATTTATGTCCAGGATTATTCTTCTTCAAATGAACCGATTTATAAGATTTTATTTGCTAAAAAAATAAATAAATACACTGACTAATAAGACCCAATACAAAAACTACAAGTATTACTCGATGTCAGTGAGCCATAGCTCTCGCTCATTAGCAGTCTCTTTGCGCATTTATTATTCATTCGTTTTCTATCTTTTATAAGAACGTAGAAAAATAGTTTACGTATATCTGCATTCCATAGAGCATTCCTTACTTTCAATAACAATTTATTTAAAAGTATCATCTACATTTTGTTTCTTATTTTTGTCATTATTCATATTTATTGCCATTTTATTCTTAATTTTTTTTAAATTTTGGCTTTTTAAAATCGGTGCCAAATTATAAGCGAGTTATTGTATTTATAGTAGCTTTTTTTAATTTGGTGCCAAGTTGAAAAATTAAAAATCAAAAGATATAAACCAAAACTTCTTAGTTTTGGAGACATTTTACTTTTTTAAGTTTATTTTTATTTTTGAGAAAAATGGTAAATATTGAAAATTTTGTAGTTACTGTTTTTATTCAAAACTTAAGATTTAACATAAACATATTTTAGTAAATTCACTATTGTTTTTCTTATGTAAATAACATACAATAAAAGAGTTAAATTTATGTTTTCAGTAATTTATTTTCCTTCATTTTTCATGAAACACAATTATACATTTTTTTTTTATGAATGTAAATGAATTGCTAATAACAAATGAAGTATGACTAAAATAAAACTAAGAAGATTGTTAAACTCTTTGAGAAGACATCCAGTTATTGTTGGTGTTATAAAATTGCAATTTCTTTCTGATTTTAATCTTAAAATAAATAAAAGAAATGCAAAATAAATTGTTCTGGTATAAAGCAGTGCACTAATAGTATAATATGCATTTATGATGTACATTGTTTATTGATGCAAGATCTAGCGTACGATGTTTTCGTCATGCACTGTGGATATAAAAAAAGTACGAATGAAGCAAAATAACCAAAAAACAATTTACTATTAAAAATAACTGCATTTAAATAGTTATTAAATATCTGTCTTTCTTTTAATTTTAACTGAAATATAATAACATTAATATTTTTGATGGCAAGATAAAGAAACAGATTTTATATTTGAGTTAAGAATCAATCCAGTAATCTTGTTAAGTAGTAAAGAAAATGTTAGACAACTAAATTGGACATGGATACTACTATATTTTATACAAAGACGTGAACTTAAAACTATGTACACAGGATATTTTTATTGATTTAGCAATTGATTTTAAGTGAATTTAATTTTATTTTATCAAATTTTATTTTTATGTGAAGTTTTCAAAATAAAAATATGGGTTTACGTTTAGTAGGGACGTTTTTTCAAAATCGAAAGAAGCTTACAATAATCCGAATATACTTGTACGTTCAGCACGAGGAAAGACAGATTATTTTTGTAAGAGGCTGAACCATTTTTCTAAGGTATGAATAAAAAATGAAAATACAAACATTTAAGAAATTAAATTTGTATACATAAGTAATATACCTCTAAGGCTAACATTTTTACTTACTGAAGAAGTAGAGTAGTTGTAAAAGAATTAGTTATCCGCTGTTATCATTCTCTAGATATAATATTTTGTCTTATTTTTAGAGTTGTTTTCTGTCATACGTAGACAAACGTAGTCAACTTAGACGATATGGAATTTTTTCAATTAAGAAGTTTCTCAAATAAAAAATACTGATGAGTTATTAGTAAATTCCTTGGAACTCAACCAAATGTATACTTCTGGAGTTATCATGATTTTAGGTGAAGATTAAGAAAAAAAAAGTAATTTAAAGTAAATTGTTAAAGATATACTATTTCTTCTCGGAATTTACTAGGTAGTCTGTATAAATCTTAAAATAATTGAATATCATTTTTATATCAGTAAAATAAATCGGTATTGCTCCTACTTCACAAGTAAATAAATTTTTATCGGTTTTTTGTACATTTCAAGAAGTTTCATAAAACTAACTCAGTCCAATGATTCAGTAATATCTTAAAGTTATTGTCGTTATTTTTGGTTTTTTTTTTTTTTTTTTTGTCTTCAGTCATTTGACTGGTTTGATGCAGCTCTCCAAGATTCCCTATCTAGTGCTAGTCGTTTCATTTCAGTATACCCTCTACATCCTACATCCCTAACAATTTGTTTTACATATTCCAAACGTGGCCTGCCTACACAATTTTTTCCTTCTACCTGTCCTTCCAATATTAAAGCGACTATTCTAGGATGCCTTAGTATGTGGCCTATAAGTCTGTCTCTTCTTTTAAGTATATTTTTCCAAATGCTTCTTTCTTCATCTATTTGCCGCAATACCTCCTCATTTGTCACTTTATCCACCCATCTGATTTTTAACATTCTCCTATAGCACCACATTTCAAAAGCTTCTAACCTTTTCTTCTCAGATACTCCGATCGTCCAAGTTTCACTTCCATATAAAGCGACACTCCAAACATACACTTTCAAAAATCTTTTCCTGACATTTAAATTAATTTTTGATGTAAACAACTTATATTTCTTACTGAAGGCTCGTTTAGCTTGTGCTATTCGGCATTTTATATCGCTCCTGCTTCGTCCATCTTTAGTAATTCTACTTCCCAAATAACAAAATTCTTCTACCTCCATAATCTTTTCTCCTCCTATTTTCACATTCAGTGGTCCATCTTTGTTATTTCTACTACATTTCATTACTTTTGTTTTGTTCTTGTTTATTTTCATGCGATAGTTCTTGCGTAGGACTTCATCTATGCCGTTCATTGTTTCTTCTAAATCCTTTTTATTCTCGGCTAGAATTACTATATCATCAGCAAATCGTAGCATCTTTATCTTTTCACCTTGTACTGTTACTCCGAATCTAAATTGTTCTTTAACATCATTAACTGCTAGTTCCATGTAAAGATTAAAAAGTAACGGAGATAGGGAACATCCTTGTCGGACTCCCTTTCTTATTATGGCTTCTTTCTTATGTTCTTCAATTGCTACTGTTGCTGTTTGGTTCCTGTACATGTTAGCAATTGTTCTTCTATCTCTGTATTTGAACCCTAATTTTTTTAAAATGCTGAACATTTTATTCCAGTCTACGTTATCGAATGCCTTTTCTAGGTCTATAAACGCCAAGTATGTTGGTTTGTTTTTCTTTAATCTTCCTTCTACTATTAATCTGAGGCCTAAAATTGCTTCCCTTGTCCCTATACTTTTCCTGAAACCAAATTGGTCTTCTCCTAACACTTCCTCCACTCTCCTCTCAATTCTTCTGTATAGAATTCTAGTTAAGATTTTTGATGCATGACTAGTTAAACTAATTGTTCTGTATTCTTCACATTTATCTGCCCCTGATTTCTTTGGTATCATTACTATAACACTTTTTTTGAAGTCTGACGGAAATTCCCCTTTTTCATAAATATTACACACCAGTTTGTATAATCTATCAATCGCCTCCTCCCCTGCACTGCGCAGTAATTCTACAGGTATTCCGTCTATTCCAGGAGCCTTTCTGCCATTTAAATCTTTTAATGCTCTCTTAAATTCAGATCTCAGTATTGTTTCTCCCATTTCATCCTCCTCAACTTCCTCTTCTTCCTCTATAAAACCATTTTCTAATTCATTTCCTCCGTATAACTCTTCAATATATTCCACCCATCTATCGACTTTACCTTTCGTATTATATATAGGTGTACCATTTTTGGTTACCGTAGTTAAAGTTACTGTGTTATTTTTGTTTTTAATATTTAGTTAATTTAAAAAATAACACCAACAATCTAGCCATGAAATTTTATAAACACAATTATGTTAATATCGGAAAAGAAATTTACTAGATTAAAATTATTTTCAACTAAATAAAAATCTATTGGCATTAAGTACCAATGAGACATATCCGAATTTGTATTAAGTCCTGCGTATTAAGATTTAAGTCAAATTAAGTTATTTACTCGTGTCGCTAAATGAGCTTTATATCGTCCGTTGAGTGTAGATCTACTACGGACATCAGGTGTTATTGAATATTAAGTTTAATGAAATAATTTTCTTCGTTAAAAATTGTTTATTAATAAACGGATTTTACTTCATTGAAATACGAATAATATAATATATAAATATATGTTATTTCTTAAAATAACTGTCTTCTTTCTCCTGAACAAGCCAATATTCTATCGTAACAATAATAGATTGTTACTAATTAGAAAAATATATTATTAGTGTGACAATAAAAAAAAATTAAAAACCGGATGAAATATCTCATAATTACCTTACATTCAGGTTAAAGTTTGATGAAAAATAGAAGTACAAGTAAGTAGGTCCCCATGTAAACCAGATTAACAGAACAAGTCGTAATGTAAAGCGGACTTGAGTATAGGAGGAAAGCTTTTGTCACTGGAATATGATGCACTCGGAGAGAAAAATGAGAAGCGGTTAAAATGAGAATAATAGTAATAAAAGCTATATCCTGGGAATTTTTGACAAAGCTGAATTAACTATGCGATGTCATTCTTTGAATCTGTTAAATGTAAATATTACTCCGAATTTAAGTATCTCATTGATAGGGATCTCAGTGAAAGCCGATTGATTTTCCTTTCAGATTTATTAATATTACAATAAAAAAATACACTTATTCGTTTATCAACTTACAAAAAAAAATTCAAGGAAAACATTTTTGCATACGTAAGAATAACTAAATGAAAAAATAAATTCTGTAATTTTTTCTGTTAAAATTTTTTTACGAACAAATGATTACAAACAATGAATCTTCATCGCAAAAAAAAATATCACAAAAAAACCAAAATCATGGTAGGTCCAAATGTGTTTTTATAATGTATGGTAATGGTTTTAGTATTGATTAAATTAGTAAAACTAGAAATGTTTAATAAAATACTCCGTATTTTTTTTTTTTGTGAAAATAAGCTACGTCATTATATTTCTTTATTTTACATTTGTAAAGTGTTTTTCGTATTAATCTTTCTAGCTAAAGAAAACTGGACAATCTTGTCACTCATATTTTTTTATTTATTCTAATTTTCGTTTCTATGTTATTCATTGTCTTCGTTTTCTGTATTTTCGTTTTCCGTTATTCTATGATCTTTTGAACTACACTTCAGTAAGCTCATATTAAACTATTGTTTTAATTTAAGTAATATTTTATTTATATATTTGTAATCTGTCATTTAATTAATATTTTATTTTTTTACTTATTGTTTATTTATTTTCGCCTCCAAAAAATTACAAAAACTAAACATTTTATTAATTTTCAGGTAGTGGTGGTTGGTTTAAAATGATAATATTTCTTAAAATTAAGCCCTTATCCACCTGCTTTATAATCCCAAAATCACATTTTTATTATTAAGCGAATATTTCATGAAAATATTAATGTGAATCCGTTCGGGTCATTGAAAGTTCTACACACATAATTTATTAAAAATCGACTGTAATTTGAGGTTTATAAACAGTTAATATTTTAAAATTTTAACTACGTAATTTCAGTACATTTGTTGCTGATAAAATGAAATTTTTCCATTTCCTTGTGTTCAAATTTATTTTGATTAATTGTCAATACACTAGCATTGATTGTATTGTAAGTTAAAAACAAAAATAGTAACAATAACATTGAATATAATATTATTATTATTAAATTTGATGAATATACTAGTATATAAGATTATTTTCGCACTATATATATTGGTAAACAATTAGAAGTACTTGTAGCATTAGTTAGGATTGCTTTGTCCAAAGGTAATCTTGTTTATTAAACGGCCATTTCCTGAGGTGAATATCTTAAGGTCATTTGTAAGGCGAATACCACCAGTGTTTCAATATGCTTGATGTGCATATATGTAATAGTATTTTCAACTATAGAAGAAGGCAGCAGGAAACCCTTTTCCTCTCCTTCCTTTTAAATTCTAGCACGGAATGTTTGTTATGCCTGCGAATAGCTACGGTTATAGTTTTTGGCAGGGGGGCTGGAGTCTCATACTAACTGAACATAACTTTTATGATTTTTATAATTAGCAAATTCATAAAAATTCTTATTCTATTAGATATCAAAATAAAAAAAAATAATTTTATTTAAGTCACGAAACACCTTTCCGAAATATATTTATGCAAAAAATGAAAAATAAATTTTCTCTTTTTCAAGATTTCTCAGTGGTTATGTAGATATTAAAAAATAAAATAAATATTGACAAAAAAATAAATCTTTTAATATTTAATTAAACTTCAAATATTTTTTTATAGATGCCAAATTAATAACGTACGTTTATCAATTTCATATTAACCCTTAATTAAAGTTGACTTTTAAAAACAGAAATTAAAAAATTAATTGAATAACACTTTGGTTTAAAAACTTTTTTGTGTAAGGTATGCCTTGCGTTTACTGCTTCTAATTATTAATTTCAAAGAACAATTCTAATTATTTGTTGTAATAACCTATAGGACTATTGTCTTCCAAAAAAAGAAAAAACCTCGAACAGTACACGAAAATAATAAATTTCATTATTCAAACGTAATTTTAATAATGATTGTAAATAGCTTGAGAATTAGAACAGATGAAAAAGAAGTTGCAGGTTTTGCTTTATTCGGCACGCGTTTTGTTCACACAATATATGTAATTTGATGTAAGCCAAACCGGTCTTGTACTTGTACCTCTTGGTGTTGTCTGACTGAATTGTTCCTCGTTACGATCAGGCAGGCGTAGCTCGAGTAGAGTGTAGAGTAGCGATGGAATACACGAAAGTAGGACGGGCTTGAGTCGATCACTTGTTAGAACATCAAACTACCTGGTACTAGTTTTAATTAACTACCTCTCCTTTTTTGGAATCCTACAATGAAACACATGCAAAATCAACAACCTGTCGCAGTAATGCGAATATTATTCTTAAATTAATTTATAAAGATTTAAGTGTTTTGTAGATTAATGTAAGATAATTTAAATTCAAATAATAAAATGATAATTTACTTTAATAAATATACTTAATAATAAAAAATAAAGGCCCTGACTGTTTCGTAGTAATTACTAAATATATTTGTTTTTTAATACATCAATTTTTTTGTAGTGTCTAGATCATGATGAATTATAACTCTATAAATATAGGTCTGTACATGCACATCATCTCATTTTTTATCTCTAAGCTTCTTACTTATGCGAAGGCATTGTTCGATTTTTATTTATAGAAGAGTTTAACTGATGCTTCATAAGTCGAAGTGCGTGTGGTATAATTTAGTTTATCTATTCAAAACAAATACCACTCGTTAGCGCCAATTTTGTGTACAACATTAACCAGAATAATTTTTAATAATTTAAAATTAATAATTCTCATAAAGCAAAGTATCTTAAAGAAATTAAAGCCGTGTAAATTCTGCGTAAATTACAGTAGTTTACAATAAATCAGTATGATTTATTCTATGATTTATGTATTGTCCTTTGTAAATGTTTTGGCCTGTTAAAATGTAGAAAAAAATGCAGTTTTGTTAATACTGATGAAAATCTTTAAACAAAAAAAGCCAAAGGTATTTTGAATTTTATATCGGACGTTTCATTTCAAAACTATAAAAACTTTGACGAGAAGTTTGCAGGAGAGTTTGTTACGTTAACGCATGTTAACCAAAATTTCTTCTTATACTGAAGTGATCTAATATGAAAAAAATTATCAGAACCACAAAAAGATGAATTTGATTTAGAGGTGACCCAACGTTTAAGACTACTTTTAAATTAGAAAAAAACGAGGGATCTTCAACGATCTGAACTACACTCTTTCAATTAAAAGCATCTAATGGATCATGGATCAGGAGCGACAGATAAAAATTGGATCTGTTTGCAGCACATCATAGCAAAACATTTTGCTCACATGACGGAGGCTGTCGTGATGATAAGGAAATAGTTGACATTTTGTACAGCCCGATAGCTTTAAGCCTTCCGATTAGGCTTTCGCAACTAGGGAGGGGTTATCCGGTAATCAAACAAGGGAACGCTCAAGGAAAGCTGCAGGTTTTGAAATAATAATTTAAAAGATGTTATTTTTGCTCCTGTTTAATGCTATCAAGTACATTACGGACTTATTCAATGGTATCCTTCGGAAGTCATATCTTCTATCAGAGTGGAAGGTGTCTAAAGTATTCGTGATTCCGAGGACGAATAAAGCTGCACACGAGATGTCTTTCCACAGACCAATAAGCCTCCTGCCGATTCCGTCGAAGTTAGATTGAGAACAGTTTCTTCAAAGGAAGTGGCCAACGTTGGAACAGTGAGTTATTCCGGATCAGTAATTTGGATTCAGAGAGGGATATTCTGCCGTTGAGCAGTCTCACAGAGCTGTTAATGTCATTACATAGTACCTGAAGGAAAGGAGATTTTGCTAGGCGGCCTTCTTGGATATGCAGCAGACCTTTGAAAAGGTCTGGCTGCCTGATCTGCTCCATTAGTTTTTAGGCAGCCTCCCTCAACCATTTTACCTGATCTTATGGAAGTATCTCGATAAGGACTTCTCTCAGATCAGTGGCAAGGATGAGTTATCTCTGGATTCTTTAATATCAAATCAGTGGTTCCACAAACTCCGTCGTAGGACCAGTCCTGTGCGCGATTTATACTGCAGACCTTCCAGCTCCGAACGATGTCACCGTCGCCTAGTTTGCTAACGATACAGCAATCCAGGCCACTGACGAAGACCCGCACCTGAGCTGCAATGAAGCTACAATCAATGTTAGACCTGATCGGTGAGTGGCTAATAAAAATAAAGGATAAAATAAATAAGTCAAGTCGTATTACGTTTACATTAATGAGGGGTGACGGGATTGACATCCCGTGCTCTGACCCGATTCGGTACCTTGGCTCTATCTTGATCGTCGTTTATCGAAGAAGTAAGACCTTAAAGAGAAAAGGAAGCCACTTGCCATCAACTACAAGCGGCTTTATTGGTTGTTAGGTTGGAACTTGTACCTGTCAAATGGGTCTTAGGAACACCTCGTATATCAAAAGTTTATTGTTGATATACGAGGTGTTCCTAAGTCCCATTTGGACTTATCACAAACAACAATGGGGTATGACGAGAAGAATTAAATTTGAGATTATACAACGTTTTCAGAACAAGTTGGTGAAATCCATTGCAGAGACTCCGTAGTTCGCTTGGAACGAGGAAATTCACGACTATTATTGCATTATGTTACGATTGCATTATGTTCTTGAGGAGATCAAACGATTCAGTTTAAATTACAGACAGCAATTAGACAGTTATGCGAACTTTCCAGCAGTTAATCTCCTAGACATCAGTGAAGGTATCCGGCGGCTGAAATGCCAACACGTGTTTGTCTTGGGATATCTGAGTGACACTTGAACTGATTAGGTATCAGACATGTGATAAAAATCTTTACTATACCTTAATGAGGCGTCTAACGCCCTTCTACTTCTTTCCGAAAACTTATGTTACTATTTTGTTTACATGTACCTATTGTTTAATAATGTTTACATTCTTTTTTGTTTTGTTTTTTCACTAGAGTATTGTGATTTTTTAAATCTTTGTGATTCCGATTAATGCAAGTAATTTTATGCAGATTTTTTATGTACACCTAGTTTATTTATGTATATACGCTGAGGATTTTTGCTGAAAACCCTTCTTCACGTGCTTTTTGTAGTGCAATTTTCTTATGGTTCCTTAATTGGAACCTAGGATAAATACACGATTTGTGAGGCAAAAAAAAAAAACGTAAATAAAAGATTAATTTTAATTGATCTGTGAACAGAAGTGTTTCTGATTGGTCTTTTATTAAGTTTGCGTTTTTAATTTCATTTTTTTTTTTAGTAACTTGGACAACTGTAATGCAAATTTAATACTTAAGATTTTAATTTTTTATTTGTTGGTTCTTAAAGTAATATCGATCGATAAACATTTATTCGATACTTGTAAATATTTAATGCAGTATTTTCTTATCGTTTTGGTAAAATGTCTGGAGTGAATACTCTTACGGAACATCCGTAAATTACACTGTATTGTACGATCGGCGTACTTTATGATATGCATTACTACTATCTTAATAAGGTAATTTATCGTTGATAATTTATTTACAGTATATAGTATAGGGTATAAGTCAAATTCTTCATTAAGCAGAACTGTAATAAATTTTTTTTCAGATTTATTCTCAAATCTCGCGTCTAATTCTAAGCTGAGAACGTTTTACAAAAAGATTAAAAAAGTCATTGTTGTATTATTTTTAAAAACGATTAAAATTGAAATATTTATTAAAAATGTATATAAATGTATATTTGTACAAAATTTCTTTCGAAATATATTATTTATGTAAAGTAATATTGAATTAACGGCGTTATTAATATCATAAAATGGAACGAGGTGTAAATAACGTTAACAAGAAAGTGTTTGGTATAATGAATACAAAAAAGGACGAAAAGGGGAATCAAAGAAGTAAGCATATCATATGAAATGTGCATGTTAAAATTTTCGTCACTTTGGTAAGAAGATAAACAAAAAAACTTCTTACATACAAAAAAACTTTTGTTAATAGTGATAAGTAGAAAACCGGGCAAATGAGTTCAAACTAGAGGGGACGGAAATAACATACAAAATGCAGTACTTGGTTTATTATATAGATAATTTCCTGCGTTCCGTAGATTGACATTGACTGGACCCAACAAGGCCAAAAATGATTGACTGAGACATTCTGTTCACGTATGAATTTTACTAAGTGTGATATCCATTGAGTTCACTATGTCGTTTCCAAATTAACAGATATTGAAGTAGTTAACAAAATTGTCTATTTTAAGACTGTGTAAATGAAAGAAGAATTTGAAATTCTAACAAATATCTGGTTAGAGTAACGAGTAAATCTAAATTTAACGAGAATGATTTAGGTAAAAGCAAATGAAATAAGTATTTGATTGGATGAATAATTTTTATACTTACTGTAATTTAAAAGTATTGTTTGTTTTTAATTTTAGATAATAAACAAAACACGTATTATATGTAATTATAGGCAAAAAGACAAATTCTCACCTTATTTTATTGCAAAATTACAAGGTTATTTGCAAGTAAAGCTACAAAAATTATTCTATTTATATAAATTTTTACTTTCATCTACATAGTTTATGTAGTTCGTAAATTAGCAGAATAAATAATTACACCACCAAAAAAACGAGCAGGAAAAAAGGCTGACTTACTTTTTATATTCTTCCCAGGAACATATACACAAGTGGGTTCCGAGTAGAGGTCACTGTGTTAGAGTAAAATACTACGTAAAAGATACTGTATGGTGTTTTACACCATCATCATCAATTAAACAGTTATATTAAAAAAACTCTATAAAATATAGTAAAAAAAAAATCTTTGTCTCTACGTTTATTATAGACGTATCAAGTTGTTTATTAGAAGAAAAATAAAAGTAATTTATTTAATTGATTAATTATTTAGTCTGCTAATTTATGAGCTTATCCGAGCCTGCAGGTGGATGAAGCTGCACAAGAGCGCGGGTCCGGATGGGATATCGGTCGAGGTGACGAATCTTGGTGGAGGAGGCGCTAGCAGGGGTCCTTCGGGAACTAAATGGCGTTTTAAGTCGCGGATCCCTCCCGGAGGCCTGGAAAAGATCACAGCTGGTCTTAATCAGAAAACCCAACAATGAGGAGTCTCCGTCTTCGTACAGGCCTATATGTCTGGTGAACAACATTACATTAAGTTGTTGAAGCAGATGATTGACGTAAGGTTCCGGGAAGAGATTGACCGTGGCGGAGGTCTCCATGATCGATAGTTTGGCTTGGGCCTAGAAGATCTATGGTTGATGCTGTCAACGCAATAACGGAGGTAGTTAACAAGGCGGTGGCCGGTACCTGGAGGACCAGTCGAAATATTTCTCGATGTGCGTAACGAATTCAACTCCCTCGGCTGGGAGTCTATATTCCGGGCGCTGAGGGGGTTGGGTGTTAGTGGCTATCTGAGGAGGATAGTACAGGATTACCTCGACGATCGACGACTTGTATATAGAATGGTGGACACCGAGCTGTGGTTTCGGTCTACGCGTGTGGTTCTCGAGGGCTGTGTCTTAAGGCCCCTCCTGTGGAACAGGGTCTATGAAGAGGTACTTCGACTGCGTTAGCAGGGAGGGCTGACTTCCTTTGCCTAAGCTGATGATTTGGCTCTTGTGGTGGTGGGGAAGACTGAGGAGGGATGGCTAACGCTGCAACACCGTCATAGCTAAGATCGGAAGATGGATGACGGAAAAGGGAAATCTGTGTTCCGAGGGAAATCTGTGTTTGTCCCACTGGCGGAGAGATGGGTGCTGGCGTCCATCGCGATCAACGCCGAGGGAGAGGTGGTCCAGTCGCGGGAAACCACCAAGTACCTGAGAATATAGCTTGACTACAAGCGATCGTTCATCCACAATGTGAAAGAGGTTAGCACAAGGACGGGACGAATGTGCAGTGTCTGGCTAGGTTGCTCTCAAACATCGGCGGACCACAGGCATCGAAAAGAAGTTTCTATGCATACGTGATCAATGCGACACTTCTCTATGGAGTTCCGGCGTGGAAGAGGGCCATGGCCGTGGAGTGCAACAGGAAGATCCTAGAGGGGATACAGCGTTGCATGGCCCTCAAGCTGTCATCAACATATGCCTTGGTGTAGACGGAGGCGATGCTGGAGATCACAACCATCGTTTTAGCAGCTGGCAGAGGTTCGAGTGATGGGCTATCGGGGAATTCCCAAGGTGGATATACATGAGACCCTGTTCCGAGATTGGGAAGCTAGGTAGGATGCGTCCACCACGGTAGGTGGACGCACCGTCTTATCGCGGATATAGGGCCGTGAACCGGTGAGAGGTTAGGGGATCTGAACAACTGGCTCACGCAATTATTGACCGGCCATGGGGTCTTCCGCGCCTACCTGTGTTGTAGGAGGAGGACGGATTACCCCTTCTGCCCTTACTGTGGCGACCTGGATACCCCGGAACACGTGGTGTTCTGGTGTCCGCAGTGGGATGAATACCGTCTAGCTTGCTCAGCGATTACCGGATCGTTAAGCGTGGAGACCATTATGCCACAAAATTGCGGAGCTCCAAGATTTTGGATGCCATCGCAGGATTCGTGACGAGGGTTCTTCAGGAACCCTCAGAGGGTTCTTCAGGAGGCTTAGGGAAGAGGGACAGACCTCTGCAGAGCTGCCTTTCACTAGTTCTTCGGGGTGGGTGATAGCGCTGAAGCACGGAAACTCTCAAACCCCCTAGTGAAAAAGACCAAGTCTCGGTGGGGATGCTCCACTCGGGGTCTCCCTGTTAGAGGCTTTGGCTTAAAGACCGAGTCTTGGCTTCCGGAGTGGTGAACCAGGGACGGCATAGCCGGGCCTGGTGGATCCTGCTCTGGGGGTTTGAGGCGGGCGCAAAGTAAGATCCAACAGTGGGGCCGAGACAACGAGGCCCGTTAGAGTAAAGTACACTCCCCTGGCAGTGTTATATTGTGTTATATTTAACTGCAGGATCCGGCCCAGGGAAGAAAGTGAAAAAAGTAAAAAAAAAAAAAAATATATATATATATATATATATATGTGTAAGATAACAAGTATTGTAAAGGCTAACTTAAAACAAATTAAAAATAATTTAAAATTTCATTGAAAATGAATTTAACATTTTTACAAAAACCGTAAAAATAAAAAAAATATTTATGAATTAATAAATATTGTTGGAATTTTGATTTTATAACACGATTAAAAAATCTTAATTTTATTAAATGAATTCTCAAATAATACATCTATCATTGAGTATATGCCAGTTTGAAAAATTAATTAGAATAAACCTAACATTTTTGTTTGTGTTTCATAACGTTGTACAATGGTCTTTTTGAATATAAAACCAAAATTAGGGTCTATGAACAATCCGACACTTGAATTTACTCCAAGTTTTTCTCTCAAATATTTTCGTAGGACATTTTTAAATATTTGATACTGAAAGATATAGGATTTCAGTATTATCCATTTTTATTATTCACTTGGAAATAAAATGGCAATCTGTCGTACTTTTAGAATGAAATATTAATTTAAATTCAGCTTGAAAATTAGTTAACAGATTTAGAAATAAACCCGTACGCATCACGCATAAGAAAATATTGTCAAAAACATTAAACTTTTAATTTGGAGCTATGACATTCACATAATCTTACATATAACCGTCAAAGCTTGTTGTCAAATTGTTCTTTTTTTCTGTTTAGCCTCCGGAACCACCGTAAGTTATTACTTCAGAGGATAAATGAGGATGGTATGTATGAATGTAAATGAAGTGTAATTTTGTACAGTCTTTGGTCAACCATTCCTGAGATGTGTGATTAATTGAACCCAAACCACCAAATAACACCGGTATCCACGATGTAGTTGTCAAATCTATTTTGAGAAACTGTCCTACATTTTTTTTTTATATTTTAGTGCTTTTAATTTAAGAGTGGTGTTTCAATTTTTTTTTACATTTTTTTTATTTTCTACTTTTTATTCTTCATAAGTTTGTACTTTACAGCTGCGCTAGCGCACAGGTTTGAGGGTATTTAGTGAAAGATCGGACCGGTACGTTTAAAGGTGGGCGAGTGTAATCAAGACATAGGGTTAAAGATATAATTTCTGGATAAACAAGATCCGGTCGATCAAGAGTATATCCAATGCATTTAACAGTTAACGCTTGACCTGTAAATGCAGACGCCGTTTGAGTCGTGAAAATCGGAGAAGCGGTTGCTGAGATATTACGGTGGCACCTCATCGCACACTATCCCCAATTTCCGAACGGTGCCCCGAGGGCACTTGAAAATATTATTATCCGACGTACCAGTATGAGCGGATGGGGTATCATTGAGGAGGACCAAAAGAATTTTTCAGAGCTCTAGGACCGACTGTTTTGGATATATGTCCGATTTTTCCCGAAAATTCGAATCCGGTTAAAAAATGCTAATTTTTTTCCAAACTTCGATATATATATAATAATATAAAAAATATACACCTGACGACCACGAGACATGTACTAACGAATCGGGATTTTCGTTAGTGATCCGTATATTCCGTTGGTAAGCTAAGCTGGACGCCTACACAGACACACATACAAATGCCGTTTAGTAGGGTAGGATTAAACCGTCTGACTGTTTAAATTTGTTATTCAATGAGATGAATTTCAAGCAGCTGGTGAACTGAACGTTACACTTAATGATTTAAATGTTAATTAATTTTTATTAAAACGTGTTTTCAGGTTAAAAATATGGGTATTGGTTGTGAAACTGTGGTTAAAATTTCAGAACGTTTTAAAGTGGAAGTACGTATCACGGTAATTAATATTAGGTTCAATTTTATTTCTTACTTTCATTAAAAAATCGATGAGTAGTTTTATGAAAGAGTACTGTAATGAATGCTGATATACCAGTTATCTGGTTTTATAATAAATATTCAGATTAAGTTTACGTTATTTCATTATAAACTGTCAGACAGATTTATATAAAGCCCATTAGTACATAAAGAGAAATCGACTGATTTTAAATAAAGCAAAGATTTACAGCCGTTGTCGTTAGGAAGAATTTTATTGTATGAAAAATGCTATAACTGAACAGTCTTCGAATAAGAAATGAATGTTTGATTGGAGAACACAGCATAAACAATTAGAATCAGCCCGTATTTTTAGTGTAGATATTATTCATTAGTCTACATAAATTTACATTCTACTCAACACTTGTCGTCTCCAGAATAATCTTTGATAATACATTTAATTATATTCTAATAGCTAAATGATTTTAAAGTATTAAAGCGGTAAGAGTTTGCATTAAGAGTCTGATTGATTTACACTGACCGTAGATTTTCATCATCTCGATTCCCCCCCCGAGGGGAGAAGATCCCGCCTCGTAGCGTGTCCTGTCGCTACACCACCCCTCCGTTCTTAGCCAGTAGTGGCTTTAACGGAGGACATCTTCTCGCCCTCAAACTGATCACATACCACAGCGTTCAGTTCAGGCCCCACAGAGATGCCACCGATGTAGATGCCCTGAGGAACACCTGCAGCTACCACGTCGCCCTCAGCAACTAAGCTAGAAACCTAACCGCGGATTGAAGACCCCGCGCCGAGTTCTAACCATTAAATGAGCCAATTTCATTGAATGTCTCGGATTCGAGGCAATAACTAACCACAACAACAACTTTCCCACTAAAATTGTTAATCACAACGAAATTTAGCAATAGTTCCCTTAAAGAACCCCGCTAACATTCTCATCATGACTCATCATAACTCATCATGAGTGCAAAGTTAACGGACTCCGTTCTGGTCTACCGGGGAGAGGAGAATTAACGCCTACTCCCACTCAGCTCCATCGTGGAGTCCCGCGTGACATTCACCTTCTTCCATTGACCGCCGTCGAAACACCACTGCATGCCACCTAAGCGGCACGCAGCCACGTCCCGCCGACAGCGTTGTTTGCTCATACAAATTCTCCCGTCGGAGAGCGACCGCACCCCCCGGCACAAGGAATTCCATGCCCGTTGGCAGCGGCCGCAACTCCGCCAAAAGCTTACTCCATTATCAAATGACGCTTCTTAAATCTAACCGAGGCACGCTGCCAAAATGCCTACCTTCGGCCAGTCAACTGCCCAGGCGGTCCCTAGCCACCCAGGATCCAATCACCTACTAAATCCCTTCGGCAGTCCTTAACAGGGCGAGGAAGCGAAGGAAGCCAGCAACAATTGTCCACTCTCTGCGGGTCCTCCAGTTGACTCGCAGATCCAAAAAGGAGTTTACTCTCTCGAGTTCCCTAATAACTCTGGTACGCTAGCTTCGTACCTGGGATAAAGGTGTAGAACATAGTCCACAGTGTCATCGACCCTACAGTCCGGACATAAGCTGGAGTCAACCATCCTAAACGTAGCCAATTTTTCTCTAAAGGCACCATGTCTTTGGAGAGAAACTGCGTTGTGTGCCGATTGGGGGATATCCAGCTAATCGCTCGCAACTCTCTAACATTAGGAAATATACCATGCGTATAACGACCTGTAGAAGAATCGTTCCACCTAGCTTGCCAAGAGTAAAAATCTTGGTCTTCGATCTCCCTTCTTACATCCGTATGCCCTTCTTTGCAACATACAGCTGGCTACGTTCCGTAGCCGAAATATCCAGGGGTTTGATGCCTGCGATCAAAGTTACTGCCTCTCGTGGGACAGTCCTGTAACCGCCGACAATCGCTAATAAAAGAAGACGCTGGGCTCTTAATAGAATGTCCCCATAACATTGGCACCTCATACGATGAGACCAGACGGGCACAGCGTACAACATGATGGCCTCGCAGACTCCTTTATAAAGAATTCGCATGGTACGGAAATTCAACCCCCAATCGGGATGGACAACTCTACGGATGCCGAAGAAAGCATCAATAGCCTTCTTCGCCACATACTGCAAGTGCTGCTTGAAGAGAAGCCTCTCATCAAGGATAACACCCAGATACTTCTGAAGAGTGACATACCTAATTGGAAGGTCGTCCATCACAACTCGCGGGGGGCGAGTTGCGGCTAGCCGGCCCTTCAAAAACATCATAGTGGTTTTCTCCGCGCTGAAAACCATCTTATGCTGAAGACTCCACAACCGCAATACCCTACATGCCTGTGCCGCTCTGAGCTCGATCTCAGCACTTGAACCGCCCTCGACCAGCAGCAGCCCATCGTCGGCATAAGCCACGACGCGACAACCGCCGGGCAAACGCAACCGCATGAGAGAATCAAACTCGACTGTCCAGAGAGTGGACCTAGAACACTGCCCTATGGACATCCTTTAGACAGGGTCTTTCCTACTTGCGAACTGCTGTCACGAAGGACAACAGTTCTGTCGCTGAAGTAGCTCGAGAGAGTCCTAATATCATCTCGCGTGCAACCACGCTTCTGTAACTGAAACAAGGCAGAGGGCCACCACAAGTTATTGAATGCCCCGCATATGTCCAAGAAGACACCGAGTACATATTTGCACTCGCTGCCTGAAGCCAGATCCATGACTCTAGGAATCGCGTCCTCCGTGCTCTTGCCGGGTCTAAAGCCATACTGTTCGTCCATCAGCATGTGATTTGAAGTCAACCTACTATTGATGCGCGGAGGTAGAGAACCTTCTCGAAAACCTTTCCAACTACTGGCAAGAGCGTCAAAGGACGGTAAGAAGAACTGACGGTGAGGTCCTTGTCGCCATCCTTGAATAACAGCTTCAAGATACCACGTTTCCAACATGCTGGGAAGTACTCAGCGAACAAACACCTATTGAAGAAGGAGCTCCACCTTAATACCATCATATCCGGGGGCTTTCTTCCTAGCCAGGCTACAAATTACTAGGCGAACTTCTACGAATGTCTCTACTATGGGGGAGGACTGCAACTGGGTGGATGCCCCCGTATCCATCGCTTTGCTGACCTCGTTCTCTGAGGAGCCTGTCGATGGAACCGGCTCAGACTTCCTCTTCCGCCTGGGCTTCTTCACCTTTACTTCTTGGAACTCCGACGTGGCCGAAGATTCCCTAATCCTAACTTGGTCGACTAACAGATCTCGCTGTCTTCCTCCTACTTGACTAAATTGGACAAGCCCACAAAGTGACAACTGCCCGCAGCGAGACGGGCAGCCGGAGATCTTTACGTTCTCCTGTCACACTTCGCACCACTTAGCCGCTGCTGGATCGATTAGTTGATGGACTGAACGTACAGCAAAAAACTCGGATACGGCCCTCGCTCTGAAAGATCGCAGGAGGACTAAAAGGCTCGGCCTTTTTCCTGTAACAGGGGCTAACGACCAGCAGTCGTTGCCACCCCTTCGCCGCGATGAGGCGGGTACGCGTCGCAGAAATCTACGCCAGCTACTCCGCAGATGAAAAGCAAACAACAAGTCCAAATTGTTTAGTGCAAACTGTGAATACAACCTTAAAACCAGTAAGCCTTGATACTGTCGGAAGGTACACACACGACCGACAGCCAAAAACACTGATGATAAAGAATACTACAACTACCCTGTGACGCACTAAGGGACCAGAGTAGCAGTAGATTTTCATCATCTCGATTCCCCCCCGAGGGGAGAAGATCGCCTCATAGCGTGTCCGGTCGCTACACCACCCCCTCCGTTCCTAGCAGATTTTCATCAATAAAAATGTATGTATTGGGTTTAGTTTATTTTTATCATAGTTCAACGAGGTACAATGTTATTCTTTTTGTAGATAAAAAAAATCAAGCCGTAAACAAGCGACCTCAAACAGCCTTGCTGAAAATATGACTATTTGATGTTTGCAAAAGTAAAACCGTTCACCACGTACCTGCTTCACTACACCTATCTAATTTCTTCTCATCTTCTAGCCTATATTTGATGTTTATTGAGTTCCAGATAAGTATAAAAAAACAAGATCAAAACTTTAAGATATAAATCAACAACAATATAATTAATGAAAATGTTAGTTGTAAATCGTTACTTTGGACAAACATTTATCATGGGATAATATGATTCATACATATAGTTACATGACTTCCGATAAAGCAGTACCTGGATTTAAGAAAACTACTGAGCAGATAAAAATCTGACAACACAGTTGTAGGACTTTCCCGTTACACGGCTAAAGCTGTTTTTCGGGAAAGAGGTGCAACTAAGGATTATTTCTGATGCACGGCTTACGTGCAAAACTTAATTTAAAATATTTATCATTTTATATAAATAAAATGTGTTATATTATTTCAGTTGTTTAATTCCATGATTTTATCTAAAGCACTCGCGCATACCGTACGTCAGCGCCACAATAGCGCTCCTTGTGGTGACAAGGGGTAATATTGACGTAGTATGCTCACCTAGCCACTAGTTTAAAGCATATTGTAGGTAGGGGTGTGATTTTACAAAAAAAATTTCTGAAAATATTTTTATTTTTGAATTAACAAATATGCCTAAGAAAAATATGACCTTAATTAGACGAAATCTAGAGATAGCTGAGGGTAACCTTGCTCTACAGCCTCACCCTCTTGACTATTTAAGTTGAAAATTTAATTGCACTAATGTCCCATATGTAGAAGTAATCTGACCAAGTTTGGTAAAAATCGGTTCAGTAGTTTTGGATATATAATTTGATTTGGAAGGCGACACCAAATACAAATACATACATACATACATACGAATATTCGGAAAATGTCCATCCGTTTTTTGGGTTCCGTAGGTGTAAAAACGTCAAGATCCGGTTAAAATCGCATATGCCGAAATTGGACCGATTACAATACTTCCCCTTCAATAGCTATAGCTTTCCTATAGCAATACACGGGAAAGTAAAAATGTTTAGTTTAATACAGTAGTTTATTTTGGCCAGATCTTATAACAAATTAGCTACTGAGTTATGTTAGCTCTCTAGTTAAGTTTTAATCTACTAAGAATTTTTAAAATTTGAAAACTGTTAGGTAGATGAGCATTTTTACAAATATAGTAATAATATAAGTCAAAATATTAACTGTATCTTAAAATATTGATCGTGTTATTGCTTAACAAAACAGCTAGAACATTTTAATTCTTAAGAAAATTCGAAAAATGTAAAATTATTTCACAAAATTCAAGCATTTACGTAAAATAAACTTTATTGTTTTTTTTTAATTTATATAAATTTTTGAGCTCTTAGGTAATAATTCTGTCATTTTAAGAGAACAATTTTATATAGTTTTAAATGTCTTATAAATTTGACCATAATCACTTATAGCACAAAATCTTTCTGGTTAAACAGATTAGTAAACGTGCAGTTGAACATTTTCGATTTTTTTACTGTTATACTGTTTCTGAAAGTAAGAACCTGTTCAATGTATTAAATCAACATCATTTTTTTAGAATGAATATTTATGTTATTATTTATATCCAAACATTTTATCATTGATCATAAATATGAAAAATGTATTGAGGACGATTTAGAGACAAAAACTGACAATCTCTTACAGGTTTTAAGCTTGTCCTGCATTCTTGTTTACTGTTCTACTGGCATTAAAATTCCGTATCCTTTTACTTATACGTATTTATCAGTTAAAAATATTTGTTTTTACTTTTTAATGTCAAACAATTTATACACAAAGATTTCCTTTTTCATTCACAGTTTGATAAAAAAGTGTTTTTATGAATTACGGTTAAATATTATACTTTGTATTGTAACAGGAAATAATGAATTAATTTCAGCTTAAGCCTGAGAACAAAAATATTGACGTAAGCAGAGTTAATATGAGGAATATGCCTAATAGATTGACTAATTTTCTCCCCTAAGAAAAATATTCGACAAGATTTCTGAGATAGTAAATTTAATCATAAAAATTAAATTTTCGTAAACAGTTTAATAAAAAATTTATTTTACATCAATAGCTATATCGATTGTGGTGTATACCCACAAGAGGATAAAATACTAAAAACCTTATTAAGAGATTGTATTCTGAAAATGTTTAGATATCTGCAATTGTGTTTGATTTGAGGTCCATAGAGAGCAACATTGTTTTTTCATGTTGTGACTTTTTCTGTAGTATGTTACGTACGTATAGTTATATCATTCAATTATGAAATATGAACGTATCATTTTATTTCTTTAAACAAAACGATTAAAAGTAGCTCTTTTCTAAAAAATCCTCAAAGATAAAAAAACCCTTTGTCACGTAATTTTAAAACGGAAAGTCGCAGAGCTTTCTTACAACGGCGGTAAAAGTTGAGTTCCCGTGAAAAACAAGCACTTGACCTGTCGAAGTTTCTCTACCGTGAATCTCTCAGAATCCCTACTACCATCACCAGTGGATTTGGCTGTCGATTTTTCAAGTTTTCATGTATTTTTCATGATTCAAAACCATACGTTGCACATTGAAAGGAATCCATAGATATTGTTAAAAATAACAGTCAAAAACACAATTTCTGATAAGTTAGAATTGTTTAAGGGCTTACTGAAGTTTGACTTAAAGTTGAATCGTTTATAATTTATTAAAAACTTTTGAAAATTCGAAACGGTATATGCAGTAAACTTAAAATATTAAATTCTGATGTCAACTGTGTAACAACAGGAGTATTCATTTTCTATGACCGTATCGGCTATCTGAACTCTTTCTCGGAAGAGTAGTGAAAGCAAATGTAAACCACACATACTTGCAATAAATATGCGACATTTTGAGAATTTTTGCAACTTACGCCATTTTGTGGTACTAAATTCAGATTGTGTAGAAAACAATAAACAAAGACATTTTGATATGACGCTTTTTTGAGTTTCAATTATATTTAAATTTTAACTTTATTTAAGATTTCTAAAATACTGGAAAAAACTATCGTAAATTGTGTGTATTTAAGCTTTTTGTTAAATTTTTTACCGTCAAAACGGTATTTTTAATGAAACTTATACTAGATGGGGCGTTAGAAGCACTATAAAAAAAGAACCACTAGCCTATGACGAAATATGTCTGCAGCTGAAGAGACAGGATGCGAAAACGAAAGAGTATGTGTAACGTCCTGGTGATATGAGTTGAGATAACAGCCGTCATATGACTAAAAAAAAAAAAAGAATCGTTTGGGTCTTAATTGGTAACAAAATATGAACACTGAAATGTAACAAATATCTTCTTTAATTTACTACCTTAAGTTATATTTAATAGTAGTAATATTTAAAGTGCAAGCGCTGTAGTGTGTCACAATGTAAATTTAAATTATTATTTTATATAACATTATGGAAAACGATCTTTTAAAAAACTTTCGTTGAAGTCAATCTAAAATTCACAACAAATTACGAGTAAATAATTTAGAGAAAAAAAATTAATAAATTTCCACTCTTAGTAATACTGGTTTAGTAAACTCAGATTTGCAGTCATTCAGTTAAATATAATTTTTATATTATAATTTTTATTTTTTTTTTATTTTTTTTTTGTCTTCAGTCATTTGACTGGTTTGATGCAGCTCTCCAAGATTCCCTATCTAGTACTAGTCATTTCATTTCGGTATACCCCCTACACCCTACATCCCTAACAATTTGTTTTACATATTCCAAACGTGGCCTGCCTACACAATTTTTTCCTTCTACCTGTCCTTCCAATATTAAAGCAACTATTCCAAGATGTCTTGTATGTGACCTACAAGTCTGTCTTTTCTTTTAACTATATTTTTCCAAATGCTTCTTTCTTCATCTATTTGCCGCAATACCTCTTCATTTGTCACTTTAACCATCCATCTGATTTTTAACATTCTGCTTTTATATTCTTTTTTTTTATATATTGTACATTCTTTTTCATACATATTTATATAATAATGATATGATTTTGACAATGCATTGTAACGTACCCATCAGAATAAAATTTATTTATTTATTTCTGTTATTGATTAAAAGTTATTTCAGTTTGTAAAATTTCGAAAAATTGCATTCTTTATTCAATAATATTTCTGTATTAAGAATTTACAACTGATGAATATATATGAATTTTTTTTATTTTACATAATGTTTTTTTAAACCAACCTTTAACTGTTTGAAATGATCCGATTGTAATGAAATACATTCGTAATTCGTTAGTAATGCTTTATAATAATTTTTTATCGTTATTTCAAAAACATTTTTCATCATTTTTTTTTGTATTACCGGATAACATATTTATCAGTAGGTTATATGTAAATATTTATTTTTTTTGAGTTATTTTACCATCATTATATCTGGCAGTTGAGTGTTTCACCTCTGGCAAAAGATTTTGAAATGTCTTTAGGCTACATTTTACAGTTAGAGATTGTGCATGCCTAAATTATAAAATTAATATTACTGCATAATACAGATTTAATTTTAAAAAGAACTTTAGAATATTCTGAATAGAAAGTTTGGATTCTTGGATTCTGAAAAAATATAATGTATGAGTTTAAAATAAAATAAATATAATTTTATTTTCGAAGCCGACAGTAATTTCAGATCATTAGATAAGATTCGCTGATATGATAATCCATTTAGTAATAAAAATGAAATCGAGAAACACACTTCCTCGGTATCGAGGTAATTTACAGTGGGGCAGTCCTACTTCTGACAGGGCGTGGCGCGTGTGAATTGGGTAGACAAGAAGAGATCTAAGATCCTCTTTCTATACAAAAAAAAAAACATTCACTATCCCTTTACTAATTCCCCAAAGACAAACTCTGAAATCCTACTTTTATCCTTACCTCTGGACGGAAATTTAACATAATTATTGACTCCTTTTATTCACTTCACTTCATTTCTAGTTGTTGTCTTAATTAATTTTATTGAATATTTATTTAAAATATTAATAATTAAAAAGTGATTTTTCTTCATAATGATCCCATCTTTAATGGAAAAGTTAAACCAAATATTTAGAGTTGTCTTCCATGTTTTGCACTTCCAATAATAAATAGTCTTTACCCTTTATTCAGTAAACATTAGGTAATGTTTCTGTGAATTGTCTCCATTCTTAATACAGTTTTATAAATATAAAAAATTTTCTACCATGTGCCTGTTTGTGTGTTCATGTAAACGCATTATTATACAATTATAGCATTCTATTATTTTATTCTAATTTAAGATTCATCCTAGTGCAGTTTTGAAGTTCACAACGTATAATCTATATCGGTCTGGTAAGCCAGAAATTAATGTACGTGGCTCCTATTATATTTGTTTTAGTAAATAAAAGAATTTTGTAGATCAATTAGAGATAAGGCATTTTAGTTACTCTTGCATTATATATATATATATATATATGCGAATATGTGTGTGGTATGTGCGCGCGCGCGTGATCGCCTATAAATATATAAATTATTCCTCATAGTTAGTATTATTAAGTACAATATAAAATAATAATTTACTTCCGGTCCATTTATAAGATTATACTTAATTAGTATACTAATATCACGCAAAGAATATAAGAAAATATGGATTTAACTAAGTTTTATTAACATTACAAAAAAAATAATTAATTACAATATTCTCAATATTTCATTGTAGAAATCGTAATAATTGTGTTGTTTGAGAATATAAGTAAAGAAAACTAAAGTGTTTGTTTATGTTTAGGTTGGTATTGTCTCTTATCTAAATTTTTATATTCAATTGTTTTGTATTATTAATGATTCTATAATCTGCGAACTTCATTCAAATGCTGTATTAAATATACTGAGTAAATACTACGTTTATTCTTGACGTTTAGAGTATAATTGGAACACACAGTTAAGTCTCTAAATTTGCCACCTAAACTAAACAAAATTTTATTTTTGGCATTAGGATGAATTTTTGTCTCTACAAAAGAGATTATTCAATCTAGAAAGACTTCCGTAGAGTATGATAAACGAAAAGTTAGGCTTACAAACTAAGGACTGCGATCTGAAGACATAGAAATGTTAGAAGTATATAAGTAGTTAGCTGAGAAAGATCAATGGTAAATAAATGAAGAAAGGCTTAAAAGGAAGTTTGTAAAAGTCAGGTGTCTTCTGAGAAAACATTTTTCTGAAGGTTTCAAAAGTTGACATCAACACTGAACAAAGTGCTTTTTAATAAAAATTGTAGTACTATGATTTATTTTTGATTATCATGATTGATTAAATGACCCACAAAAACTGAATATATTACAAAAATTGTAGAAAAAATCACCTAAACAGTAAATGCAGGGGGATGATTCCATTTAAAAAATATAATAGAAAACTAATTTTCACATTGTGGTACAGCACAAAAATAGGTCCAAATTGTGATGATACATACAGTTATACCAGACAAAAAAACCCATAATAAAAAAAAAGTTATTTTCTCAAACTTCTTTCCGATTGTGTTTCTCAAGTTGTAATAGTTTTGACGAGGACAGTAGAAGTTAATATGGGAAAGTAAGAAAATTAATATGGGAAATGAAATCAGTTTGCATAATTTGATGATTTAGAATGTGAGGATAGTGGACTCATGTTTGATTAGGATCTAACAGGCCTTATCCGCCCCAAAAATGCAGTTATTAACTTACGTAGTTTAAATTTTAATCTAATTTTACAAAATGACGTTAATTAATTTCTTATTCTTGAGAATTTTTCAAACTTGAATCCAATTCCACCCAATGCAATCCAGACAAAAGGGAGTTGGAGAAATATCAGAAAACCAGTTACCATTTTCATTAATAGATTTATTACAGACAGGAGTTTACAAACGGTGGGATTAGTTAACGTACAGTACAGGTTATGCCAATATGTAATTTCCCAAATGCAAAATTGAGGGTCCTCAAATCAAATCTAGTTAACTTAATCAATTCAGTAATGGAAAAATTAAACACTTCATAGTAACTTATTCGGTTCTTGTTTCGATTAGTGGAAGATGATGATAACATGACAAGTACATATCCGATGTACTTTTCTTAATAACGATTTGCCCATAATAGATTCGTCAATAGAGACCATGATTTAAATATTAACCAATGCTAAACAATGCATTTGGTAACTTTAAGTAGTCAGAAAAACTGGGCAAAGAAGTATATGACTAGAAATTTTAGTTACGGATAAAAATTAAAATAACTTTCTTCATCGAAATGACTGTCTCTGTATTTGAAAATCAATGAAAATGTAGTTATAAATGTTTTAATTATCAGGGACTAATAGATGTCACAGAGATGCATCAAGAAAGGATTAATACATTAATATTGCAAGAATAACACGAGAGTATAGGTGAGATCTCAAATGACTTTCAAACAGTTATGTGAATATTAATATAGTCGAACAAAAGCTATTAAATACGAAATATAGCATTACCTGGCATTGTAATAGTGATTTAAATATTACAATAAAACAGCAATGTTCTTGTTATATTAACTTAACAGATCAGTTATTCTAATAAAATAAGGAATGCTAATACAAGAGAATAATAATAAAAAATGGGATATATGAATAAATTAACTACTTTTATAAGTGTACAGACAGTAGATTTTATGTATATATTTTTTTATCATTTCTTTAATTGATTTTGTAAAACGTTTATTAAACATGAGTTTCATAAAAACTCATTTTTAAATATTTTACATTTGTTGATAAGCACTGAAAACACTGTTCAGCGATCGGTTTTTTACAGAACACAATTTCATAATTTATAAATGTTTCTTTTTTCTTATCGTTCAGTGTGAATTAATGCAGGATGATATTTCACTGAACATTATTTCTCTGAATTCTCAGAGATACAATAGATATCTATATTTACATATTTTTATAATTATTTATATAAATATTATTATTGTTATATCTTAAGCGTTTTATTAATAACTATTAGTGCCATAAAATTTAATTTACATTTTCCCTTCATTATTTGTTCTTAAGGAGAAAAACCTGCTATTCCATAAGGACATAAATTCTGCGGTAAAAATAGATGGAAATATCTCAGTAATTCAAAACATTTCTTATTACTTGCTACATCCCTAGAGGTGTCATGTTATCTTGAAACGGAAAGTATTTTATTTAAAAAATAAAATTATTAATAATAAAGAAAATAGTTCGTAAAAATAAGCTTAATTATGTTAAGCAATAAGATTAAAAACAATATACAGAGTAAGAAAACTATCAAAAAAAAAGACAAATGAGGAGATTAGGCAGAAAATAATTCTGCCTGTAACAATAATATAGTCCTTATTAATAATTTTCATAAAGTATATCTTCACAATAGCCGAAAGTGGATAAATAGAGAGAAAAAATTAATTTGTTTGAGATGTGATTCTACGAAAGTATTTTTGAAATTAATTATGTTAATAAAGAGCGAAATCTAGAGGTTAAATTAAGAAGAGAATAGCTTGTGACAAAAACTTGTTAAAGCTGAACTACGTTGCTAGGTTGTTCAACTAAGTTTAATTAATTTTACAGCGAGTAGCGGTAAAAACTGGAAGGGAAAACATAGATTTGAATACTTGAGACAGATAATTCAAGATGCCTAATGTGGTGTATGTTGAGATTGAGTTATGATAACAAACAGAATTTTTACTACCAGAAATTTTTACTAGATTCTTACAAAGAAAAGAAGTTGATTGGCAGGCTATACACCACCAGTTTCTTTATTAAATAAATTATACCCGTTTCTTTATGAAGCAAAAGAAACAAGTTCAATTAATTTAGTGATAGTGTGCTTAACACCGGCGATCATCACCAGATTGTGATGGTCCTCACTTTAGTTGTAGGCTCTGGAAGGCTGTTACCGTATTCAATCTTCCAATTGGGCAAAATTTTGATCCGGCATTCCATAAACAAGTGTGTGTAAACCAACCATTGCCTTAACTCCAATAAAGGATTGTCTCCGTCTGTACTGGACTAGACTAGCCTCGTTTTCTAAATGAAAGAGAGATTGGTTTCATATGTGTGTTTATAATTGTATATCACATTAGGCCCCTTGAATAAATGATTCGTTAATAAAAATTGAGGACAATTATACAAAAGTATATTTAAATTTACAAACGTCCAAATCCATGATAACAATTAAATCCTTACAAAAACAAAATAATTTTTTATATAAGTAAGTTTTTATCTAATTTAAATTAAATAATAAAACAATTGTCACTATGCTATGATTAAATAAAATACATAGCCTAATATTTTTTTATATAAATAATCGCGTAATTTATGTTTCATTATATTATACATTTTACTCTTTCTTTCTGTTGTTATTGCCCCATTATTTTTGTTATTATATCTTAGTCCATCTTTCCCAGAATAATATGTAAATTCAAAAACGAAATAAGTAGAACGCTACATCGTCTTATATCAGAGTAAAAAAGACTACAAAGCAATTGTAGGTCTTTCCCGTCACGCCGATTTTTTCTGAAGTACGGCTTACACACACAAAATTTAATTAAAAATATTTAGCATTTTATTTAAATATAATACTTTTTTGTTTATTTAATTCAGTGATTCTAACTAAAGCACACTAGAATACCGTACCTCATTCGCGAGGGTGTGGCGGTACCAGCGCCCACTTTAAGTACCTTTTTACACTTTAAATATTATTCATGTATTTAATTGTACAGCTCACCTGTGACGTCCCAACATAGCAGGCAACTGCAGCAGCTGTACGTCAGTGCTACACTAGCGCTCCTTGTGCTGTGAGGGGTGCTATTAACGCAGTAGACACGCTTTGTACTAATTTATTTAGGGCATTTTTTGGGGTAGGGGTGCGACTTTCAATAATATTTTTTAATTGCTAACAAATGTGCCTAAGAAAAATAAGTCCTTAATTAAGCGAAATACAGCCTCACCCCCTTGATCAGATCAAGTTTGGTCAAAATCGGTCCAGTACTTCCGGAGATATAAGAGTGTGACACCGAACACACACAGTACATACATAACATCCAGAAAATTTTCGTTCGGGTTTTGGTTTCCTTAGGTGTCATAACTTCAAGATCCAGTGAAAGCCGCAGCTCTCTTGTAATTAGTAAACCGATTAAAACACTTTCTCTTCTAAAGGTGTACCTCTATTATAACGCTAGACGGGAAAGTAAAACTATGATTAGTTTAGACTAGACATTATTAAGAAAACCTTCCAAGTAACTTTAAAAGACTATTAAGACACAATTAGAAAAATCAACATAAGAAGCTGTTTCAATACGTTTCCAAAATTCAATGAAAAAGAAATAGAAATTCTACACATTCTGTGAACTTCAACGAAAATCTGGAACAAACGTTTTACTGTTTATTCACTACTCAACTTTCTGTTGCAGATATAATTGAGATATATACAGTTTATTAGTCCAGTACAGTCGCAGTACAAGTTATAAACAAATCTCGAGACAAGTGTTGGCAATTTTTTAAAGAATGTAGCTACACTTAACGAAAAATTAGTAAAATGAATACAAACGAAAATAAACGATTGTATAACATTTGTAGAGAAATATATCGACCGGTATTTCTTAAAAATTTTAATTTTCACATATACTACTAAGCAGGAAACAATTTGATAGATGATTTGACTTGGAATACTCATATTCGACAAATCGGAAACAATTAAATCGTATGTTTTTAGTTAAAAACTAATAGTTATTCTATTGGATTTTTTAGGGAAAATATTGAACCTTTCACCTTACAGGAAAAAGACTATTTATAAAATTCTTATTAAACTTGCATGGACTTCCGAATTCATTTGAGGGGAAAATCAATTCAGTCATAGAAATTCTACGACGATTTCAGTAAAAACTGGTTCATATAGTCAAGAAGTTGTCTTTTAACTATTGTAACTAATCGATTTACCTTACATACGCAAAAATAAAATAAGAAATTCTTCTTATTAGCAACGTTAGAAGATTTACCAGTACAGAATTAACAATATTTTAAAATTCTATAATCGACTTATACTTTTTAAAGGTCTCCTTAACACAGATTCTAGTAATCTGGTAATGGTGTAAGAGTTTAATCATCTTAGAATTTCTTCAATTTAGAAATCAAGTACACGGTATTTTTAAAAACACCTTAAATTTTTTAAAAGTTTAAAGTTTTTTTAAGTTTTTAAAAAAACATTTTAAAACAGTGTTTTAAAGTTTTTTTTCAAGTACACAATGTCAAACAGTATTGGGCGACTTTCCCTTGTTTACATTTGTGAGCGCTAAAGAGTATCATTTAAATGTGTATTTGTATTTCAGAGAATCAATAAATAACTTAGTGGAATCTTAGAACCGGGTTTCCTTGTCTTTCTCTATTACTATCGACCTCGTCAATTAATCGCAGTACCCATTCACTCACAAAGTAATGAAATAATATAATATTAAAACTTTATTATTTTTAAAAACAAGTTTTCAACTTTTGGCGGCGAATAAATCGAAATGAAACGATTAAAGAGGTTTATGCTTTCTTTCTTCCATTTCCAAGCGCTCTTCAATCAATAAAAATATATAAAATTTGATGATTAACTCAGAATTAAATATAGCGATATTTAATAACTACATATTAATAAAAGATCTAATAAAATCTACTCCTTTAAAAATGAAGTTTCGTCACAGTGTAACTGATTGGTCAGAGTACAGATGTATTATCATTTTAAATATAAATATAGGGACGATATTCTTTATTCCGGCGTGATTTTTTCTTTCAACCGATTTTAACAAAACTTATGAAAAGCTACCTTAACCTTCCAGCTGAAAAAAAGCTGTCGTTCAACAGAAAATATTATTATGAAGCCATTATTATAAATATATACTCTTTAGTTTTATTTTATGATTTTAAAATGTGTTCAAATAAAATAACTGTAAGACTTCCAATATTTTTCTTTTTTTCTTTTTTTTTTATATATTTCAAAAGTAGTCTTCCATCTTTCCAGGAGATCAATGTCAACCTACCGGGTTGGTCTAGTGGTTAACGCGTCTTCCCAAATCAGCTGATTTGGAAGTCGAGAGTTACAGCGTTCAAGTCCTAGTAAAGCCAGATATTTTTACATGGATTTGAATACTAGATCGTGGATACCGGTGTTCTTTGGTGGTTGGGTTTCAATTAACCACACATCTCAGGAATGGTCGAACTGAGACTGTACAAGACTACACTTTATTTACACTCATACATATCATCCTCATTCATCCTCTGAAGAATTATCTAAACGGTAGTTACCGGAGGCTAAACAGAAAAAAGAGGAGATCAATGTCATCATGATTAATTCGTTCAGTTTTTACTTCACTAAATTTTACTTTAATTAAAAAATACAAATTTAAATAAATCTCTATACAAGAGTAAATGTTATTTTGATCTAGTATCTTCTTGTGGTTAATTGTAAGTCAAAATTGAATATTTTTGATAGCACAATTTTTTCCTATACTAATAACGATTCATTAAAAAGTTATATGAGCTAGATAGCCGACATATCGGAGTTATCAAGGATAAAAAAGTACTCAATAAAGAAATACTTGCTTGACCTTTATATTTACCTATATCTCCGAATGGAACGATGCCCAGTATAGGGGTTAGTTCCAGCCGTACCCCGACCAACCCGACCATATCTAACCATACCTTTATGTCTTTGAAATTATAGCCTATTTAATTGATTATGAATATTATCTTCCACCATTAACGAGATAAAAAGTAAAATTAATTATCATAATGAAGGAATATTCAGAGATATATTTTAATATTTATTGAGAGATACTTTATAATTAGACACTTATCCACAAATCTGAAGATTCTGCACCTAACATCAACATTAGAAGCCGTATTAGGTAATGCTTGCTGCTTCAACACTCAATCAAGGAAATCACACTTAATTTTAAAAGGCATGATGCATCAAATTTTGAAATGCCTGTCACATTTGAACGCACGTTTGAATACTTTTTCGATGGTTGAAATTTTATTTTTCCAAAATGGTGGAAACGAAGTTTCGAGTCTTTATTTTTCAATTAATCTCCTGAAGGTAGTGTGAAAAAATACCTCTGCTTAAAATGCTATATAAATAAGACCCAGGACAGCATTTCCCTTTTTCTTCCAAGAGCGTTGTTCATCAGGTTCTAGTTACATACTAAGAGTTATACAATCATTTCTAGATAATGGTTTAATCATTAAAAATATGGTTTAATAAAAAAATAGGACCAATAATTTTTCTGCTGGACGTGACATAGTAAACTCCAAAAAATATCCTGCCTTCCGAAACGAGACATTAAACAGTAGATGGTGAATTACCTTGGTACCATAAATCTGAATAAATACAATAAAATTAATCTCGACGTGTGACGTACGATTACGATTTAATGTAATATTCAACAAAAAATATGTGATATACGTAATATGTGAGCTACGGGAAAGACATAACTGCTTGTTATAATATACTTAATGGCATCTGCGCTAAAGGGTAATGAGTTATTACAGCTTTTACAGCTGTAATTAACATCATTATGATTACGATCATAATCCGATCTCCATGGCGGAGTGGCAATGTCTTGGCCTTTCATCGTCCCGGGTTGAATCCCTGTCAGGCATGGCAATTTTCATACGCTACAAAATTCCATTTCCATATCCCACTCACAAGCTTCAAGCTTATGTAGTCATCAAGTCAAAAAAAAAAAAAAAATGTGTACAATCCCTTATCGAGAGAAATCTACACAACAATATAATTTTCTTTAAAAAAATATCTGGAATTTTGTAATTTTTCAATATTCTAGAGAGATTTACTCCTATTATGGGAAAGATATTTATATTTTCTATTAGTATGTATTTTCAACACAGTTGGTCAAACTTGTCAACCTGTACCAGTATTAAACGTATTCTTATTAACCGTGAATGTATATATAACTAAACTGTTGACTGTATAATATAGGCTTAATATCTAAAGTTTAATCTCTATGAAAACCCCAAAGCAGCGCCTTATAAAGTGACACTGCATAAGAAATTCTAATTATTAGAGACTATAGCTGGAATCTCAGGGACCATTTTGTGATTATGAGAGATGATTCGGTTTGAATTTTACTCTAAAAGGGAATAAGTAATAAATTACGCGAGGCAATTAAATTGTTAACTTAACACTATAGTTGTATTGACCGAGAACTTGGACGTAAATACTCCGAGTAATTTACATTTCTAAAACATATTTGCCTAAAATTCTGGTATCCTGCGATTATTTGTCTTTCCGCTGCAATTCCGTCGTACGTCATGAATAACCTTGTACAGAAGGAATGTTTTAATCAAATCCTATTTATTTTTTATTAGCAGTTTTCGTGTAAATTAATATTTTTCGTTTGAAAAAAGACTTATAAATCCAAAACAATTGTGACCTAGTGAATTTCAGCACGTCATGCGTTACAAGCACGTCATGTGAAGTCTGTTTGCCGATAGTTTAAAATATACAAAAAGAATTACTATTTTAATTTATTTTGAAGTTTGTACCTTCAAAACAAAAACAAAACTAAAAAAAAAAATATTTCTATATTACATTTGTGTTTTATATATATTTACTCTGTTATATTTTATTTTCTATGTTTTACTATGGTTGCCCAAAAATGAACAAATACTTCATAATTTACACTCTATTAAATAATTCCATCTATACTTTATCTATAGTTTATTGTAAAAAGAGATCATTCAAACGTAACCAATTTTGAAATAAAACTATCGCTTTGAAATACACCATTTTTAATATTAGTTTAAAATTACCTCTTAACGTCGTTGTTATTTAAGAGGTAATTCACTTCATTTTCTTTAAAATGTAATTTACTTTACCTTTTAATACGTAATTTTAAAAGATCTACCTTTTCTTTAAAAGATCATTTTATTTAAGAGATAATTTACTTTATTTTTAAGTAACGTTGAAGTTTGAAGCTTCCGAATTAAAAAAAATTATATATATATATTTTTGTATAATAGAGGCTGTATTATTAAGGGAAATTCATTTGTTGCATTTAAGGAAAGTTCAATTTTTATTTATGAAGTATTTATTTATTTTCTACTACGTACTTCTGGTTAGTCTAAACACATCAGGGGAAGATTTCGTTGACGTTACATTTTTTTTTGTGTTCAGTCATTTGACTGGTTTGATGCAGCTATCCAAGATTCCCTATCTAGTGCCAGTCGTTTCCCATACATCCTACATCACTAACAATTTATTTTACATATTGCAAACGTTGCCTGCCTGTACAATTTTTCCCTTCTATCTGTCCCTGCAATATTAAAGCAACTATTCCACGATGCCTTAATATGTGGCCTATAAGTCTGTTTCTTCTTTTAACTATATTTTTCCAAATGCTTCTACCTTCATCAATTTGCCGCAACACCTCTTCATTTGTCACTTCATCCGCCCATATAATTTTTAACGTTCTTCTATAGCACCATTTTTCGAAAACTTCTAATCTTTTCTTCTCAGGTACTCAAATCATCCAAGTTTCACATCCACATTAAGATACGTTCCAAACATATACTTTCAAAAATGTTTTCCTGACGTATAAATTAATTTTTCATGTAAACTAATCAATTCCCCTTGATTAATGAAAATATTGGTAATATGTGGTGGGGATATATGAGGCTAATATAAAAAATTTCTTCTGAAACGTTTGATGATGATCCACTGCCGTAAAATGAAAATTGAAGATTAAGCAATTAAACCTTTTAAAATCAGTGTAAAAAAGCGGGCTAAAGAGATTGGTAGTTTGTTTCCTTTTTTACTGATATTAATTTGTATTATATATGAAATCTCATTTAATATAATTAGGATTTAACCATCCGGGTTGGTTAAGTGGTAAAACTCGTCATCGTAAATAAGCTGATTTCGAAGGCGAGTTTCATTGGTTCAAATCCCAGTAAAGGTAATTGATTTTATTTAGATTTGAATAATAGATAATGGATAACTGTGTTCTCTGGGAGTTGTGGTTCAATTAATCTCAGATCTCAGGAACGGTCAGCCTGAGTCTGTTCAAGACTACTCCTGTACCGGTACGTTGAAATTTGCGCTCCAGTCACTAATGACTTTAATCGTTGATGCGACTATAAATAAAAAGATATAAAAAAATACAAAAACAAATATTATTCATCGTATATATTAAAAAGGTTTAGAACTAAATATAGATTTTGTTTGGTTTCATATTTTTACACTTGTAATGCAAAACTAAATCCAAGGTTATAATTTATTTTTCCACGTTAATTAAATATTAATACGTGCATTATTATATAATAAATTAATTAGTTATTATATTAAGTAATTGTTGTTCGTAGATTATTATTTTTAAAGCTTTAATAAGGTTTGATAAAGACATTTCAAGTTCTCTAAAATTATCTATCTGCTTTTTATTTTACAACAATGCAATAAAAGTATTTAATATCTTAAAATACTTTTATGGTATATGAAATTTGAAGTCCGTAAATTATAGTTTTCAATGGGCCATCATTTTGGTTAGTATTATCAAAAAAATTATTATCGTTAGTTTTTTAAAAATATAACTTTTACTCATCAATTAAAACGATACACAACTCAGTTTTCATTAAAAATAAATTTGTAACTGACATCCTTCATGAGGGTAAGTGCTCCTTTTTAACCTATGTAAAATATGTACCCCTACTCTAATAATTATTCATTGTCGAAATTTAAAAATTTCATTAGTAATTTTATTTTGACTTAATAAAGATTTTTAGGATATTTGTACATTTTGTGAAGGGTAGTAACTGAATTGTCCTTTATAAAATTATTTACTTTGATATAGGAGATACACCAACACACATACAGATAGTCTACACGTTTGGTTTATCATATATTTTTAATGAATTTCTTATTTTAATAATTAAATAAAATTAACATTATGAATAATAATTTACACATTTTGTAACGTATAACTCATAATATCATACTGCTTAATTATTACAGTGGTTTCTTAGATATTGCATCATGGAAGTAGTGAAGCGAACTGATAAAATTTGAGGACATTTCACATACTGAGTGTATTGTAGGATTGCGTCAGTAAAGAGTAACACCGAAAGTTATAGTATGTATACTAAAAATTTCGACTTTGCACAGTCGAAATTATATTTTTTAAGCATCCTAATGTTAATAACCTGTTAGAGGTTTAGTTATCAATTTACAAAATATAAAGCGACTTTTATTTAATGGAACATCCAATAATTATGAGTAAATAAATTAAGTGAAAATATTAGTCCATGTGAATGAATAGTAATCTAGTGTTTACGCCCACACTAGTAAGGGTTAATGCTTTCTAAACATGCATATATTTCAGCAGTTTCAAATAATAATAACAATGATTTAATAATATTATTAATGTTACTCGTATATTTTTAAATTAAAATTAATTATAACTGTATAATATTAATCGGTATTTATGTGTTAGTGACTTACTGTAGATGTGCTTTATTATTTATTTTTAAAAAACGCAGGATTTAATAATAAAGATTTGCTTGGTAAAGTGATGAATGAATTGTGCAAGGTGCACTGTAGTAAAACTGTTCAACATTTCATTGACAACGAAATTTATCGTGAGTGGTCGTGGACAAGCGCATTTGCGTATGTGTGTAGAACGTGTGAGGTACGCGTAAACAGTAGTGGGGAAGGACTGTGACCCTGATATGACAGCCAGCTACACGCCTTGGAAGGAATATATTGGGGTTAACGTTGCCTCTGCTGCTATGAAACGAGCAGCGCGCAAACCAGATCCGACGATAGGAGGGGTGCAGTCCAGTCCTGTAGGAGGGAGAGGGGGGCTTATAAAGGAACCCTGCTTCGAAGTTCAAGGACTATTTTGACGATCACGTCCCGTTCAGGATATGGCAGCTATATTGTGGGGTTTATTTTTGATAGTGCTCGGTCGGGGAAGCCTCGCGCTTCCCGCCGCAGCTTTGGATCCTAACGGACCCCAGCAGCCGGCAACCGTTTCTCGTAATTCAATTCAGACCGGAGTGGACTTAATGGACAGCATTTACAGTGACTGCCTCAACAAAGGCTCGGTATCATGCGTCAAGTACAAATTATTTACTTTCGTAGACAAAATGCTTAACAAAGATAGTTTTAGTATAACGGAAGGTGTCACTGTCGTCAGAAATCCAGGTGCTGCCACTCCTGTAGGTGACGGAGCTCCGCGTGCACTCAGTGCAGATGACAGCCAACAGGATGTGGAAACTATGGTAGCGAGTAGGCTGGAACGATTTTTTCAGACACACTCCGTCAAAATCGACTTGAGGGGAAGTGATGTTCTAAATGCCGTATCAAATGCCGGGCGCTCGTTTACTTACAGCGTTTTAGGGGGCATGGATGAAGAAGATGAGGGTGAAGAAGCCGGAAGAAAAAAAAGTAAGTTTTTCGACAAGATTGTAACACGAATTTTTTAAAATTACTCACCATCCGTATTAATTTTTTATTATTTATTCTCATATATAAATGTATAAACAATAAAAATAATAAATTACTAGCAAACAATTTTAAAATTATAAAAACCCAACTGAATTATTATACCTGAACTAACAAACAGTGAAATATCTATCGAACCAACTTTTTAAAAGCATCGTGAGATAAAAAAATAAAATAAAATATTTAGTTAACCTCGATCAACACTTGGTTAATCAGGTAGGTTGTTATTTACTACAGTAATGCATACGTTCAATAGAACGCTAATTAATTTACGAATATCTTTCAGTCAATCATAATATTCATTTGATTTGCATTAGTAAATTAAAAATCGAATTTTATATTTTATAAAATCATAATTCTAATAGTTACAATGCAGTTTCAAAATACAATTAATATCATGCACAAGACACGTGTTGTATTATTGTGCATGAGAATTTATGTGTTCAGTTTAAATATACAATCATTTATACTTGATAAATAGAGTAATGTTTCTAATTAAAAACCGAATTATATTTGTGTATGTAAGTGTACTTACGTGGAGTATGAACATACATATGCACATAAGTACGCAAAGACGCATTCGATATTCATCGTATCTATCACAGTTATTTTAAATTAGAGTCTTTTTATATCAATCACAAATATTTTTCATTCGATATTTCAAAATTCAACTTAAGAAAGATGTATTAATAATTTACTGTAATGTTGTTTTAGTTTTTCTAATATATACATATACTTTCACTTAGAATTTAGTTTAATTTTAAATCTGAACAAGTGAAAGTAATCTTTCGAGACAGTTTTCTGGAATCCTGTACATATTTAAAGAATAATTTTAGGCTTAAGGCAATTGCTAAAATACCAATATATTCACCTAAATATATATATATATATATATATATATACTTTCAGCAAACAGTAAGCTAACGAAAAATTAAATTCAAACTGTAACAGTAGGCTTTACTAATGCTCACTGTTTTGGTATATTTACAGAAATTTAGTTTACTAATCTTTGGGGGGGGGGGTCTACATTAGTCATAATAAAAAACCGCTGAATTATTATGAAGGTAACAAATTACTTGACGATGTTGATAATTAAAGTATAACTTGTTGTATGAAACAATCATTTCTGAACAACCACAGGTCGTTGAGATCTATAAAACTGGGAAAATTAATTAAAAATTGTCCCGCACTGTGTCTGGTGTAATTATAATTCCAAGAGCAGTATTTTTTACAGTTAATTTAAATTTAAATCTAAACAAGTAAAAGTAATCTTTAAAGACAGTTTTTCCTTGACTGCTGTTCATAGTAGTAGTTGAAGTATAATCTTAGGTTTAAGGCAAAAAGCACATTTTGCTTTTAGCTAATTTATCACATTTTTTATAGATGTATAATCATTTGTTAAAGTAATCTAACTTCAGGAGGTTTGCAAAAATAAAAATTTCATTTAGTAGTGCCTTATAGACCAATTTTATGTTGAAAATATTACACTAATACGATACTAACTTATGAAAATAACATAACATAAAATAATATTTTTATGGAATTTAAAATCATGTCTGCCTGGAAATTTTGAGATGTAATAAAAGTCAAAGTGAATACTAAATAAAAGCCGATATATGAATGGAGTTTTGGTAAACTGGTTAAGATAAATTCGTTTCTCAATCATAAAATATTTTTATACAAATTGTTTTATATCCAAACTATTTTTGAACTTGAAGGAAATTATTTTGAACTTAAAAAGAACATTCTGAAAAGATTTAACATCAATATTCATAATGCAAATTCGAATTGTATTATTAAATTTATGAATTTTTTATATGACTGTGTATTACCACATACTACGTAATTGTAATGAAATTAATAAATGATAATCTGCACAATAACGTACGTGTACAACTACAACAAAACATAGTTTACAATGACTTTCTTGAAATACATTTATTCTTGAATAACTACAATGTGAAATCTTTTAGCATGTAAATGCAATGTGAAATCTCGTTTAACACGTATAAAGTTGTATCCTGAAATAGTAAAAACATCGCTCAGTATAAAGTATTAAAATTCATGACCTTAAAGTTTCATGCTGTATACTATTCGTAAAAAACGACATTTTTGTGCCTTAAACAGAGCTAATACTGTGGTTTACTTTTTACCGATTTTTCGAAGAAAAGTACAATATTATTTTCGGTGTTGTGGTGGGAGTGCTGGATAGGAGGAAAATCTTTACGTTTTGAGGTATGAGACGTACGAATATACCAATCACTTATAATGTGGGTTTCCTATATATATATATGTGTGTGTGTGTGTGTGTGTGTATCCACCACATATCTCACAAAGAGGTATATGCTTTTGATTTTTTGATTTAGATTCACTCTTCCAATTCCCTACCAATTCTCTTGAAACTTTACAGACCTTTTAACAAAGGTTCTAAAAAATGTTTGAAAATTTCATCCTTCTAGGATTTATAAAAACAAAATGGCGGCTTTCAAATAAAAACTTCAATTTCAGATACCACATTACAAAATAGCTAGTAAAAATGATTAAAAACAGATGATAATTAGAACTAGAATAATTAAAAATCTGATCTGGATAGCACATGACTTCCTTGCCTATTAAATTACATATACACATTTTTTTTTTTTTGAATGAAAAGAACATAAAATTTTATTTCATTAATAACTTCTGATACTTCATTCTTGTTGTTATTATTGAACTTATTATTCATCGTAATTTTTTTTACAATAAGGGGTAAATAATTATTAATAAATCAATATATTTAAATAAAAAAAGTAAAAAATAAAAAAAAGAGATGAAGTCGATTCGAACCGAGCCTTCTCCTACGATCCAAATATATTTCATTAATTATATTTTTATTTGGTTATAACTCTGGAACCAATGAAAATAAATACAACTTATGATATATCGTTGAAAAGCTCTCAGTGATGACTTATTAAAATCCAAAAAAGCCTAAAATTTGTTTGGATTTTGGGCTTTTTTGGACACTTTTGATTCAGTCGATTTCATTCAAAAGGGCAAGTACACAACTAGATGTTACAACAGTCCTAAATCCAAAATATCAACCTTCTACGACTAACCGTTTTTGAGTTATGTGAGATACGTATATACGTACGTACAGACATCAAGCCAAAACTAGTCAAAATGGATTTAGGAATGGTCAAAATGGATATTTCCATTGAAATCTGAAAACCGAAATTTTTCGCGATTACAATACTTCCTTGTACGTTACGAAGAAAAATCAGTTAGATAATTAGTCATAATGACTAATTATTAACTTGTTTTATTCAATTTGAACAAAAATTGAAACCACATTTAAAAATGTGGTTTATCTGAAGTTGATGTTTTTATCTGAAAGCTGCCATCTTGTTTCAATAAACCCTAGAAGGATGAAATTTTCACGAAACATTTTTTAAAAATTTTCGTTAAAATGTCTGTAAAGTTTCATACATAGGCCTCGATATATAAATATATATATATATATATATACATCGAGGCCTATATATAAAGTTTTGTGGCTCAATAATCTCCAAAATAATTAGATCAATTTCATTTAAATTTAGATATGCTGTAATCGTATTTGAAGTTGTACAAGTAAAAATTTTATGAAGATTGGTTTTTTTCTGTGGTGTATTTTTCATTGGTGCTAATGCAGTTAGTAACAGTAGTGACTGAGTCAAAATTTGATGCTTGTGTGTAGTTTCTACTGATAATCGAATGTATTTATTGTGTTGTACTCACTACAATCAGAAACGCTCTGTATCAGTGCGTTTCTGACTGCGAAATTTTGAGGTCGTCGGAAACGAAAACTCGGCGCAGAACTGCGCAAAACGTTTCATTGGTTTTATTGCTATTTATTTAGATACATTCAACTTCTTACATATATTTAGTAATTTTTACGTACTTATTTATAAGTACGTAAAACTAAGTACTTATTTATAAGTACGTAAAAATTCATCTTTTATTTATATATTGATAATTATGAAATCAAACATTTTTTAGCTCGTTCATATGTTAAAATAATTGTGTTCGCATTCAAAGTTAAGAAAGATTGTTTCTTTTTTGCCTGGTTTGCTATCTTCTCAACTAAAGATAATTTATTTTTCTTTTGTGTATATCCTAGTTACCATTCTTGCCAAAGATCATAACACTATCAGCCTATTAAATTTTGCTAGTTCCCATATTGAAAGATATGGGAATAACAATAACAAATAACAAAATTTAGCAAATGTTTTTATTAATAAGCTAATCGTACCCAATTTTATTCGGTATTTGCACACCAATAAAGATTTCAAACAACTCAGGAAATGATCATTTCATGCAATTGTAGAAAGGTTTACTTTTATGCAGATTTCTACAAATGATTTATTTGTATTTTTAAGATCGTTATATCATTTATTTCCAATGGACTGATATTCATTTCGTTTTATCTTTCATTATCTTCTTGAATATATATTTTATTTCTTCTTGAAAAAGAAATTTAAATAATTACATTAATCTGAATAAAGAAAAAAAAAATATTGAAAATAAAATGAGGAACAGCAACCGTAAAAAACAAATACACTATTAATTTTTTACACAGAAAATAATAAAAATTAATAAAATTCAAACAGTACTTGGAATACGTAATAAGTGATATGAATATATTCGTTAAAGATGGCAAAATTCTGTTTTAGAAACAGTAAATCCTTATTTGGTTGTAACAAATAGTGCAGCTAGTCGTATAAAATTTATATTACAAAGAATAAAAAAGGTTTTATCCTGGAAAGAAGGTAAACGATTTTCTAATCCTACTTTCCCTAAAAAAAATATATATATTTTTTTAAATATGTCTCACTTTTTTTTAAATCTTCTTACTTTTTCCGGTTTATGGGTATACTGGTATACATTTACTCAGTAAACTGATTGCACGTTTATAATATTTATTAACTTACTTCGTAAAATAATTTTGTGTATATAATTAAATTTAATGATTATTGTAACTTTACTGAAATTCATCGTTATTATATCAGATAATTGTTGCATTAATAAAAAAATAATTCAAAAGTGAAAAGAATTAGAAATCTACATTTTGGATCAATAATTATACTTCTATACTCTTCAGTATTTGCTACATTTGGTACAAACAATTTTTACATGTTTCTTATATTGATTCATGGTGTTTTTTTCAGGTTAAAATTTATATTAAACAACGAACTGACGTGGATAATTCTGTATGGAAAAGTTGCCATTTATTTATTTATTTATATTCAAATATGAAACTATATCTAATTCGTGCCTGTCTCTTAGATTATCTGAACCGAGCGAAATTGTCATCATTCCAGAACCACGTACAGAGATATGCGTGGTAAAAATGTTTTCTTGGTCCACGTTCAACTGTTTTCAGTAGTTCACTTATATCAATTTACTGGAGAGTCAATCACGTAGTCGCTTTGTAACGCCTTATACATATATGACATACTTTCATAATTAAATTACTTATCTTAAACGTAACTTATAGATAATAGATAGCAATCTGCATAAGTTATATTGATAGTTCACTTAGCCTTGCAAAGGAAGATTAACTGAAATAATTATATCGGTTTTCCGAAAAAATATCAGAAGTGAAGTACATTAAGGTTACAAAAAAATATATAATTAGCTGTTTTCATATTGCGCACAACTATCACGTTTTACAAAAATGGACTGTAAGGAAGACAGAATAAGGACAAGACGAAAAAACCTTTTTTTCGTTATAATAATTAAAGGAATTGATTTACGAAGTGTATGCCATACCAAAAGATTTGGATGAAAACTTTCACATTTCTTACAATAATAATTTACAAGCGTTTTTAACCAGATTCTAGCCGAGTTATCCATTTTCCTTTAATTTTAAAACATTTTAAACTAACTTACTGAAATTTAACGTATATTAATGGATTTATGTAATGAACCGGAATCAAATCTGCTTCTTACATTATTATAGAAACGCATTATAAACTTATTATATGCAGTTTCTGACATATTTTTATGCTTTAAAATGTTGTTAGATATACTGAAGATTTTAGTCATTAATTAATGTAAGTCAAATATGACAAATCTTACTAAACGAAAAATCAAAATTAGAATAATATGAATGAATAATTTGTGAAAATAAAATCAAGAAATAGATTCGGGACAACCAGGGAAACACACTTTTTTATACTAATTGTGTCGTTCTAAAACAGTATTATGCAGGTAGTTAGTGTAATTATATCTTCAAAATAATCTTTAGTACATAAAAAATTAATAACTATGATTTGTAATTGTTAATTTGGGTTGCTCGTTGGTTAGCAAACCTAAAATAATTACTTTATATTTATTAAAAAACAAAATTAATTTAATTAGATTTTCTCTTTAAAAACGTGTTTGTGTGAGTTTTATTTTTTCTATTTTTTCTTTAAGATAGTGAAATTATTTTTTTTAATTATCCTTGAAGAATTTTAAACCGATTTAGGAGTGTAGGAATTTGGTTTCTTTTGTTAAAAATTATAAAATTAAACTAAAATAATTTGAACTATTACTCGTGAAAAAAGTAAATATCATAGTTGTCGATAAGTTCTGTAACGAGTTATTTGTCCCATTGAAGCATAAAAATTGTTTACCAATTGAATTATTGGCACGAGGGTTTCTGGTTCGTTGAAGCCACGAAGTGGAAAGTGTCTAACGTTTTAACGAGCGCATTTGTGCGGTCGGTTTGCTTTATTAGTTTAGTTTATTGGGGAAAGGTCCACACGAACTTAACTCACGACAACACCGGTTGCAGCTCCAATTATCTCAATAATTTGGGTTATCATTCGGCATCATACAACGGAACTTGCAATTGAATTAGAACATTTAATTTTATATTTTATTTTAATTTCAACAATAAAACATTACTAATGAAGAAATAACTGATTTGAATTCCAAGTTATTTCTACATTTTACGTCAATAAAATTAATTAGTAATCTACTTTTTTTTTAATTAAAAATTTAATAAATGTAAACATATGATAACTGGATAAAATATATGTGCAACTCATCGACGTAGAAATAGAATAAGCTTAAAGAGTACAGTCATCTATAATAACAGTTGTTTCCTATGTTTTCTCGTTTATTAATTTTTTATTCGTCTGCAGTTTTACTAACCGTAGTAATTAAAATCTAACCGTTTGATAATATTTTTATTCCTTTTATGGGCATGATCATTTTACCTTGATAAAATCTGGATTACGACTGCATACAAGCGCATAAAAAAGTTACTTGTGTGATACGTAGTAAATAATCGTGCGCTGATACATCATGCTTTACCCGTTTATCCATAACGTTGGCATCTGTTGCAATAACAAATTATTTTAATGTGAAAGCTTGACATTCTCAGATTTTTCAGAAGTTCATGTTTTCTTCAATATCTGAATTTTCCGAAGAATTTCTTCAGAATATCTCTACTGAATTCCATTGTACTTTAGTGAAATTAAAAAAAATCTAACGAATTTTTAAACAATTTATTAGATTTTTTTTATCGAAAAACTTAAATTTTGTTTTGATTTTTAATTATTTAATTTTTCCAAATTTCTTGAATATTCCAAAAAGACTATATCGACTGTTTATAGACTGTATAGTATTTTTTACAACTGGTAGAAATAAATTTTGGAAAACAAAGTTTGAATATTACATCTGTTTCGGACTAACCAGTTTTACTTTAAAATGAAATTTATATTTACATAATATTTCATTTTTTTTAACAAACAAGTAACTAGGTTTCGTTTGTTGCAGGATTCTACAACCTCTCTTATTGAAGCTTGACACAAGTTTGTGAAAAACAATCTTTATCAATTATGGAAAATTTTTATAATAAACACGCTAATAATATAATTTTTAACAGTTGAAACAATTTAATAACGTACTCGTAGTACCGGTAGATATAAAACATTTTTGTCTCGTTTCAAGTAGAAGAAATGGAATTAAATTTAATTGATCTAAAGTCAACAATATCATCAAATTGAATTCTTAAAATTTCTTAAAATTTATGAAGAAATTGTTCAAACTTCTGACGCAATTAAATTTTATTTTTTACACTTAATAAAAGCATAAAATTTGGTAATAAATGTGAATGTAACAACACGAATAAATTTTAACTTCGTGAAATAATTTAAAAAATTATTCGTTAACAACTATCATTTCTCGTCAAACGGTTATGTAGGATTATTTTAAAAGTTTTTTTACCATCATGCATGAGTTGTTTTGTTATAAATTTAATTCAATGAGAGAGAGAGAGAGCACTTGAATCGCATTCGTTCCGGAATATGAGATTTGATGATGAGATATTGTATATACATGCATTAGCATGACAAAATGTTGATGAGATCTGTGTACGAGCGTTATCATAATAGTAAGCCGTAATCGTATACTACCGTGCATGTAATATCACAATACATATGAAATAACCTCATTGTTCGATAACTAACTAAACTATTATGAGCTGTATTTGTAACCCGACATGACATTAACCCACTGCCCTAATAAAAACTATCCTGTGTAAGTATCCGGGCTGGACTATCCTCTTCCGGTTGTCATAAGCATTCCAATTACCTTTACACGTCTTTTCATTTTCTACTAACAGCCAGGAATGTGGTTTATCGATTAAAACAACTAGTAAACGACTTCCAAAGCACACATATATACGTACCTTACGTAAAATACAACTGAGATTACCTACTTTATTAACTAAAATACCGGTAATTTCAAGGAAACCATTTCTTTATCGCAAGATGTATCTTAGAGAAAATTAAAATTTTACTCGAACTTGCCATGTTAAAGTTTTATTTCTGCTATCTATACCAGTTTTCGAAACTCGTTTTATCAGCATTTCGTTTTAATTTTCCTACAGTAGAGTAATTTTAAAATGTTGATTTCTAGAAAATATAAAAAGATATTTATATACGTAGGTAATGTCTAATTGAAATATATTTATTTATGCGGTTTAAAATAGATCATCAGAATTTTAATAAATATACACGCAAAATTTAAAATAAGAAGCTATAGTAAAAACGAAAAAAAGGTGTTATTCCATAAAATTAGAATCACATTGTCGACTGTTCGCGGTTCGATCAGAATATTGAGAGACTGACAAGTGAACATTTTTATATAATTACAATTTATCAGTTTAAGAAAATAAATAAAATAAGACAAATCAATAATAACATGAAAGTAAGAATAATAAAGACAATAAAACACAACTCACTATAATAATCAGGATAATAACAATAATGACATCATAATAATCATCATAGTAATCACAACCACAACAATAATAACACTAATCATAATAATAATAAACAGTGATTACATACAAAACAGAATTTAAAGTAATCATCAGGATTTATTCACAGGTAGATAAATAATGAAAAGCAGAATTCAGTCCCATTGACAAAAGACATTAGCATGCCCACTAGACCTAACACTTTTAACCATTAGTATTGAATTAACAGCAATAATACAATAGATAAGACAAGTATAAAGTTCTTTACTGCAAATATCTTTACTATTCATATATAAAACTACCCTAACAATTTATGAATAAAATTTAGTATATTATCTCTTTCACGTATAGTCAAACAATAACTCACCGAACTATTTCTTGTTTTCGTGTACTGGGATTACTCGTAAAGTCACCTTAATTGCGCCGATCCTGCACTAAAAATTCGCTCCTTCACTGACCTCCTCGCAGAATACTCTCGCTTCAAACTCGCATAAAAACTTCTCGGTTAGAACCCTATCGTAGCACTCTCTCGCAGACTTCATTTCGTAGACTCTCCTCGCAGAATGATATCTCGGAGAACTAATTTCAACTGGTCTTCCCCAGAGTATTTATACTCCTATCCTCTTTTCCTGCCGGACCGGATCCCACTTGAAGTGTGAGAATGATCTCCGCCCTCACATTTTCTCATGAAATTCTAAACCTCAGTCCGGCAACTATTTTCACGGAACATTTGTTTAGGTGAGTCAGCGGTCAGTATTGAAAAGGACGATTGTAAAAAATAACCTGTTACCTTTACTAAAAAGGTTTCTTATAACCCCTTTCTGGATTACTCCCATTATTATATTTTCTACTACTTTCTTTTTAATCGGTAGGAATCCGTTACTCAGGTCCATTATGCCTGGCTTGTTACAATATTTTCCGAGATTAAGAAAGATGTAATCAATGTTTAATTGTTTTTAAATTGAAGAACTAAAATTTAATTATGTAGTATAAGTAAAATCTTATTATACCAGCTGGTAATTTAATTAATAATAAATAATATTTGTAGGTAATATTATATGTACTTCTTTTTTTAATCAGAATAACATTACAGGCGATCGAAATTAATCGTTTGATTAATTTAATATCACTAAAGAATCGCAGTTTAAGAATCCGTATAACGCATTAGATACAAATTTAAAAGAAAACTATCGTTAATTCTGACAAAATTACTTTTTGCATTTACATTTTTAAATGTAAGAATCACATTTTTAATTTTATAAATCATTAAACCATGTAATACTATGTATAACATCCAAAAATATATCTTAATATCGAACTAGTTTTTACAAATGCTAAACGCCGATAGATGTTTTAAAAGTTTTACATCCAAAACTGCATTATTTTTTATATTCCAAAACTTTTTTACATGAAAACGAATTTTTACATCGTAAATTAGGGATTATTTATTTTTAATTTAATAAATTTTTGTAATTAAACAGAGCAAGTTTTGAATTCAAAAATGTTTAAAGGCTAATAACTTTTTTATTTGACAGTTTTGTATTTAATCCTTAAGATTAAGAAGATACTTTATTATGTTTTTTCATTCTTGACCTCCACTTGAAAGGATCCTTTTTTTGATGATTTTTACAATTAACTGAATTCTGAATGATTTACAGAAAAAACATGCTAAAAATCAATGATTTCTTCTATTCAAATCATAATTTTTTTTTCAAATTTATACTTTATATATAAAGTGTATTTTTATTATATAAATGATATTTCATACAACTTATTTGCATTATTTACAATTATCAACTCATCTTTTACTTGAAATGTATACTCACGGACACAAACAAACAAACGCATTTCATATATTCATTATCTTAAGAAATTATTGAACTGTTGCATATTTCGTCCATAGATCGATGACATTTTGTCAGTTCTAAAGAAACGGAAAAGAAAAAAGAACTATATTACATTGACATAATTTATTAAAAGATTTCAAGGGAAATTATATTATTTTTATTAGGTAGTTGTTAACTGAGAGGAAAAATGTAAAGTTCATTATTAAAGTAAAATTAAACAAATTCTATAAATATCGTTATTTTTTTTGTCTTAACAAAATAAAAAAAGGACCAAACTTCAGCGAAGTGTGAAAAATATTTTAAAGTAATTATTAAATATCTTCTGAAAAAGTCAATAGTTTTTTTAAGTTAGAAAAAACCTTTTAATCTCTCTTTCAGCTCTTTGTAGACCTCTCTGTTTCGTGGAGCTTTCCAAAACCTAAGATTAATATTATGTCAAAAAAAAGTTAGTGGCTCTTAAATAATTTCTTCACTAATCCTTTTATGTCTATGTTTATCGCAGTAGTATTATAATTTTTATTCGAAGCATTAGCTACGATTACACTCAAGTGTTAAAATATGACTTCAATATTCTCTAACGAAAATTATGTATCGATGACGATGTTACTATACCCATAATTTCATTAAGGTCTACGATGAAGATTATACAAATACATTAATTTTCAGAACCGAATTATTTACTTTAAATAATCTGTTTTAGTTACATTGTAACGTTTTGAACAGCTTTTGTGACCTTTCATAATAGTGAAACTCTTGAAAACAATAATTATTTAATACCAATAAAATAAGTTAGTTTTAAAATTAATAAATTGCTTAACTTATTAATTACAGAATTAAGAATAAATCTGGACCTTTTAATCTTAGAATTTTTATTTACCCTGACTGTTTTCCCAATATAAAAACGATTAACAAAACTGCCGTCAGGTACATAATATATTTTTTAATGTTTCATAATTATTCTCGTTAATTCAAAGTGTAAAATTTTACGCTTTATTCAGGACATAAAATTAAATATGTGTTCAGACTTGTTCATAAGATAAAATAATGGGTCGAATAAGAATTTCTTAGTATAGGAAGGAAGGTTCTGGGTGTTACGAGAACGATGTACGATGACCCGCGGCGAACGTGATAGCTCAACTAGCAGAATTCTACACACTCTGCTAGGTGGACGACCCAGTTGGGTACAGGTTCATGTTCGTCCTACTGAAATTCAAGATCAGCAGGTCAACTGAACTCTCAGGAATCCGGTTTTCAAAATTGCTGCATCTTAATTAATTATTTTCTAGAGAATGTATCAGTCATCAGTTTGGACGATCTTTTATCTCCATAAATCTTAAGTTTTAACAAAAATAGATTATTTAAAATATAAAATCGATTTGTAATTATTCATATTTAACAGACGATTGATAAAGCATTAGCCTCTGTACTCCTGATGTAAGAGTTCTTATTGTAGGAAAGTTTAAACGATTTGTGTCTAAACGACTTCAGATATCTTTTCTGTAATTCTTCATGAAATCGATTAATGAAACCTTAAATAAGCTATAGTTAGTTACTCGCCCAAAAAGGTAAAATCGTTTAATTTTTGTAGTTGTTTTAACACTTTCAGCGCCTTGTGTATAGTTATTATACACAGTAAGACTTTTATGTGGGCCATGTGTATACATATTATACAAATGAGACCCAGTTCACCAGACGAGCTCATAATCTTAAAAAATTTACCCTGGGCCCAAGAAAATTTTTTTCAAAAACAAGCAATATTGATGTAAGTTAAGTAGTTTGATGTACTTAAAATTACATTTTAATCAATTTAAGTCCAGTTTTAATGCGTGTATAAAATATATACATATGGTCTGTGGAGAAAAATTGGTAAACGGTCCACAAATATAGCAGGGTAATTATAAATTTAAGAACATAAATATACTGGTTTCTACAATATAATTATGTTTAATATTCTTCTCTAATGTAAAAATACAAAAACTGATACAACTAATGATACAACGAATGACAAAGGCCAACTATCATAAAGAGTTTTACGTTTTTTTACGTCTATTACTTTCACTGTTTATAGTCTAAAGTTCACAACTTCTCAAGAAAAATAAATTATTAGGATTACAAATTGAAATGCTGTTTTAAAGATATCTATTTCTTCTTATAAGATTGTCAATAAACGTTGTAGAATTAAAAAATTGGCTGAAAGGGAAGAAAATTTTTTTTATACAATCTTTCTTTTAAAAAGTGATTATTTATTAAAATCTAATCGTTGACACTAATCATAATTTTCTAGTAAAAAAATAAAAATAAAATAGATTTTACAAAATCATATTAATAAAACAGAAAGTTAGTTAAAATGATAATCCGTTAACAGTAAAATTATACAAATTTTTTTTTACTGTCTAAAAAAAGGAAACACAAAACATACATAAAATAACTTATGGTTTTATTATATCAAGTCATGAAATAGCAGTTTCACAAAACCATAATAATATAATTATAAGACCATGAAAATAAGTTTTTTTTTTTTGCAATTATTAGGTTTACTAAGATAAGTTTGTTAACCTAAATAATTTTCTCTAAGTGTAAAAGAATATAAATTAAATATTTAAAATAATAAGTAAATTCATACTATGATTATAAAATACTGATTAATTTTTATCCGAGTAAAACTTACTAATGTTAAGCAATAAATTACACACGACGTTTTCTACACACTTCTGTAAATTTTTAATTAGAAGTTCAACATTTATTTTCATTCTTTAATTTTTCAAATTCATTTCTTTGTTTACAGTCAAAAAAGGAGGAAAAGTCTTACTTCCACTTCTTCTTATGCTGAAGATGAAGGCTGCAGCCCTTCTTCCACTAGCATTAGGAGCAATTGCCCTGCTTGCTGGAAAAGCATTGCTTATCGGTAAGATTGCGCTGTTGTTGGCCTCAATCATCGGTCTGAAGAAGTTACTTAGCCAACAGAAGACTGTAACGTACGAAATCGTAAGCCATCCGCATCATACCAGCAGTCACGAGCACCACGGTCACGATTCATTTAGCTCCGGCGGTGGTGATGTAGGAGGTAGCTACGGAGGTGGACACGGTGGATGGGGCCGTAGTGTTGATCCTCATGAACTTGCGTACAAAGCTTACGCACCACAGGCTGAAAAACAATGACAATAAAAGTAAGTAATAGCTGAAAAATATTACCAGAGAATACTTTAATCACCGATCTAGTTTTAGTCTATAAGGAAATGTTACAGTATACTACTAAATTTACACAAAAATATCTTTTAGTAGGATTTTTAATATTTTAAATTACCATAATTTTGGACTTGAAGCTTTCAAAGTTATTCGGTAAATCTTCAAATAAGACATGAGGAGAGTAAATTGTAATCGAAATAATATCTCGTAACACGGTAAGTAGTTAATATTAAATATAATATAATCCAATCTAATAAATACAGTGGTAGTTTATCAATAATAGAAATGATAAGTACCCATTTCATAAATTAACAATTTTTTTTTAAGTTAGCAAAATAAAAGTTTAGAAAATATGTGAGGGGTTTATTTTACCTATCCTCGTCAAATGTTATGTTTCTTTTCATCCATACCAGAAGCTTACAATTATTCATTTATTAATGCTAAACCTGTAGACTTATTCCCACTTAATAAGTCTGGTTATAGAGTCTAGGAAGGTTCTATATAGTCTAGGAAGGTTCTGGATTCGAATCCAGAACCTTCCAAATGAAAAGAGAAATACACTACTCACGGAGGTCGGCGAAGTGTTAAATCATAATAGAAATAACTGTTAATTAGTTAATAATAAGAAAAGAGCCATTAGAATTTAATGATTAATAAATTATGAACAAACTATTATAATTTACGAACAGACGCTAAATACATACATAGATATAGGCCATACAATACTGTATGATAAGACATAATTTGCTTTTGTCGTTTCTGTTTATATTCGTAATTACTTAAATATATTAAAATACATTTTACTTTAAACTGCAAAAAGTATGCTAATAACATACAATAAAAAAGAAAAGACAGTTATGTACAAATTGTATAAAGCGTTTTGTTATTTTATGAACTAGCACGTACTGGGCTTGTAATGAGTCTGTATAAAAAAAAGAAAATATTTTTTTAATTACAAGCCTGACTAAAATTATAACTTTCTTATTTATTTCAAAAAATGAAGTATGTACACATATGTAAAAATAAATAACTATAAAATCCGGCAAAGTAATTTTTTTCCTATATTATTAAGTTCGTAGAAAAGTAATTTTTTACGCAGAAAAATAGAACGAAGAATTGCATATCATCAGAAAACTATTCAAATAATTATAGCTAAATAACCATACCAAATAATTAGAAGTACTTATCGAGTAAAGATAAGATCAAATAAAAGAAATCTTTAAAAAATATGAACTATTAAATTCTGCAAAGGCAATAACGTAATAATATATATTGCTGCTTTGGAACTTGCATAAATCAACACATACATTTAGGTAAGATAGTATTTGCTATTATGATATGATACGATATGATAGTATTTGATAGTGTAAAGTATTTGCTTCATCGTGAAAGGATTTATTTATAAAAAATGTGAATTTTAGGTCCTAATAATCTCATTTTTAAACATAAAAAAAATTATAAATAATGTGTACTTACCGTATTGCATTATCTTTTTCCCCGTTGTCTTTATTTTAGATTAAATTTTAATCTACCTTTATAATTTGAGTAACACAAAAAATCGATTAACAAACAGTAAGCATATTTACGCAAGACTATATTTAATATAATAGTGTTTAATTTAATCCTATTTTTAATGTGTACTTAACATTAGATCTATAAATAATACAAATTTACGTGTAAGAAAATGCCTTAACAGTTTTCTTATTTACTATTTAATTTTTAATAAAGAAATTTTTGTAAAATACGCTTCCGATAATAATTAAACGTCTCGTCCTCTATTCGCTAAGAATATTTTTGCTGTATAATCGACAAATCATCAAAAATAAAAGTTTAGAAAAAAATCTAACGATTTGATTTGAAGCCCCTTTCAACCACTATTTATAAAATGGTAGCCGAAATTTAAACATCTTTAATATTATATTTTATGGACTTCTGCTTCATATATGTTGATTCATTAATAGAAAAAGATTGTTTAAAAACTTACTAATAAAATGATAAAATACACTAACTAATAAGTAGGATTACGGTTTAATTAAAAATAATTATTTTAGAGAATAATAGAATTTTGAGTTGGTTCTGGGTTAGAAAGGTTTCTGGGATAGACGAGATCCCACATTTTGCACTGTGCAGAATTACTGCCCAGTGCAAGTGAAGAATTGGTAGATAGATTATAGAAACTAGTGTTTAATATTTACGAAAAAGGGGAAGTTCCGTCAGACTTCGAAAAGAGTGTTATTGTCATGATGCCAAAGAAAGCAAGAGCAAATAAATCTGAAGAATACAGAATAATTAGCTTCTAATTAACTACTCATGCATCAAAAATCTGAACTAGAATTCTGTATAGAAGAATTGAAAGGAGAATGGAAGAACTGTTAGGAGAAGACCAGTTTGGTTTCAGGAAAAGTATAAAGACAAGGGAAGAAATTTTAGCACTCAAATTAATAGCAGAAGGAAGTTTAAAGAAAAACAAACAAACATACTTGGCATTTATAGATCTAGAAAAGACATTCGATAACGTAGACTGGTATAAAATGTTCAGCGTTTAAAAAAATATAGGGTTCAAGTACAGAGATAGAAGAACAATTGCTTATATTTACAGGAACCAAACAGCAACAGTAATAATCGAAAAACATAAGAAAGAAGTCGTAATAAAAAAATGAGTCCCATATGGATGTTCACTATTACCGTTACTTTTTAATTTTTACACATAATTAGCAGTTAATGATGTTAATGAGTAATTCAGATCCGGAGCAACAGTGCAAGGTCAAAAGACAAAGATGCTACGATTTCCTGATGATATAGTAATTCTAACTGAGAGTAAAAAGATTTAGAAGAAGCAATGAATGGCATGGATGAAATCCTACGCAAGAACTACCGCAAGAAAATAAATAAAAACAAAACGAAAGTAATGAAACGTAGTAGAAATAATGTAGATAAACCACTGAATATAAAAATAGGAAGAGAAAACATTACGAAGGTAGAAAGTTTTGTTATTTCGGAAGTAGAATTACTAAAGATGGACGAAGCTGGAGCGATATATACCGAATAGCTCAGGTGAATCGAGCTTTCAGTCAGAAATATAATTTGCTTACATCAATAATTACTTTAAACCGTCAGGGAAACTTTTTTGAAAGTATGTTTGGAACGTAGCTTTATATGGAAGTGAAACTTGGACGATTGGAGTACCTGAGAAAAAAAGATTAGAAACTTTTGAAATGTGGGGCTATAAAAAAGAATGTTAAGAATCAGATGGGAGGATAAATTGAGACAAGATAATTGGGGATTAGATTGAAAGTATAGTTCAATCTAATGAACGTTTGAGTATAAATGAACGATTATTGTCTATTCATTTATTTATCAATTCTTAATTTTCGTGTTAATTCGAAAATCGGATTAGTAACATGCTGAAAATTAAAAATTAAAAACAAAAATTATTTTATTTTAAAAATTGTCAACTAAGCTGTTAAAAGAACTGTTACACCAAATAATTAATGAAAGTTCACATCAATGAATTTATTAAATCATTACATTAAATGATTAAATACAGCTGTAAATTAAATAATTATTTTTGTACATGATGATAATATTATAAACGAAGATCAAAACTTCATTAAAGTTTGTAAATATTTTTGTTTGTCTTTTTTTCTTGAATAAGTTAATAGTATGATTATAATAAGATCTCTGGAAATTTTTTTCTTCTTCGAATTAATATTTGATACTGTTGAGACGTAAATTGAGTTATAATCTCTATTTTTTTTTCATAAAAATATATATTTTTTTTTTATAGATAAGAACCTAACAACAGATTAAAAACAATTATTTTATTTTTGCAATTTAAGATTCTTAAGTAATTGTAACACTCACCTAAGTAATATATATTTTTTTTTTAAATCATGTTTTTATTGACTTTTTTGAAAAGATTTCTAAGTTTCTTTTGGATTAATTCCTGGTAATACTACTGGATAATAGGTTGATATTACACAAAACATAATAGAAATCGTGATAACGATGAATATCTGACAGGTAAATATTCTTTGTCAAGAAAACATGAAAAATTGAGTTTAATCAGATTGATCCTAACAAAATGAAAAAATATTCTATTTTGATATTAATGTATAATATGTGTATAAAACTTTTAATAGATTCTAAGTTTAAAAACTGATCGGTATTGGTAATTTTCATGATTTAAAAATATTCGTTAAATATAATTTTTCTTCTCTTGTTGATATCGCCACATGAGCTTGAAGCTTGTTCGTGGGATTTGTATTGAAATGGAATTTTTTAATGTATTAAAAATGCCGTGTGTGACTGGTATTCGAACCCGAGATCTCCGGATGAAAGGCTTAGACGCTACCACTCTGCCATGTAGATCGGCAACTAATTAATTGTTTAGAACAAAATTTAAAATAAATATTATAACTGACAGAAAGGAAATTTTATGTATTTTTTTCTCAACCTGATTGTTAAACCGGTTTAGTTTCTATTTTTTTACTTTTTTGATTAAATTGCTGCAAATTAAACATTTTTATAAATAATTATTTAATACATGTGCGAGCATTTTAAAAATTAATCATATAAACTCAACCGACGTTATACTGATAACGTAGCCACCAAAATGCTTTTGTGATTTTGTTAAATTGGCGTGAAACTAGAATCATGGTAAAAGATAAATATATTTTAATACTAAAATAATTTAAATAAACTTTCGCTGTTATAACAAAGAGCGGATTACTCCACATACCTGCTCTATTTGTTTTATTGGTACTTATATTTTATTTAAATCATTTCTTTTTGTACATAGAATATTAATCTGGCTAAGAAGTGTAGCTTAGCATTTTACTAGCCATTAAAAATAAATAAATTCAATGTTTACACATAAGTTTTTGATTAATAGGTTGTTTATTAGCGTTCCAGTTAACTTTCTAAAGGAAATAAAATTATATCTACAAAAAAAGTACAGGTGCTGTAAAACAAAAGGGCATGTTTGAAAAGGGATGAAGAACGGTAGTCAAAACATTTTATGATTAATTAACTATGATTCCTAATGAATATTAATAATATTATATCGATTTTTGCGTAATGTTGTAGACTAATTATTTTCTTTGCATTATTATTTTATTTTAATCTTAGAGTACTATAATTTTGAAGTATTATAATTATAACTGAAATAGTTTAATTGCTGTTCAATTTATATTTTGTTATTACGTTTCAATGAAGATAAGATATGATAAATAACCAAGTAGTGATGTATTACAATATGCAAATTTTTAAGGCTATAATTAATTATTTGCCTTAATAAATAGTTTTTTTTTGTTTTTTTTTTTTTTTTTTTTATTTTAAATCTGATTAATCAAAGAGGCAATAACTCTTAACATAGGTTAACTAAATTTCTAACACTTTGGATAGTATATTTCTTATTTTTAGGCAAACACCAAAATAGATTTACATGAATAAAAAAAAGTGGAACTTGCTAAGATCTTCACTTGTTTATAACTATTTTTAAGTATATAATTCCTCCTCATATGGATTATTTAAGAAAATTACTGCTTGTATTTGACTTTGACTGTTGGTAAGATTATACATTTATAGGTTTTGTGTATTTATAGGTTTAGAGGATCCGTTTACCTTTATTCTATACTCTAAAATCATTTCAGTGCAGATTAAGACATTTATCGTTAATTAACTTTCTTTTCTAAAATGGAAAAAGCTCAGAAAAATTTAACGCTGTTAAATTGTTTCTGAGCTTTTTAGATGTACTGGAAATTCTAATGATATAAAATCAGAAATGTCTAAATATTATATAATTCAAAAACGTATCGGTAATGTAGCCTAGTTATTTATTTTCTATGGATGCTCAAAACACTAGTAAGAGGAATGACAAAAATCTATCCGGGGGGGGGGAGCGTTGACCTGTCGTGCCGGAAGGGGGGAGGCTCCCTTTGAGACCCAGGAACCGGCATAGTTATTTTTCTTCGTATTTAACAAAGCCAATGAAAAGAAAAAATTATATCTAATATTATGCTAAAACTTTTTGTATGAAATTAATTTAATATTACTGTTTGAAGCTACTCTTACTGTTTGATTTTCTATCTATTTCTGGGATATGTAAATGAGAAAACGAATACGATTTACAATTTTTTATATTTACAAGTTGAAAATAAGTGAGTGTATACTTTTACTTTATCGAAAGTGAAACGAGTAAGACATTGTTTTCTACGGAATTTACTTTATACTCGTATTAAGACTGAAAAAAATACACACTCATCCAACAGTGTCGTGGAATATATTAAAAAAAACTGACACACAATTGTAGGACTTTCCCGTCAGGCGGTTTTTTCTAATTTTTCTAATGTACGGCTTACACACACAATTTAATTTAAAATATTTTTAATTTTTTAAATATAATATTTTTTGTTTATTTAATTCAATGATCCAACTAAAGCGAGCGCGCATACCGCGTTTTATTCGCGCGGGTGTGGCGGTACTAGCGCTCACTTTAAATACTTTTTTTCACTAAATATTATTAATTTATTTAATTCTACCGGTCATTTGTGACTTCACAACTAGTAGGCGACTATAACAGTTGAACGTTTGTGCTTCACTAGCGCTCCTTGTGGTAAAAGGTGGTTCTAAAGACACAGTGTACCCACTTAGCCACTAATTTACCTACAGCATTACTTAGGTTAAGGGTGCGATTTTGCGATAAGATTTTTGGAAGTATTATTTTTTAATTTTTAACAAATGTGCCTAAGAAAAATAAGTCCTTAATTAGGCGAAATCTCGAGATACTGAGGGTGACCTTGCTCTACAATCTCGCCCTTTTGACAATTTAAAGACATCAATGCCCCATATACAGATATAATCTGACCAAGTTTGGTCAAAATCCGCCCTACACCGTATACACACATATACACGTACATATGAACATCCGGAAAATTTCCAACCAGTTTTTTAGGTTATCAAAAAGTAAGCATCCTTTCAAAACCGCATGTGCATAAATTGAACTGATTTCAATACTTTCCCTTCTAAAGCTGTAGCTCTGCTATAGCACTAGACGGGAAAAGAAAAACAATATATACATATATATTAAGAGAATAAAATCCATTTTTTTTTCTTGAGTAGTAGAGAAAAAGATAATTAATTTTAACTGAGAAGCTTTAGAGAAATGTTTTATATATAATATAATCGGATATCATATAAGAAATGGTAGTATAATCTTTATACTACTCTAAATACATTTTGTAGTTCTGTGTTTGCGTTTATTGAAAAACTAGAGCAAATTTGAGCCATTATCTTGATCTATATACGAGTATATCTTGTTACTCGACGCATCACGCAAGCAAGGATCTACTTAAATTTTGCGTTGTCTCCAGCTTACTGGACAACTGCGCATTAAGAAAAGATCTGCTTTCTTTAACTGTCATCTAGCATATTTTCGGATTTATTTTTTAATACTTTGATAAATTGTTTTAATTTATTTATTTAGATTAATTTTACATAATTAATAAATTAATTTTTATTTACGTTTAATAACGTTTACTAAAATTTATGATTTAATATATTTAAACACGTTTAATACATTTCAGTAGAACGCTATTGATAGGGCTAAAACAAATTTCTTTCAAATCTGGGAATATTGTAACTAAAGTATGTGTGATTATCACAATGTCGCGGAATTTTTACTCTAAGCATTTGTCGCATAATTATTTGATAAATTTAGTAACTTATTTTACTCATATGCATTATAACAAAAATAAATAACAGAAAAAATATAAAGCCTATAATATTTACAGCTTTTGCAGAAGAATATTATTATATTTTGGAAATATTAAATATTTATTTTGATCACTCTAGTGTAAATAAATATTTGTAACTTATTTGCTAAAAATAAGTCGAAAGACTTATGCTATCATAAGACAAAAATTAGCACACCCTTCTCACTAGTTGAAAAGTTGATTAGATTATTTATTGAAGTATCAGAATACTTATGTGCAAATTAAAGCTGGTATAGAGGTTTCTATGTCATATTTTAGAGATTTATTTAAGCGAACAGATTTTTACAAAACTGTAATATTTGCTATTGTAAAACTTTTGAGAAATAAACTAAATTATTTTGAAAGGTAAGAAAACTTTCTTTAAGAAATAATCCTCAATTACAATTAAATTAACGTAAAATTATAGTTTATTGCATCACACTAAAAATCTGTTTTTACAACCAATTAATTATATGTGACCAAATATATTTATTTTTCAGGGTATGCCAGTACAGAAGGAAAAAACTTGCTCTTTAAATAAGAAGACTTAAGACAACGAACAAACTCATCACTCATTTATTCATTCAGTCATTTATTTATTAAATCATTCATCCATCCATCGGTTTTCATTTCACATTGACTTACTTAGACATTATGTTAACTTATGTACTTTTTATTTATTTGAATGTTCAACTAAAGTATTTGTCAATATTATTTATTTCTATTACAAGATTGAAGTGTTAAAGAACTTAGGAACTGACAGTAATTTATGTAAACTAGACTGATGAAAATTTACTATTAATTGTGGACACAAATGAAAAACAACTGACTACTTTAAAAGTAATGAAATTTTAACTTGCAAACTTATGTACAGATGAATTTATATTTCTGACGAAATGTATATTTGTTTATTTTAAAAGAATATTGACAATAAGTAACTAATTAATAGAGACAATTATATATAAGAACAAACCAAAGATTTTTTAGAGTAAACATACTAAAACATTTTTTTAATGACAATGTGTTCTTCACTGACGATTTGACAGTATCATCCTGTTATAACTTTTTTAATAAAAATTATTTATTATTACAACTGATTTTTTTCTACACCTGACCTGAATCCTTTCCGAAATACCTTACTTGTATTAAAGAAAAACACTATGTCTTAAATATTTTTAATGTTCAATTAATGAAGAAGTTTTTCATTGTCTTCAATAGAGCTGTAGTATCATAGCATAAATTACATCTAACACTAATAATATTTAAACAAAAAACAAATATAGCTATTTGAGCAGTTATAATGTTTAATTTAAATAAATTATAGTTTTACAGAATGATACTAAAGAAAAATTTCACCTTCCCATTGTTTCATATTTAGCCTTGAAAAACATAAAATATACACTAGCACAAATGTCTGCATATGTATGAAAACAATATATTCATAACAGCATCTTACGATAAAAGGAATCAGAAAAAGCTCAACCACTTTTGTCCATCTATGCAGAATCTATGATTCTGTCTTTTTTCAGTCTCTTCATTGTCTTCTATGATTGTAAGTCCTTTAATAGGTCAAGATTTTCTACCTCTATTTTATAAAGCAATTTGCACTGACTGCACCTAAATATAACAGAGATTTGTAAGTATTAACCTATTAATCTTGCTTATTTACATTAATGTTTCGGTTTCTTCATAATAGAATGAAAAATTTGATTCTTTATTGTGAAATTACATTTTGATTATTAATTATTTAATTACAACTTTAGATATTTTACCATTTTTGCCACTTAAAAAGTGGATCAAAAATTCTGAAGGATTTTTTGTGTGAATAGTTTGCATTAAATCTGTTAAAGACAAATGCCATTAGCTGCACATGAAAATATTGAATGGTTTATTTTAAAAAATACATTTTTCATTATATTACACAAAATGCTGATAACAAACAAATAAAAGAAGAAAGGGAAAAGAAATAAAAATGAATTATGTCTGAATGTGGAATTGCAGCTCTCAGTTCAGATATTCTAAAATTATGATGTAATATGTATATTATCTAATATTTTTATTTCCTTAATACATGTTTATATTACTCAGTAAAACAATTTTATCAGTAGTGATTTAAAATAAGACATTTTAATACTCCTAAACTATTTCACAGATGAAACAAGATTTCATTAAATTTACCATCAAAAACCAAGAATATACAAACACCAGGATGTCCACTTTTGTAAATTATACCATAGAAACTGAATACACATATTAATCACAATATGCAATTTTTTTTTCAGAATATCTAAAAACCCCAAACTTATCACTAAAAATCATGACATTTATGATTAAATTAAGATAAATCTATAACAAAACCAAACATTATTAAAAAAATTAATAAATACACCAATTTTACAAAACATGAAATTTGAATAAGATAGGTTCTTGCCCATTTTATGATGGAGCCATTAACTGGACTGCTAATTTAAACCACTTTTCATCATACTAATAAGCAAGCAATTTTTTACAACACTTTATGTATCTTCTCCAAAATGTTCAACATCAAGTTGTTGATTTATTTATGAATGACTTTAGAAGATTTGGTTGATTGGTTGAGAAGTTACCTATCAGCATCATTCTAATGGTTATATATCAACAAACAAATGTAATAAGCTTGTATTTAAATTTCTGAAGTAAGAATATTTAAATTCAGTATGAAAAACGCTCTTCGTCTTCAATACACAAAATATAAAGAATGATCTTTTAGTCTGCTATCTTTATCAATGAGTGTTTATTTTTGAGTATGTATGTGTCCCAAAAATTATTCTGTAATGCACCTGTTCTGAAGAGTTATGTACACAACATGCCCTCTCTCCATCTCTCATTTGTATTAAACTCAATAAGGTCTAAAAACCCTACTGATTTCAGATAAAATTGTTGTACTGGATCTGGAGATATTTAAATTGCTTTTTTAGTTTATTTGACAATCATTAGTTTATATACATATTTTTGAATACTTCCAATATAATTGATTGCTTAAAAGTTACCGAGGAATTAAGAAATAAAGTAAAGAATTAAAACTTAAGAATTAAACAAAATATATCTAAAATATATTTCTAAAGAAAAAAATATTTTTAGTTTATTTTATTTCATATCCTGTGAAAAATTAATTATGTATCAACATTTAGCTTTGTCCAGTTTCAGGCTAACGACTTGAGACGGTTTCCCTATCTGTTAAATCTCAACAACCAACTACTTTTAAAATGAACAAATCCATTTAGAAGATTTTTATAATTTATCTGGACATATATCAACACAAAACTGATATTCTGAGCTGTTTTTAAATCATTATGTCATATATTTAGTTAAAATATTAAATTTATTTCAAACAAATTTTTTAGAGTGTTTTTCATTTCATTTGTTTCTTAAACATTTTTTTTTTATAAATTAATTGAAATATTTTTTCGCACGTGAGGTTTAAAATTCAGAGTACTTTCCATGATACACCAGGTCCCTATGGTGAATAGTAAAAAGGTATAATTTTATGGTTGAATACCAACCAAATTTTACTAGGTTTAATATTTTGATACAGTATATTTAGGTCAGTGTAAATGGCAACACCATATCACATTACTATCACTTTCTTCAGTAATCCTGGGAAAGAATATTTAAATTGTTTTTTTGAAAATGGCTATGCCAGTTTTTGAAGTTACTATCAGATTTGAGACTTGGGAGTTTCATATCAAATCATTGTTTTCATACAGCACTAACAGACAGAAATGAAAGTAGATAAAAATAAGAAACAATAATAAAAGAACTAATTTTTTGTAGTTTGTTGAATACTCACTTTCTTACACGTTAGATTATAATTTTAAAGTAAGTTTTTTATTTTCCTAGGATATTTTTCCCGTAATATGAATGCAGTTTTTTTTTTGTAGTTACTTAATACTTTAGCAGCTTCTAAATACAGCAACTTACAATTGCTTAATGTTGTAAAATATGCTACTTTTCCCAGAAAAGTTTTAAAATCTTTAGTTTATATTGGAAGGAAAAGCATTTCTATTATTTTTAACTAAATGCTTTAAAAGAAACGTATTACAGATATTTGAATAAAATTGCAAATTACTACTTATTTTTCCTGAAAATACATATAATGACAAATGAACATAAAAATACATTTCCTAAGCAGAGACAAAAAAAATCTCTGGTTTTGCTAGTTGTACTAAACATTCATGTTAACCAACATTTGTCTTACATTAGAGTGTAGTCTATTTAAATTCAGAAAACAATTTTTTGTACCTTGTACAATATTCTTCTTGCAATTTATTATACATTTAATTTAATTATTTTTTTGCAGTTGACCAATTTAACTCAAGCTCAAGGAGGGTGTGGTGGAAATATGATACTGCATGTTCATGATATGATATTGGAATTAAATTTGTACATATACCAACAGAATTCCCTCTTCTTTCTTATGGCATCTGAATTCAACATAAAATACACTTATAGAAACAAAAACTAATGAACTCAGTTTTTCTCCTAATTTGTTTCACTCATTTATCATCCACAGTGTGATTTATTGAATTATATGACTTTGATAAGGGAGTGTGCTGTTGAGAAGCTATTTGGTAACATAGATGTTACCAAAACAGATGACATTTAATGAGAGTGCCATACTAAAACATGATTTTTGCAGACAAAACCACTGTCAATTGCAGATAAGAAAACCAACTGACTGATTAGAATTGAACTGACTGAAGATTAATCAGAATTGAGTCTTCATGAATTAAATTTATCATCATTTATTTTGATACATTTCTGTATGTGGGAGGTCACTATGTCCATATTTATAGATTTCCAGGTTATGATCTAGCCTTACTTTTTGGTGCACTTATCAGTGGTATATAGCACTATGTCTTCTATTTATAAATAATAAATTTAATGACTGGTTAAAGTTACTAACAGCCGTAATTGTTTAAAAGAATGAAGCAACATCTGGACTTATAGTAATTTACCTTGATGGTAAACTAATCTTAATAGTATTATATGGAGATAGTGCTTTATTCTTCTACATTGCCAGTCACTATTCATAGACATGTCATGACATGTCCACACAATGAAGCTTATTTTTATTGGAGTCATTTATATTACTGTTACTGTACACAATCCACGTGGATTTCTTAACAATATTACCTTAATAGAAGCTGTTTATTTAAATGTTATTCTGTAGTGTGCCTAACAGTTTTTTTGTAATTATTGTTAAACAGTATATGTTTAATAAAGTGTTTTTGTAATTGTAAAATAGTTCTGGCATCGTCAAAAATTATATTTGTCAAAAGGAATTGAAGAATCTCGTGGACAAAAGATCTTAAATATTATTATAAATGAACACTCAAAATCAACTGAAGGTAAGCAACATTTTTTTTATACAAACTGGGAACAAAAAATGTTTACAGTAATTTTATTATTACAACCGGTAAAAGAGATTATTAGTAAACTTATTATCTCGTTAATCCTTAGTAATATTTCACTACCTAATTATTTTAATTAATGAAAAAATTGTAGTGCATGTCTAAACAAAAGATATGTATCACACATTAAGTCTTATTATTGTACAATGCTACTTTAACTAAAAAAAGATTGATTGTAGACATATTCTTCTTCTGAGCATTACTCTAAAATATGGTGTTCTAAAATAATTTTTAAAACATTTTCAATAATTTTTTACATTGCAGACAAAACTACAGAAAATTGCCCACCTTTATTTTAGAAATGTCTGTGTTAAAACAAGCCACTTCACTGGTTCATGTTTCTCGATTTGAGACATATAATAAAAATAATCAGGCCTGTTCTACCAATATTGTATCTTCATCAATCTATTAATGAAAAAAAATGATGTACTACTTAATAGGCCATTAAGTAGTACATCACACCTTAGCAATGATGAAGCAAATGACATGGATAAAAATGGTAACTACAAATCATTATCTGAGGGCAGCTCAGAATCAGAGCATGAAAATCGTGGAGGAAGTATAAAAAGAAAAGATGTTAAAAATACTGCAATTATAAGGGAAGGGGAAAACGAGTGGTTATTTAACAAACAAAGAGTGAGCTATGCAGCAGGAAAGGAATATGTCACCAAGAAAGGAAAGGAAATTTCCTGTAGAATTTTAAAGCCACCTTGTGCTTGTAATTTCGATGCTTTGAAAAGATATCTGAAAACATCAGACTAGTTGTTTTTAAACAATATTGGGGTGAAAATAAAGATTACAATATAAAACAATTCATAAGTTTGTGATTACAAGTTAAGGAAACAGAAAACAAGGGTGAAAGATGGTAATAAACCGAAAAAAAATCTATTATTTACAGTTATGCTATAAATAACAAAAGAATTTGTAGGGTCTAAAGAAGGGTCTGTAAAATTATTTTCCTTAATACTCTTTGTAATTTAAACAAAGTATTAGTTAATACACTCAAAAGACCAAAGAGTGGGATAATTCAGTCAGATTTAAGAGGGAAGCAAACACCTGAAAATAAAACTCCACAAGAAGTTATTGACAAAATTAACAACCACATTGTGAAATTTCCAGCATACAAATGTCGTTATAGAAGGGAAAGAACAGCATAAAAGTTTTTGGAACTAGGACTTACAACTGAAGAAATCTGTAACTTATACTTAAAATTCTACACTGACAATAATGTCCATTTGACAAAAGTTGCTAAAAAGTGGTTGTATGCGAATATGTTTAAAAAAAACGTTTAATTTATCTTTTGAAAGTCCTTCAGCTGACACGTGTGATGACAGTGATGCATTTACTGTTCAATTGAGAAATAAAACATTTCGGAAGAGGAAAAAGACAAAATTGTAAAAAATTACAAAACACACATCTCAGAATCAAAATGGCATAATGCATTTGATTCTGCTGTAGACATCTACAGACACGACATTTGCAAAAACTAACACCACTCATGAAATACTGACTGGCGACCTTCAGAAGGGTCTCCAACACCTTTTTTTATAAACACTCAAACTTTTGATAAACGAATGTTGTGGGCGTTCAACTTCTCTCTTCACAATTCTTTTATAACTCAACGATGTGCTAATGTGGGATGAAACTAAAGCCAAGGGAGGGGAAAATGAAGTTGCCTCTGGAATTTTAAAATGGGCTAAAGAAGTAGTTCCAGATTCTAAATACAGGAAATTACAGGATGGGTGGACAATTACTATGGGCAGAAAAAGAATATGTGTACCATTCTGAGCATTTTTGGATCCTTAACAAATCAATCAAATTAAGGTTATAAATATAAAACTCCTACTCTAAGGGCACATACACATGAAAGCGGACTCAGAGCATGATTTCATTAAATGACAAAGACAAAAAAGCAAAGACATTAATAATTTTGAACCATAGAATTGACAAAGTTAGTACAACAAACCTGCCCAAAATTTACTGTTCATAACATGAAACTTATTTCAAGGTTTCAAAAATTTTAAGCCTGTGTACAACCAACCTAAAATATCCCCAATGATATTCAAAAAGATCAGAACTTCATAAATTACCAACATGTTGTCAACTTCAGGTAAAACAGGAAAAAAAGTAATATTTTTATTAAAACGAATTTCGAAGACCATAATTTTACTGAAATTAACTTAAAAAGAAATGTCTGAAAAGAGTGCGCTGAATTCTTCAAATTATTTGATGTGTTTTCTGCAACAATATTGTAAATTTCAACTGCAAAATTTAACGATAAAATATTTCTTTTGCAATATTTTCTTACTGAATGCCTGGCATTTTACAAAAGTATTACCCACAAAGGTACTCGGGATTTTCCAACGGATGAGGATGAAAACAAAAAAAAATCAACTAAAAAGGTACTACACATTAATCAGTAGTGATTTTTTTTTTTATTAGTTTATTTTGCATTTTTAGATAATTATTAGTTTCTTAAAAATACGAGTAGTGTAAAAGTTTTATTTAATTTTTTAATATTTTTTACAAATTTTATAATTGTAATGTTATCAATAATTTCATTTAATAACCAGAAAAAATAATAACGTATTGTTTTCATTAACGATTATTTTTATTTTATTATGCAATGAGTAAATTAATAACGAACAATACATCAAAATTCTGTTAATGACTTTATATAGTTTTGATAGTCATTATTTTTCATTTTGCTTTCATGATAAATTTATTGCTTATTGCTATTACAAAACTTTGGATCTTCATTGTAGGCTACATTAAGTTACTTGTACTTTTTGATAATAACTTTATTTTTGTAAGCTGTTTTTTACCAATTTCAAATTTATTTAAAATGTCGTTTTGCATTCATAATTTTTTATTGTTCTTTTTTTTACATATTTGGTATTAATTAATAACATTGGGGAACAAAAAAGTATCTTGTTTTATCTCAGGAAGAAACATATATGATTCTGATTGTACTTTTTCTCTTGAATCAAATGACATAGTTTTCCTCTATGACACAAAGTTTCCAAGAGACAGTCATTTAACTTCAAACCTTTTAATAATTGCTGCATTCTTAATTACACAATATTCAAACATTTGACTCGCATAGAAAGAAAGAAATGACGATTTTCTGCTATATTTCGCCTGTGAAGCATCTCTCTTGATGGTCCAATAATAATTGGTTAATATATTAGGATTCCATTTGCCTTGATATCTCTTTTCCATATTACAACCCAAATGTTTATAAGATGTTATAAGATTGTTGACAAAATCAGAGTAATTTTCCGCCTTTCGATTTCCCAAAAAATCTCTGAGTAACATTTTTGAATGCTTGCCAAGCTGCTTTCTCCAGGGGATTCAATAGTTCCTCATACTTTTCATCATGCATTAGTGATCGTATCTGAGGACTCAGAAGTATTCCTTCTTTAATTTTTGCATTACTAATATTAGGAAACTTCTGTTTTAATTATATGAAACCAGGAGTATTGTCCATGGCCTTGACGAAATTCTTCATTAAGCCTAGTTTGATATGTAACGGAGGTAGATACACATTTTTAGGATTACACAATGGGTCATGTGTTCAGCAGTGAGTGATTCGCGTTTAGACCATTTTTTTCTAATAAAATGTTTTTTTCTGTCCCACTAAACCATTCCCACAAAAAACAACAGTACTTTGTGAAACCAAGCTGCGACCAAGAATAAGTGTAATTACCTTCAAATAACCACAAATATTTCATTCATACACTGCATATTGAAGCTTTTCCAAAGTTTCACATGTTTCTTTCATACTAGCAAAGTGAGTTACAGGTACTGGTGGGAATTTATTGCCATTATGCAGAAGCACAGCTTTTAAACTACCTTTAGAGGAATCAATGAACACGTACTATTCTGTGGGTTATGTTCGTTAAAAAGTGTCTCCATAAGAGAAGAAATGTTATTACAAAACACTAAGCCATTTTCTTCAGAAAAATAGTCTTTAAATTCAGAATGACGATTACGATAAAAACATATTTTTGTATTTTTTTGAAGAAAAGTCTATCCTTTTAGCTGCGAAGCAAGCATTTTAGACCGTTTTTTGGATAACTTTAAATCTCGTATGAGATCGTTAACATTTTCTTGAGTCAGTAAATGAGGCTCAGATGAACTGCTTTGTTCAAAAGTTGTATCACCGGAATCTGTTTCTTTCTTTTTTTTTACTTCCACCAGGTTTTGAACTGTAATCTCCCAATTGTATAAGAGAGTAAATATAATATTACAATAATATGTTAATAGTTCATTAATTTAAATTGCGCAAGGAACATAATTATACAGTAATAAATATCAAACATAAATATTAATCATATGTTACCAAATAAATAAATAGTAATGAACATAGGGTCATTGTAAGACAAGTGAATGCTAAAATAATTCAAATACTAACAACATATTGTATTAACGTACATAGAAATCTAAATAATTTAACATAAGTAAGAATTTTTATTAATTATACTGGACAACATGATTTTTGCCTCACGAATACCAATAGGTTTACTTAATACAGTTTTTATCCTGTTGTAAATTATGTATTTGAAATTTCTCCATCACCCATAGTTTTTTTGGTTATTTTAATTTTTTTATATCTTAAAACGTCTCTTTGTCAAGTGAAAGCTTCCCTAGACCATTGTAAATATGATGGAACCAAATGAGCTAGCTCAAAGAGTTTTCGTGTTCTAGGCTTCTCATGGCATGGAAAAATGGCACACGCCTAATGCCATTTGCTATCCCTATGATTTGGAGAGAACTCAAAGATAATTCTTCTGACAGTTATTTCTGTTTAACAAACATTAATTACGTCAAAATCAAAACATACACTGGTGCACTCTAACTTGCAATCTACAATGTGATAAGTCCACACTGCGAAGAATTGCCCATACCAATGCCCCCAGAACATGTGAAATTAGATGAAGAGAGCTCATAGTCTGGTGGAAGTAAAAAAAAAAGAAAGAAACAGATTCCGGTGATACAACTTTTGAACAAAGCAGTTCATCTGAGCCTCATTTACTGACTCAAGAAAATGTTAACGATCTCATACGAGATTTAAAGTTATCCAAAAAACGGTCTAAAATGCTTGCTTCACAGCTAAAAGGATAAACTTTTCTTCAAAAAAATACAAAAATATGTTTTTTGCAGTAAATTCTTTGCATACATTCCTTCTGACAAACATTAACCTCTCACTAGTGCAAAAAAATCAACCTTCCCTCATTAGTGCACTCAAATTCATCTTTGTTGATTTCTTGTGTTCTTTCATTAAAATTATTAGATTGAAATTGTTACAGAATTCTAAAAATTTGTCTCTCTTTTTATTATCTGCCAACCAATATGAGTATCTTTTCTGAATCCTTCAAAAATGATCTTGTCCAATATAATTTGATTACAAGCAGTTTGATCATTTATATCCTCGATTATAATCATATTTTTATTTTCCCTGAAGTTTTACACACTCACAAGTTTTGAAAATCCACCTCTCACTTTTTTCACTTAAGTATACTAAGATATAATAATATGTATTCCACTAACAGAGAATTGCACCAAATTCTTTCCCCTAAATTGACAACTATTACTATTTTCCATTTGAGACCTGGCATTATTCCACTCTGAGTTCTGACATGTGCAGGTTTTCTTGGCTGCTTTTCACCTTACAATAGTTGTAGAAACCTAACATTCATTTAGCTGAAATGTTTCTCTAGAAATGTTTCGTTAAGTAAGAGAATATCATATTCATTAAAAAGATTAAAAACAAGTGCTTCATAATTAAAAAAAGAAGCGATAGCTCCTTCAGTCCTGTTCCTTAAATCGGGTAGATAAGTAGTTAGTGTAGGCACATGCATTAGATCCTTTATAAAATCCAAAATGAAAATATCACATAGGATTAGAACAGGTGACCTTGGAGGCCACCACATAAAAGCTCTGTAATCAGATAAAAGCTTGAAGACAATGTAATTCAACCAACCCAGTACAGAGTTAAGCTAGTGAGGAGGGGCATTATCTTGTTGTCAAATAAAATTCTCTAGTTTCATCTAGCAGTTAAATAAAGAACCAGGTAAGCAGAGTATACAAAAAAGTAACTCTTGTTGCGCTTACTTCAATGAAAAAAAAGGCCTGTAAACTTGTCATCAAAATATCTCACAGAAAACATTTAACTCTACCTTTCTCATTGTAAGAGTTTTTTGGGAATTTCCCCAGCTTTGAACATTATGTGTCTTATCTTTTCCGCTTGACTGATCACTGAACACAATACTATTAAGAAAGTTGCCTTCTCCATGCTGCAACATTTCAACTGAGAAGCATCATGTACAGCATAGTTGGAAGGTTTCAAAGTCTGTAACAGTGGTATATGGTTCTTGACCCTTAAGTAAGCGTTTCTTTAAAACATTCCACACTATCATCAATGGCATCACCAGTTGGGCCATTGATCATCTTCCTAATAGATATTTTAGAACTATGTAGGAAAGACTCCTTGGTATGTTTTTGGTTGCCTTGTACTCTTTCCTTTACACAGATATCCAATTGTTTCAAACTACGAGTAGTTATGCCATCCACAAATTGCACTGTCATTCAAAGGATTGTAAGTAAACTTACTATGGGAAAGATGTTAAACTGTTCTCATTTCTATCCCAATTATTTCCAATAATTTTATTTCATATCTTCTCCTTTAAAAAATAATCTCATATAATCTCCAATATTGAAGTAGTGTCCATCTGTAAGTATTTGTCAGTTGCTGTTCTTATTGTTTCCTTTTCGTCACTTTCATTATTTATTTTCTTAAAGGATTCAGGATTTCTCCTGTTCCTTCTTACAGCAGAAATATCTTTGTACAAACTGTATTATTTATACATAAAGGTGAAGTTTATAACTATTACAAATTCAGGTTTTACATTTCTGTTCAGTATGAATATTACTTTGTATTTTCTATTATCATGGATATCTTTTTTGACGTAAAAGATTTTACATATATAATTTTTTCATATTTGTACAAACTCGGCAATGTTATTAAACCTAATAATACAAAGATTTGTGTAGATGACTGTTTTAAATTTAACAGAACTCTTATGTTATTTTTCTGAATTAAACATTTTTTAAGATTACAATGTTTGAGGATCCTACATACAATTTTGTTTGTAATATGTGATGTAATGAAGAATTAAATTTTTTATCATTCATTGTAGCAATTTTTCTTTAAGTACACGCATACACCATACTAAACTTTGTTGCATAAATCAATAACATAGTTACCCTGTAATAAATATTTGTTTATTCTGGCTACCAACAACTAACATCTTGATTAAGAACATTGTTAACGATTTTTATGTTTAGTTTCTGTTATTTTTTGATTATTTACTCTTAAAATCGCAAAAACTTGATGTTAGTTTATTTAATATTAATTCATTTCTATTTATGGGTTGAGTGTAAATAAATCTGGTGACTTGAAAGCAAGAATGTGAACTTTCTTCTGATTAGATAGATATATTGTCTGCTTATGTGACAGGAGTAACCTCTACTGAACTACTCTCCAATTGATGCAGTTTAAAAATGAAATGGTGTCTAAGATTGAATAAGTTCAGCTAAGTATGTTTGAACTTCGTTCCACTTGAAGAAATTCTGAAATATATGTTCTGATTTTTATCTTTAATTTCAGTACATTGTTGCTTAATATTTACAGTAACTGCTTTTCTTTCATAATATCAAAAATTATAATGTCGTAACTGTTTCTTCTTCATTGTCTAAATCTTAAATATTTTTTTTACAAAAGAGAGCAATATTTTTTCTTTATTGTAGATTTTCCTATTCCATAACCATGCTGCTCATTATCTAGACTATTATGTTTATTTTCATGACATAATAATTACTCAAGAATAATATTTTCACAAATTTATTAGTCTGTACTGACTAACTTCAAACTTTGTGTCCTTCAAATGGATTGATTTAACATTTGATAATTGTGGTTCATTAGAAATTTACCTTTACTATAAGAAATATTTGTCAAATAAGAGAAATGTTTCACTTAGATTCTTTAACACTGAAGATACTTCACTGAGATTCTTTTACTGATGTGAAGATACTCTGAAAAAAATTTCTTATTTTTTTATAAATGACTGTACTCATTCTTTATCATGTAGAGATGAAGGGTGCAATTTAATCTTTTCAATATCTACAATAGTTTAAACATGAATAACATTGTTATTAATATATTTATTCTTTTTCCTAAAAGTTCTTATTAATACAGTTATTCTACTCATAGTTAAGACATTTACAGTTATACTATCATGTTTTATTCCTGTTTAAGCAAGCTGCAAAACTGTGCCTCTTATATTTATTTCTTCTATTATAAGTTTACATGGATTTTGTTTTATTATTTATGCTATTCAAAACTGCACTATTTAAGTGATTTGATTTGTTTAGGTCTGCAATCATGTTTATTCTTTTATTCAACACTGGTATCTAATTTATACCTCTTTTTAACATCTTTGTATTCTTTTACATCTTTATTCCTCAGGGAATTTTTGTTATGCATTTACCTTACTTCCAAATTTTTGAATTGGAAACAGTAATTTTTTATTAATCCAGTCATCACTTGTTCTGTGTCTATGTTTTACAAGCTTGATCTTCTCAGGAGTGGGTCAAAGTAGTTTTTGACTACGTTTATTAGTAATGTTGGATCATTTGAATCTGTTTATAGTGATTTGTATACAACAAATCAATTTGTGCAAAGAGCAAATTAAAATTTTTTATGTTAGCCATAAATTCTCACTTTAATATATAAAAGTATATTCCTTTTGACTGTGCTGAATGGATTACTAATGGTAAATTTAAATATTTAATAAGTATGATCTGATTACTCTGGTTTAGTTTCCACAAATTCATTTTCAAATATGCTAGTATAATATTTATTGTAATATTGTAAATTCAGTATAATATTTAATGTTTTTAAAGATTAAGCAAACTAATTTTTGCTTTAAATTTTTAGTTAAAAGATTTAATTTAATTTTTTAAAAATAGAGATCATTTTCTGAGCTGATTTATATCAATATTAAAGTCATCCACAAGAAAAACATTTATTTATTTAGTCATTCATTTATTATACATATTCCTCACATCATTTGTGACAAGTATGATGAGAGTGAATTTTTTAATAAGGGTAAAAATACAAAGTTTAAGAAGAAATGCACAAACATTTTAACAATTCTCACGATAAGTGTTGTATAAATTAATTGCCTGCTAACACCTCTACTTTAAAATATATTGTTTGAATGTACATGAAACAATGTAAGAAATAACTTAATCATGCAGTAATAATCATGATCAGGTAATAAACAATAATTTTCTAGTGTTACCCCTTATTTGCAAGATTTTCAAATCTCCAAAGTGTTATATTCTACTGTACCTATCATAAAACCAAGTTCAAAACAAAATATTATTGTTGCCATTATTTTTGGAAATTTAGGCATCAGTTGGCATTTTATATTTTTAATTACCTTTATTTACCTACTTCTTAATCTCAAACTAGCTTTATGTTTGAGTTCTCTATGACGCTGTCAAAATTGGGGCAAATAATATAAGTATGGATATAAATGAAACCGTTGCGAGACTGAAATATGTACAAATGTTTTAGTCAAGACTCATGAAAATATAATTAAATAACAAAAAATAATTACAATGAAGATGAATATGCATAAGTAGTAGTAAAAAAACCAAGTCTAAAGAATATAAACTATTAAAAAACATTCAAATTTTTATTGAAGCGTTATATTATAAAAATTATTTTACATAAAGTAATTTCATCAAAAATCTAACTTCTTCATTAGATCTCTAGTTATTTATTTTATTATGAATTTCCTTAAAATCAATTTTTATGGCAACATGTTGTTCATGACTGCGAAAGTAAAGGAATGATATAGAAATGACGGATTATCATTTTTTCCAAATTATTTAGAAGGGAATTTTATTTTCTTACTTCTGGTAATAATTTTATTTATTTTTTGGTTCTGCTTATACTGTCTTCACAGTGTATCATATTGGTTGGTCAGAACATATTCTGAGTAATATTCTCAATGACATAGTCGTCGTTCGTGAGAAAAAATTTGACTGTAATTCCTGCACATATATATTGGAAGTTAAAAAGATACATTCAATCCAACTCTGTTAACAATATAGCAAATCTAACACTAATGAAAACATTTTAAGCAATGATATATGAAATAGGCTATAAGTTAAAGGTAAATATAGGTGGATTAAAAAATCATAAATTATATTGCGATTGCTTTCATCATCGAATTCATGCTGCGAGCGACTTTTTTCTAATGAATTTTTAGAAGATTACAAAGAAGTATATTTAGATAAAAACAAGTGCAATTTAAATACGTTTGTCAAACATCAAATTCATCAAAATTTATGTGTGTAATATGTGTCTTATTCCTTATAAATATCAGTGTAAACCTAATGAGGTAGAATGACATAAATATTGTATTCATGCGATTGCTAATAAACTGTATGTATAAATAAACTGTACTACATACTATTTTAACTATGTAAAATTAAAAGTTAAAATTAAAAAATTAAAATAGCAGCTTTCATGTTCCATTTAATCATTACATGTGATTTGGCTGGATAGAATACTGGTAGATCATCTACATATATCTGTTTTCCTACTGATGTTTCTACATCATTAAATATGCCATAGATTACAATGACAAGTAGAGCAACATTAAGAGGAGATCCTTGCAATATGCCTTTTTCAAGCCCATCACGGTTTGAAAGAGACTGTCCAGCACAAACTCGAAGTCTTTAATAAAGATAGTGATGAATTTGGAGAGGTTACCTTTAAACTTCCATTCATGAAGTTGCTTGAGAACATAAATCTCCAGTTTCATCAAATTTCTTTTCTAGAGCAAAGAACAGAGTGACCTTGTGTTTCCTCTTGACAATAGAGTTTTGAATAGTGTTTTCCAAATAGACCAATCATCGGTGGAGGAATGATGTCTAAAATACCCACACTGATGTATTTGTAAGAGATTGTGTTTTTCAAGACACCATGTGAGTCAGGAATTAAATATTTTTTTCCAATAATTTTTTTAAAGAGCACATTAATGACACGGGTTGGTAGTTTGCCATTTTCAGGGGATCTCTGCCACATTTTAAGAGAAGGATGACAATAGCTTCTTTCCCAACCCACAAATAGTTTCCTTGTATAAAAATATTATTATATATATTCAGTAATCTGGTCAGTACTGCATTTGATAGTAGACACAGTATACTATAAGGAATATCATTTAATCTTGTTGTTGTGTTTTCAGATGCGTGGATGGTAGATTGCAGTTTACTCATTGCGAATAGCACACTGTAGGTATAATCTGCATCACTGTTAAAATTAAGATCTCACTCTGTTTCTTATTTTTTCAAAAGGAAGGCTTCTGGATAGCTACTGTAATTACTAATGTGGGGATGTACTGTGTAGCTAAAGCGTTAACAATTTCTTCTGCACTGCAGATTAATTTCCCCCCCGAATTCTATGCATGTAAGAGAACTAAATACTGATTTATTTGCAATCATTCAGATTTTCCTCCATAAGTCTATATCATGGGTAGACGTTTCTATTGCTTATATGTACTTCTCCCATACAAATCTCTTCACAGCTAATATCTTCCTTCCAACGGTGGATTGAAAATGCTTAAAAGTAATTGTTTTTTGTTAGTTGCCAAAAGCCAATGTTTTTATTTATTAACCACTCTTCTTTTTGCTCTTATTTGCTCAATGGTCTGTGCATTCCACCATGGTATGAGATCTTAGGTGGACGACTGGTGACCCTTGGAATAAACTGTGCCGCAGCAGATGTGATAGAAGAGGTGAAATTTTTATGTCCTCTTCTATGTTACCACACTGACATTCATGGGTAGTATGCTGCCAATGAATCCTGATAAATCAGCACAGTCTAAACACCAATGCCTCAGTGAACACACAATCTTTTTTGGGCTATCTGTTCATATCAGCAAAGAAAAATAATCGCTTCCATAAAGAGCTGGGAATACCATCTATGGTAACCATGGGGTGAAACTTGGACGCCATTCCAAAAGATATATAGCTGAAATGGTGCTTATTCCATTTTGTAAATATAACATCGTTTTTGAGTAATAGGTTTCCAATTCTAGATACAGCGCTATTTGTACCTTACATCAAGCGGTGAGCATTGAAGTCCCCTGTTATGAGAAATGGAGGAGATAGTTGTTCGACTAAGTCTTGGAGCTCTCCATATCAAAATGAGGCATCTGATAAATAAAAAGAGCATACCGTCAACCGCAGATGATGATGTAGAGTTACTGCTGTGGCTTGCAGAGGCACAGTGCGTAGAAAATTTCTCACAGCATGCATATTGCCGGTGTGTATAGCAACTAGATCAGATACTAGGCTCCATATCACAACAAAACAACTTGAATCTTTTCAAGGTGAAACATGTTCCTCTGGCTTGAAATGAATTTCTTGATTTCTTGATGACATACGTACAGTGGTGTATGTCTGGCTAGGAGGACCTAACCATTCGCAATAGTGTGAAGCTCAGCCGTTACTATTATACTGAAGGATGCTATCCATTGGTATTTAAGCCTGAGTGTGACTTGGGATGGAAAATGTTCTTTTTATCAGTTTCTCTTTCATACAGCCATTTTTTTTATCACTTTGTTCAATCGGATTTACAATTTGCCAATGTCAAAGTAGTCACTGGTGCTGAAAATCAATCTTAGTTCTGAACCAGAGCTTTCACTGTGGTTGACATGGATGAGTGTTGCCCCTTTTCTTTGTTTTAGGAAACAAAGAAGGAATGTAATTGGGATTATGTGGTGATCAGGGACAGTTACCTGATGCGGCTTCATTCTTACTTGATGTAACTGCCAGGTGGTGTTTTCACCTCTACTGATGGGGTGTGTGGTAGATTGTATGGTGGATCGCTATCCTTTGACATGCTTGTATCTTGCCCCGTGTTGTGCTTTTTGCAGATCCCCACTAAGTATTTCTCTATGAAATGGGTAACTTCTGGCATCAGTTGTTTTACTATTTGAGTGGTTGAGGTTGTAGTTTTAACTGTTTGAGTGTAATTTACCTTTCCTCGGTTATGTGGACAGATGATACTTTTTTCTTCAATATAACTATCTTTCTGCGATGATTTTACTAATTGTATTACTGCTTTCAGCTTGTATATTGAGCAATACTCTGGCCTTGATGAGGGCTGGTCGCCACAGTTAATACACTTCATTGCTCCCATGCAAGGGTCATCACCGTGCACAGATTTCCCACACAGATATATCTGGCACATTCTGGCATATTTTGAAGCGGTACTCAAAGCATTGTAATCGTGGAGATAGAAATGCTTACACTCAGCCTTTGTACACCAGTTTTCATCTTCTCTGTAGGATAGTATGACTGAAAGTCAGCATGTAATATACAGAGGGAATTAGCTGTCCTTCTTATCTCCCTGTGAGTGTCCTACAGCCAATGATCTCTTGAGAACTAGTTCTTGAACAATTTCCTCCTCAGTGTAGTTGAGTAAATTTTTGCAAACAACGACACCACCCCTGGCGATGTTCAGGGTGACATAGGGATTCATTGTGAAGTTGATGTACCAATTCTTCCCATTCCTAGTAATTTTTTACTTTGAAGATCAGTCAGCGTTTCAATAAGACGACCAGCTGAAGTTTTCTGATGTTTTTGACAGCAGATCTGGCAAAAGCATTAATCGCTTCTCACTTAAAAAGGGACTGATTGCCCCAAAATTTTCCTCAGTTCTTTTGAAAATAAGGTATTTCGTTACAACAATTAAATTCCTTGTTTGGAAAATTTGATCAGAATCCACAAGTGTTTTCTTTCTTCTGTTCACCATAGCAAGAGGGATTTTTACGAGTATTTGTAAGGGGTCCTTCAACCCTGTGATGAATTTTTTCATTGAATTCTATTTTAATCCCATGAAAAACCAGAAAACACAGACTACTGTAGTAGAGTTCAGGTGTAATGCAGCTGAGGTATACAATTACAAGGTGAGCCCTGGTGTCCTCAGGCCAAGGTTCATGACTCGCTAACACGTAGTCATTGACCTATCAGCATAATCAATTCTACCATAGATTATGAAGTGTTTTGAGTCTAAAACACACAAATGAGCAGTGCCTGTATATGAGGGAGGGTGGTATTCTATTTCACCTACCCAAGAATTCTATCTGCCACCTGGGATGTGCCCATTAGTGGGCAGGCAACCCTGCACAGGATTGTTGTTCTTATTATTAATATGTACTTACCACATTTTCGTGTAAACAAATAATATATTTATACTACCTTTCAGTCTTTACCATGTATGAAATAACCCACAAAAATCCATTAATCATAGAGTCTGAAAAATTTAAGTTTATATGTACAGTACACAAGATGCTGAAAATGTTTCTGAAAGACTAGTAATTTTTGAACTGTCTGTAATAATGCAGTATAATTCTTATTATGATATCCTTAGCAGTTAGCTGTATGTAATATTATTATCATCAAATATTGTCTTTAGAATATCCAGAGTCTTTTCAGAGGCTCTTCATCAATTTTAACTGTTTGTGATGTACACTCTTTGAAATTGTTCGCCATTCCACTTGTTTTATTTAGAACTTTTTCCACAGTATATCCACCCTGCAATAATTTCTAAATTAATCTACATCCATCCAGCTGTTTTTCATTAACATCAGTTGATTCCTCTTACAAATCCTTAAAACTTCTTCCTCACTTATCCTGTTCACATGATGTTTAAAATTATCTTATAAATCTCAAATCAGTGCAACAGAACAATCCAAACAGAACATTCCACTTCCTTTCCTTTATTTTACAATTTAAATTGTAATTTTGCCATTGCAGTCTATAAATTTATTTAATTTAAATATTCTCATTTCACCAGCTTTTGGTAATCTCTATTCCTAGATGAAAATATCTATTGATATCCTGCTGTAACTTCACATATCTTCCCTAAGATGTCTCTTTTCTTATTTAATTAATTTTGTTTTAGTTTATCATCAGCCTGTAGTTCTTTTTCATTTCATAGAGCAACATGTGGTTGCAGCTTAATTTCAATTACTGTAGTCTTTGAAGATAAATCACATCAACAAACTTAAAAACTTTAATAATTTATAAAATTATTATAAAATAGTATATACAATACTAATTGGTATCAATAGTTAGTAGTTAGTATATATAATTATTAGCACCCCTTTTGCAGCTTTGCCTGTGGCTTGTGTTTCTTGTTGTGGTCGAGGATGTTTAGCTGCTCAGGGTTCACTTAGCACACCCTTTTATCTAGCCAGGAGGATCTCCTCCCTAGACCTCTCTGTGTTTATTAAACTCATGCTTTTGAGATTAATAATGATAAATAAAACTTAAAACCTGTTCAATTTATAAAAACTCTCTTGTAATTTCTTCAGAGACACAGTTTTGTCAGTACAGGACCAACTAATTGGTTTTTAGATTTCCCGTTGTGGCTTCACATTAGGAAATCTAAAAACCAATTATGAAATACATAATCAGAATTATAAACATAAATTACCATCATAACGTTACCAAATCTAGGAAAAACTGAATAGCGGTTGCATGAAACGGCAAAAATGTAAAAAAAAATTTCTTTTTTTACCCTTTTAAATATTAAAATTAATAAAACTGGAAATTATTTTTAAATATTTATTTGTAGAATATTGCAAACTCAGACTGAGTGAATATCTCGTTTAGTATAGTTGGAACTGTGGAATATTTGTAATCATTACTTGAAATTGTTTTACCTTCCAATCGAATTTAAAAAAAAATAACATAGAAATTGGTTTTTAAGTATTCACATAAAGAATATGAAAACCAAAAGCTGATCTTCATTTTTTTACCAAGAAAATTAAAAAAATAGTATTTTGTTGTTTCTTTATTTTAACCCTTTAAACTCGGAATTTCAAACATTCTTTCTCATTATGTACTTACGAGTACACCATAAGAAGAACACGTACACAAATTTTCAATTTATCAATTTATCTTCAGTAGTTTTTGCTGGGTGGTGATTATCAGACAGTCAGGGCATGTTCTGTTTAAATATAAATACAGATAATTATAGATAGCACAATTAATATTAAATGAAAATTTCCTTATATTACATGAAAATTAAGTTAAATGTTTTAATGACAACCTTATATTTTATTTTTCCTCTAATATGCTCTCATGTACCTTTTTATTAACAGATCTTTGCTATCTGTTCCACAAATATCACATTTTAATTTTTTTACACAGTGTTATTCTCCACTTTCTTCTTTCCATATTTATTTGTATGTATTTACATTTCCTTAATAGAAGGAAATGGAAATTTAGCTCTTCGTATGCTGTCTTTCATCTCTTTCTTCCTTAAAAGTTTGTCTTTCTTATTTACTTTCCTATTTTTCAACTCTCTTGTAACAATTTTCAGATTTTTTTCTGCTACCCAACATTTGACATCACCTGATAGTCACTTGTATAATTGCATGAGTATATTCTATTTTCTAACCCTCAGATGAAATATCCTCTATTGGTTAATAAATTATTATTTTAATACCAAAATTATAGATTACACCATTTGAATTTAACACTTTATATAACTTTAATATGAAAGAATACTTCTGTGGATTTTGGGGACCTGTTCAAGTAACTACATTCATGGGATTGGTTTGGTGAGATGGCTTTGCTTAACTATTTTTTATCTGGAAATTGTCCAAAGATCCCACTCTAAAGAAACTTGCTTGTGAGGCAAATCGGTATCTCTTAATCTATCCTAATATGTAAGCACACTTGGAAGGATTTCATATCAAGAGTGAATAGCACAAGAATAGTTGGGTGAAGTGAAGTGTAGTGAAGAATAGTTTTTTGTGAGTAAAATGTAAAGATTTTTTATTGGGGAACTTAGTCTAAGTTGGCAGACACTCTGTCTTCCAGTTATTTGATACATATAGTCTAGCACCAGCATTTCAGTGGGATTTAATCAATTAATAAATAAAGACTCTGAAATCAATAAGACATCATAATTTACACCTGAACCTATCCTACAAGCAAAGCAGAAGTCTTACGTACTTTTTAAACTTTGTTTGATGATGATGAAATTTATTTTATGATGTAGAGGCTTTTTGGGAAGGAGAACAATAAACCTTATTTGTTTAAGAAAATCAAACTCACAATTACTAAGCCACAGAAAAAGTACAATTGAAGAAAAAATTGCTGAACAAAAAAAGTTGCTGAAGGAAAAACAACGTTCTGGTAGAAGAATGAGATCCTTCAAACATTGAAAAATAAAAAGAAGGAGGTTAATTATTCAAGAAAGAACTCACAGATAAATATCATAAACCTTAGGTGGCCTGACGGTAATACTCCAGTTTCAGTAATGATATAAGAAATTGGTGCTAAATTAGGACATCTTGTTCTTTAGGAATTAAATAGTCCTGTAAACCTCTTATGGTTGCTCCTTGTATCCATTTAGAAAAATCGTAATTTTTTTCACTTAATTCAGGATTTAAACATTCCTAAACACAAAGAGTTTTTCATAGTATAAAATTATCTTTAAGTATGTGCTGGCTAGGAGGTATGAAGAAACAAATAGATTAAAGTGTGAGTTTTGCATGTTTTCCCTAACTGTGGAGATGTGATTGTAGATGAAAGAAAGAACATAAAATTATAATAGAAACATAGAAAGTGCAATTCCATTGGTACTTTGTTTTTTTGCCTAGAAAGTATTTTCCTGTGAAAACAAATTCTTTCAATCTCATAATGTACACGATAATGATGGTGATTATTTATTTACTTAGTGAAAGCAGTTTCATGTAAAATGAAGGTCACTTAATTTTTATAATGATGAAGATCTGATTTAAAAAACAACAGAGAAACATTAGAATTTAACCGTGGATTTGTTGTCTGAAAAGCCAACTGTATTAGGATATGACTAATATAAGCAAACAATATATTTATTTAGCTTTATTATACATATATTATTCTGTAGACTTAAATAATATAGCATTTAGAAATGTACTAAATGCATTTAGAGTTGTACTAAAATTTATTTCAATTTGGTTAAAGTTCAATGTAATAGTAATCATACTTTGAAAGTCAGCAACCGTTCAGAAATAAACTTTTAAAATCATTGTTCAATAAATGTGTTGTGCAGAGTAATAAGAAATGTTTTGAATGGACCTCATGTTCTTAAGTGTATGTTCTCAGGGATTCCTAACACAAGTGTTCTAGGAACATAACAGAATTTGAGTATATCAAGGGAGCACGCACTTATTCCCCTATTACTTTGCAGAGCATGGACATTATACTTTTGCTACTGGCTCTTCCTTATTTAATGGCAATTATTTTACCTTAATTAACAGACTTATGTTAGAATTATTTGATGTATAGTGGAGAAATTTTTTAATTGGATGCCATTCCTTTTATATTGTGGATCTTTTAATATTATACCAGGTTTGAAATAAAATATAAATTCATTGCAGATTTCTCCCAGCACAATTCCTCTTCAGTCCATCCTCTAAAGGCCTTTGTTGGTTTTACTATGAACTCATTTAAAAAAGAGAGTTGCATGGAGAAGCTGAGGTGATTCTCATTATATATGGATTGGGAAGTGGAAGTAATAGTATAATTAATTTTCTTCTTCATCTTCCATAAAACTGAATCCCTTATAATGATCTTCAAAAGTCTTTAGCTTTTATAGTGTGTATCTTTGATAACAAAAAAAAAAAAATATTTCTAGAAAGAAGGATGGCAATTCATTTTGGTTACTACATAACACAGCTCCTCATTGAAACAATTTCAAATGGATAGGTTGGATTGGCTGAGGAGGACCACAATCATGGAGAACCATATCCTTTATATGAAACCTTTAGATTTTTTTCATTAGAGACACAGAATAGCATTATTAATGTATGCTTAATGTTGAAAATTGAATATGAATTTTTACTCAGAATCATGTTTACCAACCAAACATGTTAAAGGATGCAGTCACATCCATAAATTGTAGTGGTCAAATGGTCAAATCATGTTCAGCACTAGTACTGGATGGGAATTTTGAAGAGCTAATGTAATATTATCATTGTAAGTTAATTAAATGGTTCATAAAATAATTTAAGTAACAATTTTATTCTGTATTAAATTATTTTGAAAGAAATAGATCTACCTCATTTGTAAAGCCAAGTTTTTCAGATTTTTTTTATATTTAGTTTTCACTAAAAATGAATATTTAAAAATTAAAACATTTTATTTAATACATTTTCTCACAATTATATTCTGTAAAAATTGATCTTAATGTTTTGTTTTATTGGCAATTTAAAAAAGAACCTAATGAAGCATTTAATTCTTGAAAGCTGCTGGAATTATTTTTGCAATACATTTTTAAAAACTTCTTAATGAAATATTCCATATAAAACAATATTTGTCAATGAATACTTTTCCAGTAATTTTGATCCGCTTTTAGTACAACATGATTTGATCTTTAAAGCAGAATCCGAGTGAAATATTTTCCCGTAACAAGATATAAAAGCGTTTTCAAACCTATATATATAAAAAAAAATCTTTTTCACTATTTTGATGATAGGAATCACCTGTAAATTATGGCAAGAACTTCCTGAAATACTTTTTAGTAAAAGAAAAAAATTCTGCTCTAACCAATTTCTTCATAGAAATAAGGTTTAATCAATTCCATGAATCTGACTTGTAATCTTTAGAAATAAAACGAAGAAAGTTGCTAATTTAATTAAGACTGGGTGTAAAGTAGCTAAGAGAGAATAGTAATAATTATATGAACAGCACAGGGCAAAAAAAAGGATTTCTTTGGTTTATGTAAAACTGAAGAAACACTTTCACTTTTCATTAATTACATTTTAACCCGATGGAAAGAACTAGATGAGAAGTCATGCATTATTTATAGTTCAAATTTTATTTGCCGTGTAAAGTTTATGGTCATAAATTTTAGTTAAAAGAAAATGTGACCTACATATCATACAGATTGAACACATAAAATAATTTGTTATATATTGTTTAAATTAAAAAAACTTCAATAACAAATAGAAAAAAAAAATGTTTTATATTACATACAAAGAATTAACATTTAACTTTGCTTTTATAAGACACTAAAATTTGTTTATTATTTTGGACAGAAACGAGTTGCTTAATTATGTTGCTTCAACCCTGAGTTTTACTTTTCAAATTATTTTATCCATAAAGTGAATATGAAATGAAATTTTTTATTAACATTTTTCTACACAACTAATCTACATTTTTTTTGTAAGATTTTTACTGTGTATTGTGGTCAGATATTTGAGTACATATTTTGGAGAATGAATATCTTCTTATTCAGTTTAGCCTCCGGAACCACAGTAAGGTATTACTTCAGTGGAAGAATTAGGATGATATGTATGAATGTAAATGAAGTGTAGTCTTTTATAATCTCATGTCGACCATTACAGAGTTGTGTGGTTAAATGAAACCCAACAGCCAAAGAACATTGGTATCCACGATCTAATATTCAATTCCCTTTACTAAGATTTGAACCTTAGTATAACTGTCTGACATAAATTGCCCGATTGAGTTAGAAAAATCTATGGTTTTTAAAAAATTAAAAAAAAGGTCTAAAATTTCATTCTCACAGCTTGGCTTTATTTTCCTACTGGATATATTCAAAAGGAACATTATGTTTAATAAAATTATTTTAATCAGTACAAGTTATTTACATAACAGAAGTTTTATGTACAATAAACTAATATATTATTAATTTATTTTTATTATATTATTTTTCGTTATCAGCATCAAACGAATTTTTATTTAGAAGAATAAAAATTTTACGTTACATTGTTTTGAGGCGTTTTTGCAGCCCTTCATTTACTTGTGAGTTTCAAATATGTTTCATAAATCTTTATTTGTAATACATGAATACTTACATGCTAAAATAAAAATTCTAAATACAACTCAATAAGTATATATATATAAGTATTAAAAGTAAATTATAGTTAGTATTATATACACTCGCGCATATTATTCATATTTCCGATAATTATTATAGGGTTAGGTCCCAAGTCTTATATTGATTTAACACAATGAAAAAAAAAAAAGGGGTGAATTATTCTTCATAAAATACATGAATGAACTGATTACAAAACTACTAAATATAGACTGTCCTCTAACTGAATAAATGTGTAAAATTCATATTCTGTTACTGCTACTGTTATTATAGACAACTACAATTATTAAGTAAATTTAACCAGCTGATTCGAATAGTACGCCTTTCTCACTGCAGAGCAAGGCACATTTATGTAGACGGGAAATACGAAATGCGTTAGGAACACATCTTACCACCCACCTTAAAAACATCAGTTTTCAACAAACAAAAACAAGTACAAACATCAGAATACAAAAATAACACAAAAACTAAACAATGAAGTTAATACAAAAGAAAATATCATAATTAATAGAACTTAATCAAATAAACATTAAATTTAAAATGATTTAAGATTCTAATCAGTTTTATGATTGTCACTGTTATTTTCAGCATCTATTGGCAAAACACACAGTTTAACAAACTTTTTTTTAAAATCTGATTTGAGTTTTCACAGTTAACTTCTCGCACCTTACCTTCTCCGGGAAAAACGTCTGCAACACGGCCTAACTTCCAAGTCACAGGAGGAATACTATCCTAATTACCACAAGCATACCTGGTTTTACATTTTGTGAGGTCTTCCTTCACTTTAGCTTTGCTTGAAGTTCAGACCAATTCTTGTTTCCACCGCTGCCAAAAATGTTCAGTTAACTGGGAGATGCATTGTCATCTGTCAAGTTATGACGTTAAGTTGGGATATATCTTTCTCTGGAATTGCTAGCAGTGGTTCGCCTATTAAAAAATGACCGGGAGTCAAGGGATTGAGATCGGATGGGTCGGAGGATAAAGAAGTCAGCGAACGGGAGTTCAAGCAACCTACCACTTTGCATAAAACTGTATTTAATTCTTCATAGTTTAAGTTTTTCTTACCTACAACCCTAACAAGATGATGTTTAACCGACTTCACATCTGCTTTCCACAACCCGCCTAAGTGAGGTGATCGAGGCGAAATGATGTTCCACTGAATGCCATCTTCGCTGACAGACTGCACAACAGTATCTTTATGTTCTTTTGACGAAGGTAAGGGACATATGTCTCAATTCATTTCTAGTTCCGATGAAGTTCTTTGCATTATCTGAAAAAATTTGAATGCATTTGCCCGTGATGTAAATCTTGTTAATGCTACCAGAAGTGATTTTGTAGTTCAACTCCTACACTAGCTCCAGATGAATACCTCTTGTGCTCATGCATACAAAAACTGCAATCTAACCCTTACAAGATTTTGCTTCTCGATGATGACTCTGAAGAATTTCTACTGGTCCACAGTAATCAACACCAACACGCAGAAAAGGTCGAAGTTGTTGAACTCTGCTGGTGGGGATTTGCCCCATAATCTGTACAATTGTCCATAGTTTGCTTCCGAAGCACATAATGTAATCATGTATTATCTTTCTGGTAAGATTTCGTCTATTGAGAGGCCAAACGTTTTGTCGTATTGAGGCCAAACGTTTTGTCGTATTGATGCCAACACAGCCTGAGATCCAGCCTGAGTTTATTTGTTTTTTTAAGACGCTTAATTTCTTCACCAAAATTTTCAGTCTGAATTATGTGTACAGTTTTGTTTAATAAATCATGCAATTCTGTAACTTTCAAACGTCCAGAAAGACAATACTGATTGTCCTTAGTCTACAGTTGTTGATACAAGCAATGACACGCTGCAACTTATGAAATGATGAGTACTTATAAATAGAACTATTATTATCAACTGCAACACAAACACGTGGTTCTGATTTATATTCTGGAAGCTCCTCCCCTCCTTATGTAACTGCACATCTTGTGGACTATTCAAAGTACAATCACTTGATAGCCAATATAGTCCTTTTTTACCACAACAATGAAATCTATCAGTTGATCAGCATTGATACCTTGTGAGGTCAGATCAGCTGGGTTTTCGTTTTTTATGTCGTAGTTGTGTCCAGACTCCAAACTTTCTGGTGACAAATTTTCAATCAATCGACGGTTATTTGCTCACTATTTTCTTAAATTATATCCCTCTTGTTTACAACAATCTCTTTTGAGTCCGTAGTTCTAAAGCTTGTGATATGGAATTTGTCCCAATCAACAAATCATCTACATAAAAGTCTGTGAGAATAACTTCTGCTACTTTAAAAAATGTATCTGCGTTCTGAAGTGCTAATTGCTTCAAGGTTCTGGTGGCTAAGAACAGCTCTGATGCTGTCCCATATGTTAAAAGTCAATAATCTGTGCATCTTGATCGGCTGAGATGAATCCTCTACAGAAAATTAGCTGATATTGTGTCTGTTGTGGATCTACCAGAATTTGTAGATACATCTTTTCTATATCAGCCGTCATGTCATAAATGTGAGAGCGAAAACGTAATACAATGGAGAATAATTCTTCTTGAACCACAGGTCCAACCATCTAACACTCATTTAATGAACAATTAGTATCTGATGTAAAAGACGCATCGAACACAACTCAAAGCTTGGTAGTAATACTACTTTCCCAGAAGACAGCATGATGGTGAATGTGATACCCTGATTTTTGAATATCATCTTCACTGACTAACTCCATGTGATTGAGGTCTTCATACTCTTTCATGAATTTGACGTATTGTTGCTTTAATTCTCAGTTTCGGTTTAAACATTCTTCTATTGAAAGAAATCTTCTTAATGCAGCCTCCCGAGTTGAACCAAAAATTAATGATGTTTGCTTTAGTTGGTATTTAAATGATAAATCTTCCTTCTGTTGTCTTTATTATAACGCAATAATTTTTTTTCACAAACTGCATCTTCTTCTGACAATAATATATCAGATATGTTGAGGTGCAGTTCTTCAACTGACCAAAACCTTTCCATTTGTTGTTGAGTATCTTCTGATGAGAATGCATGAGAGCAGTGTAGTGATGGGACATCAGAATGTGATTAATACCTTTCTGGATATTATCCAACCTAAGGAGATTATACCCAATGCATAGCAGGTAATGAAAAACTTCTGCTCCAGTTAGAGCATCAGACTTATTAGGCTGGTAGAAGAATGGATCAGCTAAGAATATTTTAGGCGGAATAAACAATTTTGAAATATCAATTTTTGAACTAGGTAGCATTTGAGAAATTTTAGGCAGAACTATAAAGTCTGAGTTTCAAAATTAGAGAATTTGACTATTGTAGTAGTAACAAGTGAATTTGCGTTTGTGCTGACGTTATTGATCCCGCTAACGTGAGCTTGTATATGCAATCGAGGATTTTTACCTTTGGCAGAGCGCTTCTGTTATAATGTAAGTAGGCGAGCCAGGATCAAGCCACTCTTACATGTATAAGGAGTAAGAGAAAAATCTAATATTTCAACCAGGGCGGTAGCTAAAATAACTTGAGATAAAGTATGGTTTTTGATTTTAGAAGTACATGAAACATGTAGAAATTGTACTTTATGACTGGTTTGATTTTTCTTGAATACGTTATGGGTTATGTAGCAACAGCCTCTAACGTCTGCACTCTTTTGTTAAGAAAATTCTAGAAACTCTGCTAAGGTAGCAACACGATGAGGAGGGGCATGAATTTGCCATTCCTTTACTGAATTATAATCTAATTTAGTTGTCAACAGGTAAACTAACATAGTATTCCAAGTATCAGTGAGCTGTTTACCAGCTGAATGAAACCAACATTCTAAAGTCAATGGTTTCATCAATCATTTGCCTAATCGCAAAATTTGATTCCTTGTTTAACTTTGGATATTCAAATAATGCCTTTATATGAGTTCAACAATGAGCCTTTCATTTTGAATCTCTTTATGAGTAACTCCCACGTACTTTTATAGTTTTGTTCAGTCAAATCAATTGAATCAATTAACTTAGCGGCGCTTCCCCCTTTTAGCGATTGCCGTAAATAATAAAGGTTATGGACCTCGTCGATATTCGAGTTTTTTGTCAATAACAGCTGTAAATAATTCTTTAAAGCTAATCCAGTCTTCTTATTTCCAGAGAAGTTGGGAGCGTCTATCTGAGGGAGTTTTAGGCCTAACAGAATGCGATAATTCTGACGAAGGCCTTTCTTGTTTAATGGAAGTAAGAAAAATTAATTTTAACTGTGTTAAAATGAATTAAGCAACTGTTCCAAACGACGGTCTCAAAAAATGAGTTTTCCAATTCCAAGCGTTCATTAAAAGTTTTTTGTTTCAAGCTCTGGAGTAGAGTCTAAAATCTCTATTTCATCCTGTTATTGAATTCTTCCCATGTTTCTTTAAACTTACCTAATCGTAATTGCAACCTAGCGACATTTTGTGTTTCACCAGGTCTACATGAACTAAGGAAGTTCTTAAATCTAGTTGATTTGGATTTAATAAGCCCTCGTTTGAAGATTAATGTTTTCAAATCTATGATTTAAAATATCAACAGATTACTGACTATACAAACAAGTAGAATAAACGGTTTTTAAAAATCCAACCTTTTTTAAATACCCATGAACGATATAAAAATCACAAAGTATTATTTAAAACTTATAGATGGAAAGTCAATAAAATTATTCTAATTTTGTGTTTTACTTCACATTTAACGGTTATGACGTTTCTTTCCCGTTTTGATTAACTAGTTCAATATTTGTTGAAATATTGTTTTAGCCTACGGTTGCCAGGCATTTGTTTGTTTGGGTTACAGATTGTCTGTCTCCGATGTTTTCTAAAAATCATTCACTGTTCCACTTGCAATGTTTCAACGTTTTAACATAATGTTAATAATGCTTAATATTTTATCGTTATGTATCATACGCACAAATGTTTTTACAAAATATTTTTATCACCGACCGGAGGACCAAAATGTAGGGTTAGGTCCCAAGTCTTAAACTGAATTAACACAATGAAATAAAAAAAAGGGTGAATTTATTCTTCACAAACCACATGAATGAACTGATTGCAATGCTACTGAATATAGACTGTCCTCTTACTGAATAAATGTGTAAACAAATTTATTACTATTACTGCTACTGTTACTATAGACAATTACAATTTTTAAGTAAATTCAACAAGCTGACTCGAATAGTACACCTTTCTCATGGCAGAGCAAGGCTAACACATGTATGTATGAGGGAAATACAAAATGCGTTACGAACGCAACAATTATATTATATTATTTGGGACAAATGTAATATTTAGAAAATATTCATTTTGTCTCAGAAAATAATCAAATTTTACGTAGATATTCACCTTCGTGAAGTAAACCTCGGTACTTAACAACAAATCCGGGCAAAATTAAGTGGTAAGAAACCTTCCATTCGAAGAGAATGGTAAACTTTTGAGCGGTATGCGGATGAAGCCAAGCGATGTCATATATAATAAAAAATTATGCGCGAGGACCTTGTCTTGCGCCTTTAATTTATGATAAATTTTTAATTTATCCTCCTTCAGTGATTCACAACAAATTTCAGCGATATTATAGTCATTTCCCTACTATGAAACTAGTTACCGAAATATTAAAGGATTTTAAACACTGTCATCCATTTTACTTTGTTGAACGATATTTTCGTTTAATAAACTGTCGGATTCACTGTTTGAACTTTTCCTTGATCTCTGCATTCTAATGGTCATTGAACTTGATCTGTCGTTATACTCAAGTCACGATTTTCAAATATATTTATCCTACTTTTTACTGCACCTCCCAAAATGTCAAGGAAACGGCTATTCTCTGAGTTTATGCAGTTGTTTTTTGAGCAATCTTTCCAGAGCTAATCGAAACCCAAATCGATTTCCCCTCCCCTTCATTAAAAACACGCTACACTCATTGGTGGTTCTCACAAATCTGTCTTCTTTGGCTTTCAGAAATTTAATCAGGCTTTGTACCTTCTTACGGAGGGACAATAACAGGTTTCAGAATACACCGACTGTTGCTTTACCAACACTGAACGGAATGAGGGCGAATTGTGGATTGTTTTAAATAATTACATTTATAGGTTTCTAGGGCGTCTACATAATTTTATTATAACAACCGGTAATTTTTCATAGCTAACTGGAAGTTTTTTTGGAGTATCATTCATTTTATTTTTTTGATAGGGAGGTGGTAAAATAGTTTCAAGTTTAATGAATGATTCATTCTTTAAATGGTGATAGGCTTAGCCTGTGGGAACTTTGAATTATTCTGCAGTCTTCAGTACCTTAGTTTACAATTACTGATTTCCTAACAATTTATTGACTGCAAATAATTTACCGATAAAAACTATAGGAAAGGAATAAAGATTTTTTTTTAATAAAAGAACAACATCAATCATTAAGCGATAAATATCACATAACGATTGAAAATAATACAGACAAAATCATTAGATGTTACAGTTTATTCATTATATAATTATAACTCTCTTAAAAATCCAAAACTATCCAAAATTATAAATGAATAAAGATAGTCTAAGTGCATAAAATCATCTACAATCCATTTCCGAAAAGATGTTATGCCTTTATATACGCATAAATATGAAGGTTATTTACTTGTTTGGTGAGACATCCGGTTATATAGGTTCTTTGGCTGATTGAGCAAAAAACACTCAACAAAATATCTAGCTTAAGTCAACGTGTTCATTTAGATTTGTTTTGTATGCCAGATTAAAATATTCCTGTAAGATTTCGAGTTAATCAACCGTGTCATCCTATAACTGATGAATGTTCAATTAAAATTAAAAAGAAAATATCAGAAGTTTTGGTGTGAAAAATATATATTAATAAACAGGACTTCCAATAGGTAACTAAAGACGAATTACACAAAATTAATAATAGGAACTTAAACACGCAACTATTTTTTTAATTTAAATAATTTTTTCGCATGCACATTAACTTCCATCCTAAAATGCTATTATAACCTCATCTTCATTATCTAAAATTGGTATCTTTATCAAAAATTCTTATGGAATAAATTTTGAGCTTTCTCAACATATTACCAAAGTAATTTTTTTATCAGTTATAGTTCTGGAAGTTTATATTTTGTAATGTTATACCTGTCTGATTACAGGAAATTACGACTATTTAAATAATGTATCAGAAAAGGCTCAATAGACAAAGTTTGACTTAACTTCAAAATCGTATTTTGAAGATTTTTTTATGATTTCGCATCATTTATGCAAGTCACAGCCCAAAAGGTTTCTGGATCTCTCTTTTAAAAGTTCAAGTAGAAGGTAACACTAATAACCATATAGAAAGATTTATATGAGCTCTTCTCTCTCTGATGTCTGATACGTAATACCTAAATGATATAATTAAAGATTAATTTAATTTGATGGAAAAAAGGTAAATAAAAAAATTGATGTACATAAATATCACCATTATCAAATGCTGTCCCAAAATTTAATTAACGGAAGGATGATATGGCCCTCAGTGTGTGTTATTTCAGTGCACACTTGAAATCAGCAATGGATACAACTTAAAAACTTCTCAGTCACCTAACTGCTCCTCATCGGTGGCTCTCTGTGATCCACGGTTAATCCTAAAGTACCAGTGTCGTCCACAGAAATATTCAATACGGGGCAATTAGTTACATTAACAATAGAATCTAGATAAGAAAATGGTTGAATTACCACTAAGCTTTCAGTCTGACGACGTTTTATTTATTGGAATGATTACGAAACAAACTGAAACGAAATCTAAAGAACCCTCGGAAAATTGCAAATAATTTAAACAAATCTTTCCTGTAATCTATATAAATAAAAGACTATCTTCGTTTTGCATGTGCCTTAATAACTCAAAAACTACTAAACCGATTTCGCAGAAAATTTCAGAATTTATTATTATTTGTCCCGGGAGTGTTTACATGTAATTATTTACCATAATATTTAATAACATATTTAATATTTAATATTTGTCTGAGGAAGTCGACATTGACAAGAAAACGATCGGTACAGACAATGACAATCCATATAGACGACATCTCTCGATATATACGATTTTACATTTAGTAAAATAAGTTTTAGGTTATTTATTTACACGATTTTTTTTTTTAATGACGTATATAGTAGAGAGGTTGGTAAGATTTGAACTGTGGTAACGTACTGGTAATAGAGAAGCATTGCCGGGTCCACTAGTACATATATATTTTTGGGTAAGGTAAAATGTAACCACCTGGTTTCATAAGATTAACGTTATTATTACTACCGAAGTAATGCGGTATTTTATTTAGGTAAAATTCAGTGGGATTTATACGTTAAAAAATTATGATTTTTGTTTTGACTTAAATAATTAAGTTGGTAATAACTTTTTTAATTTTGTAAAACATGAAAATTTATTTATTAAAAAAAAATAAATAAATATTTTAAAAAATGTTTATTTAAGTAAGATTATATGCATAAATAATTTATTACAGGCACATTCGTATGTATCTGCATAAACTTTCTCCCTTTAATGCTCCTAGAGCAACTACGTCCAGTACGAAGAAAGTTATAACTGTGATGTTACTTGTTTCTTTTACGTATCCCAATTCAATTTATGTAGTTTCTCTTCGATTTTATTCCATCAAGCCATATCGAATACATTATTTAATAAACAAAAATTGATTTAACCTAGTTCTCAACACACACCTGAATCCTCAACTTAAAAATTTATTGTAATTATACAATTCCTTTTACTGTTATATCTTAAATTCGGATTACTATTAATTGCTATGGATTGCTAATAGTATTGCTGTGTATTGTTTTGTATTATTATTGATGATCGTTAAAAGTAACAATCGTGATTTACTGTGTATAATTATATATATATATATAGTGATAAATTATTTCCCGTACTAATCTTAATCTTTATCTACAAGTCCAGTTTTGTGTTCATTTCATAGAAAATTTAATTAATATTCATCTTTTACACCAACCTTTGCAAGATATTATGTGGCATAGACTGGAAGGAAAGGTTGAGAATTTATGTCTGATGTTCTTGATGACAGCTTAATAAGAATGCCTGCAGCTCGATGTAAATTAATTTTATTTATTATGTTTTCCCTAAATATCTTTATTTTTTTCACTTGATGTCAATTAACTTAATCCTCCTTGAATTATATTTTTAATATTAATTTTCAAAATTTTTAAATAATTAGAATGAGAAAAGGGTTTTGAAATTCAAACATTCATCTCCAACAAAAGGGAATACTAACAGTTTTTTTGCAGTCGTCAAGTCTACAAATCGGTTTAATTCTCCATTCCTTAAATTTCTGTGCCAATTTTTAATTTCTACATAGATGCTATATCTTCTTGTTCAAAAAAAATTGTTTTTTTAAGTTTATTGAAACTTTGAGTCCTTCCTGGACTCATTTTTCCAACATTCAACGTACTAAACCTGGTAACGTTAATACTTAGCTTACCAAGATAATTCGCTTTTATAGTATTCTGCTACATCTTCTCTCATCCAATGAATAATTTCTTAATGAATAACTCATATGACTTGTGGAAAACTTTCGTTAAAATTTCATGATATTCCATCGTACAGACATTAAAAAAAAACAACTTTTGAAAAAATTGAAAAAGCTTGTGTTAATCAGTGATTAAATATTTGTATTTGAATGGTTTAAGACATCGTCACAAGCTCTACAATTAATTCGGGTATTTAGTTTCATCAAAATCAATCACTTATTTCTGATTTGATGAATTCGAACGTGGTCAAAAAAAACAAGCAAACAAGATGGATCATTTATTAGACGTTCAAACAAGATACACGACATGAATGCTATAATAAAGATATGTAAGAAAAATCGATAATATTTTAAACGCCTTAACTGAATGTCTACACAACATTTTATGAACATTTGTATTTTGACAAAGCAAAATAGTTCTTTGCTCACAATCGATGAAAAACGCATTTTTGCCTATTTCTAAGCATTTTTAAAGTTCGTTAAGCGATATTTATATAAATTTCTGCATCTATTTATACCATAACGTAAAGTAGATCCATGACTTAAACTAGATTTATCGCTGCACACCACAACAAATAATGAGTATAAGCTGATTAAAGTGTTTGAAGGTCGTTGCATCCATTTTGGAAGGTTATCACAACCATTTTTTTTGGAATGCATAAGGTATTTTATTAGTTTGTCATCTTGGAAAAGAAAAACTATTGAAGGGGTATAATATTACGCAATATTATTTGGTTGAAGTAACGATGAAATCAAGCAAATTACCACATTTTATAAAGTAAAAACTGCTTTTTTATCATGATATAGAATTAATTCACTTTGCACTAATTATGCAAGTAAAATTATATGAATACATCTCAAACTACTTTCACGTTCGCTATATTCTTTAGATTTAGTAATTTCCTACTTCTTTATGAAATGAAATATAAAAAAATAGGTTGTTCAAAAGAAATTTAAAATTAAACAGTGAAGGAATAGATAAACAAATATCTATTTTGAAAGTTTCGATAAATTGTATTTTTCTGATTTTAATTAAAAAAGAGTGGAATATCGGTGTTAATACTTAAGGGGCTGAGAACAAATTAAAACCAAATTTGGAAAAAAACAAAAAAAAAAAATTTTCATTCCTATTTTGTAAAACTTTCAAACGCCCATCGTGGAGTAGACCAACGATAGCTTAAGTATTACAAAAAAGGAATTCAAATTCTTTTATTTCTTTCACTTTTACAAAATTAATATTTAATGGAGTAATCCTAATACTAATTATAATTGTACTCTAAGGTTATCTATTCATAGTATAGAACCAATTTTAACATTTTATAATACAATTTAATATTTATTACTTAACTTAATTATACTTAATTTATATGATTTATAATCGGAAGTGAGTTTTGTAAAAGATGAAAGATTAGCTCTCCACAGAGGTCTTGCCCGTTTTGTGGCACCATCCCTTTTATATTAATCTGTTTAGTTAGAGTAAGGAGACAAAAAGTAAACAGTTTTATCTTATATAGGAGAATTAGTTTTGGTTCAATTCATGATTTACTCTGGCGGAAACTTATCTTTCCTGCAGTTAAGTATAGAGAAGATCAATCGTCGTCAAATATTTATGTATACTAATAAACCTTTCATCCAGTAGCACCCATTAAGTAATATATGTAAAAAATCTATTACTATGTTAAGACCAATAGTATAAAGCATTATAATTAATTATATATGTAATCATAAATCATGTAATTACATGGAACATACTATCAGCGTCATCAATATTAATTAGCCATCGTCTTAATAGCTTTAAGAAAGTGTTTAGGTTCCTACTCGTCTTTATATGATTAGGAAGTATGTTATACAATCTAGGAGCAGTACTTGAAAAGAACTTCATATAACTCGTTTTATTTGCTCTGGGGACATATACATTCCTTTTACTTCTAAGTTCGTAATCGGTTATCATACTATCTCTATGACCACTTCTGATAAGAAAATTTTCATTACATTATAAACATATAAATAACGTAGCGGTAATATAGACAATTCCCTAAATACTGGCAAAGAATGATCCGTAGTTCTTTTTTTACTTATCATTCTAACGAATCTTTTTTGGATTTTGATTATGGAATCTAAATTTATAACATAAGTTCCTCCCCAACAGCTGATGCCGTAGTCTAGTCGACTATGCACAATAGCAAAATAAAGTTTTCTCATGGTTATTTTTGGGGATAGTTTGTTTAAAAAATAAAATATCCTAAGATTAATAGTTTATGTTTTTTCTAGCGCAATATAATTCTTCCAGGTTTGACCACTATCTAACACAATGCCCAAGTATTTAAAAATATCACGTTATTCGATATCACTACATTCAAAACAGTCGGATTTATTTATTACGCATTTTTTACATTTATATTTTATTGTGAGTGGCAATATTATTTTCCCCCTTAAGCAGAAGTTGACAAAGTTTTTTCAACGCTCAAGATCATATAATGATTTAAAAAGCATAACCGCAGTGCGTCCAAATCTGATTGCATGTCCTCAGCCACTTCTATCCAGGTGTTGCATAACACCTGGACATTGTGACATAACACAAGGCAGTATCATCTGCAAACGCATATACATTACCTTTAAGTGGGGCCAAACAGATACTATTTACATACATTATGAATAGTATGGCTCCCAATACGGAACCTTGTGGTATGCCAGCAAAATTACTTAAACACCCTTTTATTCTCACGCACTGTTTCCTGTTGATTAGATAGCTCTCAAACCAATAAAATGAAACACCTCTAATACCACTCATCCACAGAATGCATAGAAGGACATTGTGGTCTACACAATCAAAAGATTTTTTTATGTCTAAAAAATAGACCACTCACACATTTCTTATCATTTATGCCCTGAAATACTTGGGTAGCAAAGTTTACGAGCGCCTTTTCAGTATTGCTCCCAGCCATGAATCCATATTGGTTTTTATTAAAAAAAATAAGTTTTATTGAGGTACGATATTAATCTGTTCTTCATACAGTTCTCATAAATTTTAGAGAAGGTAGAGAGTAGGGATATTGGTCTATATTGAGTAACAGAGTTTTTATCTCCTTTTTTTAAAGACAGGTATTACTACTGCTTTTTTTAAAGCGTCCGGGAATTTCCCAGATTGGAGGCTTACATTTACAAGAAAGGTTAAGACATCAGATATATGATCTACCGCTAATTTAACAATTTTTGATCTTATTCCATCAATACCAGGGGATTTATTGTTTTTGAGATTCTTTATAATATTTTCAATCTCAGCATTAAGGACAGGCTCAACGAACATTGATGATACTTCACATTTTATATTTGCCAGGTCATTATTTGTATCATTACAACCTTCATAAAATTGTTTACGTAAGTCACTTACAACATTTATGAGATAATCGTTAAATATGTTAGCTACTTGAAATGGTTCAGAGATATTTTTATTATTTTCATTATTTAGTTCAATAACTTTATCTTTTCTTTTTTGACCGGTTAAGGAATTAATTACTTCCCACTCCTTTTTAGAATTTCCTTTACATCTGTCAAACATGTTATCATAGTATTTTTGTTTAGCCGATGAATTGGAAAAGGTATGTGAACACACACAATATTTGTGATCAGAGTAGCTTCATATTAATTATATAATACATGTATTATTTATAATTTATTATAGCTGACGGTCTTTTATTTCAATCCAGTGATATAAAAATTAAAGATTGTCAATGATGTAAGTTATTCGCCCTATGCGAATAAGGAACACAGCTGTCTACTTATCCCGATTGAAAAATTAAGAGTACTGTACATACATCCATGTACTGTACAATAGTGTAAAACATATTAAGAATCAATTAAATAAACATTCATACGTATCAATTAATCACTGTAAAGGCAACAAATACGTGATATTTTATCATTGGTAGGGCTATTCTTTTATTTTTTGCTTGTGGAACATCTTTTTATTTCTACTTATAAGTTGTGTTTATCCATAAAAAAAAGTTATTCTCTAAATAATCTTGTTGCAATTCTTATTTGAATAATTTAAACCGGGTTGACAGCATCAACATTATGTAACTTGATGAACTCGATAAAGATCAATAAATTAAAACAGTATGGAACCCAACAACATATGCGGTTATAAAACGTGGGTACAAGTGAAGACGTAGTAAAGAAAAACAGAAGAATCTAGAGGCATCTCTATAGATCATAAGAATTAATTTGTTAATTTGGAGTGGAATAATGTGAGATTAGAATAGAAAAAGCAAACACCAATAAGGAAAGTAGTGAACCAGGTAAGTAGCCAAGCTTCTGCTTTTCATCTAGTCTGCTGGGTAGAGAGGAACAAGGCACATTAGGAGAAACATTTTAAAATGAAGAAAAATTGAAAGAGAAAAATAAATATTTTATGAATGATGACGGTATTGCTCTTTTAATTAAAAATATTAAAGTAAATTTTCACAAGTTTCTTTCCACAGAAAAGATATTGGCGTATTATCGAACTTGAAACACATTTTTTCTGTCTTTTGTTATGATAGGAAGTATAGAATATAAAATCTCTAAGAGAAAAACATTAGAATAAAGTAGGTATTAGAACTCATAGTTTTAATAATAAAGTTGGTTTTAAAAAACATTTCAATATCAATATCATATATAAATTTCTAAGATTATTATAGAATAGAAAATAATGAAAAGTACATTAAAATAGTCACGCGAAAAAACATTACTACAAATGGTTTTATTAATCGCTGTAATCAATGACCTGTAATTTGATAAGTTGCAAGAAATATGGATTCATCTTGCAATGTACGTCTTAAATAAATGCAATTCGATCCCGAACGTACATTCGTGAAAATTTTTTACATTTCCCGCAACTGCAGATTTTTGACATTACGAAACTGATTTTCAGTGATGCTGTTTCATTTGTTAGTTACAATTATTGCCTTATAAAAGAGCCATTTAAATAATTAAACCAGTATGATGAAGAATTAATTTTTTGTTTACAAAAAATTAAACTGATAATTTATTTTTTTAATTTCTGTACTTTTGTTTTCTTTTTAAGATGACAGCGAATAAAAAAAGAAAACTGAACCAAAATTATTTACAAGAAATAATTAAGTTATTTTTAGAGGTAAAGAATATCATATAAAATATTTTTTGATATACAGACTGTTCCGGGACGCATTATCCGAAGTTCAGGTACTGATTCAGAACATAAATTAAGCAAAGAAGTTCATATCTTGACAGCCATCTTAATTTTTTAGTCTTCAATATCTTTGTAATTATTTGTGTGAGGAAATTTTTTCTTATTAAAAAATTTATTAAGCATTTTATTTCAAACAAAATGACAGTTCATTTGTAAAACTCCATTGACAAAAAATCTAGTTATTGCAGACAATTAATCCGGCAGTACGCTTGAAAACCGTAATCTAAGGCGATAAATTGTATTAACTTACTATTATTATTTACTATTAATAAGTTTTATGCATTTAGTAATAAATTAAAAAAACAGGCGAAAATTTATCAGCCTGCATTACGGTACGCAAGCGTACTGCAGGGTTAACTCTCTGCAATAACTCGATTGTTTGTAACTAGATTTTTACATATTAGGTACCATTTTGTTCAAACCGAAATTTTTAATAAATTTTGTAATTGGAAAAAATTTGATAAAACGAATAATTACAAAGATATTGGAGATTAAAAAATTAAATCCCCGCCGCTTCGAAATTTATGAAGGTGACGTTTTCAAAGTTTTTTATTTTGTAAACAAGACACTAGTCTTAGATTTGCCAAATGTACTTAAGTAAGTTTAATTGTTTCTGAGAATTAGTTTTTTTTTTGTTGAAAATCACAAAATGGCGTCCAGAAGGAAAACAAAGCAAAATAGCACTTATGTCGATATGAACATTTTTGCTCATTTTGGTGTCCTGAGTCGGTTCCTAAAGTTCGGCTAATACGTTCGGGAACACTCCTTATACTCGTACAATGTTAATATTGATTTCGTGTTTTATATTCAATGTAAATAATTTTTTTTAAATATTCATTTACAAATATTCTTGAAAATGAATTTAATATTCTCATAACTGATTTAACAAAACATTATATACCTTGGTGTTTACAAACGTTATATTTTTATACGTATTTTAAATTAACATAAAGACTGACAGTTGTCAACATTCAGATTTTTATTCCGATACCATATTAATATCAGTGAGTGAAACAAATCTGGAGTAAATATTTTCTTTTTCAAAAATCCATCTAGCAGAAAAAACCCTCGGTAAACTTTTAATTATTTTCCAGAATAATATATTTTTCAATAACTAATGGTTTTGATCAAATGACAAGACAAGTTATTAACTGAAGAAGGATTTTTGAAAGGTTAGAATAAAAAATTTTTACTAGCTTTTCTTTTCTTAAGCTCAATAATATTACCAGATTTTTCGATTTCATTAGAAATAAACATGTTTTAACTTCAGTAATTTTCTTTATTTTAAACAATTTTTGGTTATTTTCTGGCACTAAAAATCTATGTAAATTACCGTAAAATCTCCTTATTCGCGGGGGTTAGAAACCGTAAAATTGCCGTGAATCTAGAAAACCGTGAATTTAGAACAGAACTAATACTTATTTAAGGAATAATGGTAAGGTTCTATGTAAAATAAAAAAAATTAATGCGTACTTACTTAGGGCAATGTTATTGATGAAATACAGACGGCAACATTAATTATAAGCACTGGTTAAGTACAGTACATAGGTACACTACACAAAAAATATTTAACAAAATACAGTATATTTCCTAATTTACTCGGAAGGACTTACTGAACTGTTTGATTTAAAAACTCACTACAGTACGTAAAGTATCTACTGTATTAAAAAACGGTATTACATGTTCAAATCGTATTCGGCATCGCATAACAACCTCAAGAAAACAACACTATAATACTGCGTACACTAAAACTTAAATTACTGTAAAGAAATTTACAAAACTATCCTACAGTATTTTGGATTGCATTTACAAAACTTGTAATTTTTCCTTGTCTCGCTATTGTTTTTAAATCCGTGGGAAGTTTTGTGCATTTTTGCATGGCATCTTCAATTTTGCGCTTAAAGACTAAGCTTCTATTCAAAGATCGATCAGCATCTATAAAAACTGGATAAGATCATGGAATAGTTAGTTTAATGCCTTCGATTAGCGTTTTGACAATTAACTGTTTTCCAAAGATCGTATCTTCTACCTCTTCACGTTCATACTCTATCTGCGCCATTAAATATTTTAATATTTTTATTTTTTGATGTCACTACATAATGAAATGTACGCGAATAAGGAAAATTTTAGCCGCGAATGTAGAAAAGACATCTTAAAATATTGCACCGCAAATGACGAAGTCGTGAATAAGGGAAGCGCGAATAAGAGATTTCAGTGTATTACATTTAAAAGAGCACATGAATTCAGTTATAATCTACGAGTATTATTATAATTTACATATATTATAATTTGTAACTTACAAGTAGAGAATTGTAAACAACTGGGAATTACCTCTTCTAAGAATCAAGACTGTGCAATAGTGATGTTATAATAAATTATTAGACAATGCTAAATCGTATTGATCTGATTTTAGTAGGTAGGTTATAGATGTCCACATTATTTATACAAGAAACATATTCATTATACATTATACAAGAAACATTATACATTTTAAATATTGTCTTAATAACAGATTTTTGACTAGGAATCGACCGGGTGTATTATGTATTTAATTTGTTTTCTATAATTAGTTTTAAAGATTTTATTTTAATTCTTTTCAAAAACTTTTGTAATGTTTTCACGTCCGGTTAATTAATTTTTTAATGTATATGCTTTTGAAAATGTCTAATTTGGATTAGGTTTCGCTGTGCGGAGCTTTTGTTTGGAGTTAAAACTTTCTTTTTTTCTGTTTAGCCTCCGGTAATTACCTTTCAGATAATAATTCAGAGGATGAAATGTATGAGTGTAAATGAATTGTAGTCTTGTACAGTCGCAGTTCGACCGTTCCTGAGATGTGTGGTTAATTGAAACCCAACCACCATAAAATACCGATATCCACGATCTACTAATTCAAATTCGTGTAAAAATAACTGACTGTACTAGGACTTGAACGCTGGAACTCTCGACTTCTAAATCAACTGATTTGGGAAGACGCGTTCACCACTAGACCAATCCGGTGGGTTAAGGAGTTAAGACTGTCCTTGGGTTAAATATACGATCGGCCTAGTGACATCATCTTTATGCACTGCAAAATTTATATGGATTACTAAGGCACAAGACCATGAGTTGTTTAAAATTTTGTATATTAAGTTATTAATAATAAAGAATATGTTTATGAAATGATATTTTTTCTTTTTGTCTCACTTGTTATTGTACTACGTAGTTTGGCTTAATATGTTCTCTTTTGGAATTTATTAAAAAACCCTCGCCTTCGTTTTTAGATCAGCACAAAACATTAAGATTTATAATATACCGGTCTGATTCACCTGCTTCTGGTATTTATACAAGTCTTTCCCGCTTCTTCTTTTTTAAATTCTCTAAAATTTGGTGATCACTACTGAAGTACTGGATAGTTATAAAATGTGACATGAGATAGTTAAAAAAGAAAAAAAAAGAGTTTTTAATCTAAATAATTTTAACTTTAAAGTTACTCTCGCAGAAAAATTCCTGCTGTGCCTTCAAAAATGTCATCCTGCAGTAACGTTTCATCGATTCGCATTTTTGTGTCACCCAGTCATGTGACTGATGACTAAAATAAAATAAAATAAAAATTAATTACAGAAAAGTAATCGTTTACCTAATATTTGGAATTTAGAAAAAAATATGATTTTACTACCAAATATAATAAATAAAACTTTGAAATAATTATAATTTTCGAGTTACCTACTTTACGCGGTATTTATAAAGTAGGGTAAGAAAAGGTTACATATATTTGACGTAGTTTAAATTACATATTTAATAGTTTTGTGATTTTCGCTTCAATATATTTTCCGGTTTGTTCATCGCGTGTTTTTAAAAAAATTCAGTGAATATTACAAGTGAAATGGCGTAACGAGATGAGACTTTAGACATGATAATTTCGTGCCAAAGAAACAACTCAACCAAAACTTAACTCGCAAAAATTCTTAAATCGAAAGTACTGATATTTGCAGGTTTTATAATTGGAAACCGTTCAATTAATAAGAATTTTTAGTTAATTTTTACTATTTGTGTTATTACAGTGTGTTACTTGTATTCAATTTTTTTAGTACACCTGATAGAACTTTAAAGCACTCAGAAAACTCCGTAGTTTCATTGTCAAAATACAGTAAAGTACTTCCTTCCTAACGCTAAAATAAAACTCCATAGAAACAAAGAAGAGTTATTATTTAGTTTATATATATTTGCGGAAGCAGTCTGAAGACAGTTAAAGTTAGAATTCAGTTGAATTAATACTTATTAATCGAAGATTATTTTTATAGTTATATTTCAATTTTTGAAAAAAAGAGTCCGTACCAATGTTGACGTGGTTACGTTTATTAATATTACTAATTATGTTACTATTATACATTCATTATAGTATGACAGCCGATTTTCCAGCAGATTCTTCTAAAGATATAAGTATGGAAAGCAGTACTTTATCGACAAATTTAAATTCATATGAAAACATTTCAAAGAAATTAACTTACGTAAATGGAATTAATGAAAGTAAGTGACAATAATACTCTTGAATTATAGAACTAAGTTTTCACGTATTGAAATGGGAATAAAAGAAAATATTTCATTGAGGTACAAATTTAAAAGATTTGCAAAACATCTAAAACCAGTGTGAATTTAAAATTGTTTAGTATTTACTAATATGAAAATGTTTTATTTTTCTTTTGGATAATGTTTTGTTTTAGTTTATTATCGCATTAATTAAGAAAATAAGGGAATTAATAAATAACACTTTGTACATGTTTAATATCAACATTTTTAAATCTTATGTAAAGAACACATTAATGATTTTTTCGCATGCAAATAGTTAGCGATTATCAGGACTTCATAAAAAATGAATATATAAGTTAATAATCATATCTTTCGGTTATATTTGATACGATTTTCAGTCCATCGAACTATTAATAATATTTTCAAAACAATATCTTATTATTGAAGTAGCACATAATGGACTAAATTTAGTTTTTCGGTAGAATAAGATTTTTTAGGAGGAATAATTGAATTCTCATGATTGTCTAATTTATTTTATATAAATCTAATTTTGACAAATAATTTAAGTTTCATGATATCCATTTGTTTCGATTATTTTAGGAAATAATTATTTTAAACACTAACATTTGGAAATAAATTCAGAACTATACTACTAAGATTAATTATTACTTTATTGTCATAATTATTTAAAAGATTAATTATAAAATTTTCTGTTCATTGCATTTATTACATCATTCACAGATTATTTAATTATTTATTATATCGTTCAATTAATGATTAATAATTTTCAATTAAACAAACTTAAGCAATTAGTTTTAATTTATTAATATAATAATAATAAAAATAATAATAATAATATTTCACTACCCTAGCTTCTAAGGAAAATAACTGTGAAATATATTTATTTATTTTACGAACTGTTAAATTATTTTTTCTTCTTACTTTTCCATCGTTTTATACTTTCAAATTACTTTTCCTCAGTTTTTCTCATTTATAGACCCGAATAAGTGCAATAATTTATGACTACACAAATGAATAATATATTCAAAAAATATTCGTGAGTTCGTTTACAAATCAAGGTTTCTGATTTAGCTTAAAATTTTCTAGAGATAAATATTATTTTGGGTTTTCAAAACTAATGCAAATCTATAAAATAACACTAATAATTAATTCTATATCAAATCAGAAAAATTGAGACAAACATCATGATTATACTAAATGCACTCTTTCTTGAAAAAAAAGAGATAAAGCTCCAAATTTGTGAGTAAACTATTCACAATTAGGCTTAATAAGGATATTTTTAAATAAAATAAATCAGTATCACATATAAACCAATGAGAATTAGGTAAATTTTATGAAAAAGCTACCTATTGTAATGGGTACCCTGATTCCAGAAAATTTTGACATATATTCCATAAGAAAGTGAAATATATAATTTACAATACAGTATAACTTTGATGAATACATTTACTGAAAAAAGACCATAGGTTGGGTTTCTGAATTTAAGGTTTATGAAAGATAAAGTTTCTGTAATGCCAATCAGGATAGTACTTCAACCTTTGACCTGTAAAAGAGCAGGGATGATCTACATCATTTATGTCAAAGAACGTATCTCTTTTTTCTTTTAAACAGATTCCCAGTAAATGATGTTCTATATTTTCATCCAACGCCTTAAAAAAAGTGAAAGAGATTCTTTATCTCAAGTCATTATTTATTAATAACTCATTTTTCTTTTTCATTTTTTAATTACAGCTAGAATTTTGAATCAAAGTTGTTTTTTAATCTAGAGCTCAATTAAATAATAATATTTCAGTTATATGTAAGTTTAAAAATAACATTTTGATTATGAAAATTGTATTATTACAAATGCTACAGAAGAAGGAGGCAGGAAGTGGTTGTGATAATTAATTTTAATGGATTCTGTGGAACTATATTTACTTGAGGGGAGTCATACCGCTCGATCTCTGCAATATTAAAGTAGGAGAATTTATATTCCTTTTTCTTAGCCTCCTGATATGCAATTGATTTAAAATTTATACAGCTTATAAAGCATAGTTTTTGGAGCAATTTGAGCGAAATAGGTTTTTGAAATCTTGTATTACAACAAAGTTATAATTTTTTTTTAGGAAAAGGCTAACTAATGGTAAAAAATATCATTTTCAATTTTTAATTTTTTTTTTGTAATTCTGCTTCCCTCAAACAATAGTATATGTAAGTGAGAATACCCCCAAAAGAAAAAAAATCATTCCTGTATGTTTCTTAGAAGTTGAGAAAAAGGCACAAAAATATCCAGAAAAATGAAGTTTTCGGAAAACAAAGCTTAAAGTTTTAAATACATAGGTTTTTCCTGCCAATAAATTCCTGAAGCATAATACGGGCCTGCAGCTCATCGTCTTCTTCTATGACATCTTGTAACACTCTCTTATCCTTGCTTTTTTCTTTTGAAACCTTTTTTTTTATTAGTTCTTTCAGTTCACGATCAGCTCAAGCGATCCTTCCTCTATCAACTAATTTCATCATCTGGACAAAATTGACACTGGTAGTGATTCCTGGTTTTTAAAAACTAAGCATTTCATAATATTCTTTTTATTAAAAGTACTTATGGCTTAATGTACACCAAGCTGAATTGTCTGAAACCCAACGAATAATGTTTTTGGCAGTCGTGCGCAAATTACGCTGTTGAGTGACTCATTCGGGTTCTGTATTTTACTTTTTACGCACTTTACTGAAAGATCTTTAGCTAATAGGTTTCTAAAAAAATTTATTTCGAACATGACAACAATAGGTAAATGCTTGGAGTAATTATATGGTTTACCTTATGCCTTGGCTTTCTGAAACTTACACCAGATATCGGCAACAGGACGACATAGTCCATGTTGAGGGTTTTCATCAGTTAAACTGAAATAAAAAAACTCAGCCTTCACTGCTTTATACATTGAATACCAACTTTCAGTATTTCTCCTAATGGCTGAGTTATGAAAAAGCTACCTATTGTAATGGGTACCTTGATTCCAGAATATTTTGACATATATTCCATAAGAAAGTGAAATATATAATTTACAATACAGTATAACTTTGATGAATACATTTACTGAAAAAAGACCATAGGTCTTTTCTCAATTTCAATCATAATAATTTTGAATATTAATTATAGCTGTGTCTGTCAGCCTATTATGTCTACTCAAAGAACTACAATCATTTAATTTCATCCCTCTGTACCTTAATTTCAGATTTCGAAGACGCTTTCCCATTCTTTTCTGCTCGTGACCTATAGATTCCAACTTCTTTATTTGGCAATCATCTCCATACAGCTTCATTTCCTCTACAAATGATAAAGCTTTTGAATCCCCATATCCTAGATAGTTCGCTATTCGCACATTTCGAGTAAGTGACCGTTCATAAATCTTCTTCGCTCCACTGGTCTCCATCCCCCCACTCACACCACTGTAGTTCGCCTAACAACTATAAAATGGTCGGTTGACAACTATCCAAAATGATTGGATATAGTGGTGGAGGGGAAATTCTTTTAATATAATACATATCTTCAATAAGAATTTTTATTATTCAATTTCAATTCGATCGTACAATTGCGGATAGGGGAATGGAATTGTAAATAATAGTTTCAAAAACTAATTCAATACATTCGTTGTGGATAACGGATAATTTGTGTCTATATCAGGATACGAATTAGTGGAAAGATTGAAATTTGTTTGTTTTCCCTATTTCTACAAACTAGGCCTGTCTGAACTGGATTGAACTGAGCTCACCTATATTGGAATTGTTTCATTGGAACTGGAATGGACTGGATTCGCCTTTCTTTTTCCTGTTTAGCCTCCGGTAACTAGATAATACTTCAGAGGACTGGACTCGCCTGAACTGGAATTGACTCATCTGAACCGAATTGTCCTTACTTTAACTGAATCTACCCGAAAACTACCCGATTCGAACTGGACTGGTCTCGTTTCGACAGACTGGTTTGGTTTGAACGAGACAAGAGTGGACTGGATTGTACTTGACTTGATTGGCTAAACTTGATTCATTAAACTTTTTTTTTTTTTTTTTTTTTTTTTTGTTAAAGAGGTGGGGAATTCCATTTACGGACGCCTAAGCAGTAACGGGCTCGCTAACAGGCAAGTTGTTATTAATATGCGTATGTAAACCTGCGCACTACCGACTAAACCGCCACCCCTGGCTACCACCCTTCCTGGAACCGCTAACAAAGCATACCTTCTGGAAGGGGGCTTGAACTGGACTTGAATACAGAGAACTGTGTTTGTCTTTACTGAACTGCACTTGACTGGACAGTACAAGACTGGAATGAACTGAAATGAACTGTATAGGACTGGAATGACTGGTTTGTTTTTATCTGGACTGGAATCACCTTAACTGGACACGTCTGAACTGAGGTGGAATGGAATAGACTGGGCGTGACTCGACTTGACTTGACTGAAATGAGCTGGAATATAATGGACTGAACTGTGCATGTACTGGACTGGACTGGAGCAGACACCCTAAATGTGATTGACGTAAACTGCACTAAACAGGAATGAAAAAGATTGAGCTGAACTTGAACAGAATTGACCTAACCTAACCCGACCCCGTCTGAATCAAACTTTGAATATAGAGAATTGGGTTTGTCTTTTCTAGGATAAAGGGATTGATTGGACTGGGCTGAACAGTACTCGCCTTATCTAAGCTGAAATGGAATGGATTGGACTGGAACGAAATTGGATTGAGATGTTCAATCCAATCTCGTTTTTTTTCTTTCGAAATTTTTAAAAATTTTTCATCTTTAAAAAATGAGAACTTTTCATTTTCATTGTCATTGTCATTATTTGTATATTTATGTAGATCTGCTACAGGTTTTTTTTTGTCATTAATTCGCTCATCATTATTCGTATAATTTTCGATTTTGAAATGATATTCCTGTAGTACTCGATTGAATAGAGTAATTTCTGATTTTCTTTTATTTTTCATATCTTCAATGGTATTATCATGTATGTATCGCCACGATACATACATGTTAATATTTTTAATGTTCATGTTAACGAGGTTAGATTTTTTATCTTTTTTTATTCTTTCTTTCTTTCTGGAAAAACAATTTTTCAAAAAGTATTTTTTATTGGTACTGCTTGATAATGCCTTGTCAATTGTGTTGCTTTCATTATTTAAAATTTTATTTGGCTATAACTCTGGAACTAGTAAAAATAAGTACCGCTTATGATACATCGTTGAAAAGCTCTCAATGAGGGTTTATTACTGCAGTTAATAAAAAGTCTATCAAACTGTCGTTCTAAGTAATAAAATATGCTTCCGTTTCCCTATAACCATCTACTGATGCCGGACTACTGAAATACATCTTTAGTAATGATGCAGTTATTAAACTAACCACCATAGATGCGAATATTATGGATTTCAGTCTCGCTTTACCTTGTCGACTAACCCTTTTGTAGACCGCCAATTTAATGTTTCGAATATTTAATAGTATTTAATATTTCTTCTGTTTTATCCAGTTAGCAACATGTCGTTAAATATAAATTAAACACACACGTCCGTAGAGGTTCTTCAGAATTTAATATTAATATTGTCCGATAAGAATTTTAGCTTATTGCCTACTGTAGAAAAAAAAAAATATAAGAGCTACATCAAACATTTATTTTTTATGAATTTTGTCACTCAATAATGAAGAGATTTTTTTCTATTGCTTCATTTTATGATTCAAAAAATGTTAATTGTAATATACTGGAAAGATATATTCATATTTTTTTTTTTTATGAATATTTGGTTTAACTATTAGCAATAACCTAATAATATTTAATTGGGTAATGTGGAACAGAGAAAAATAATTAATTAAATACACACTGTACAATCTACATTACTAAGATTTTACTATGAAGTAATGGAAAACGAATATTTAATACTTTTAATCCTTCATCTGGCAACAGTTTAATTTTTCTACAAAATTTTTATTAATGACTCGTAATACTGTAATAAAAAAATCTGGTGTGGACACCACATGATTTCCTTGTACACCTATTAAAATACATGTACACATTTTTTGCTGCACTTTATTTAAAACTATACTGAATAAACTTTATTTAACCAGTATACAGGAGTTCACTAAATGAAATAATTTAATTATTAGTTTATATGTTAATTTTTTTCACGTCGCTCATGTAGATATGTGGTGTAAATGAGAAGGTGTCTGATTCGTAACATGCACACATTGGTTCGAATTCGATTTCATGTAGATATATTTTTTTAACTTTTTTTTAAATTTAAATATATTGGTCTATTAATAATTATTAACCTCTGGTTGTAATGGTTTTTGAATTAAAATGAAAAGTACATAACATTTTATTTCACTAATTTCTGATTTTTTTCATATATATATTTTTTTGTATTATTATTGAATTATTAAATTTTTTTCAAAAATCCAAATGTTTTGGATTTTTGTACATAAGTACGTACAGATGTCATGACGAAGCTAATCAAAATGAATTCAAGGATAGTCAAAATGGATATTTCCGTTGAAATCTGAAAACCGAAATTTTTCGCAATTACAATACTACCTTTACTTCGTACAAGGAAGTAAAAATTATTTTATTAACCTTTGACATCTATCTTTACTTTCGTTATTTTAAGATTATCAAAATTAATTTTGAAATGAGCTATCAAAATTGAAATGAGCTATATGCACGCAAGTGAATAAAAAGTAATTCGTAAAAAAATGCTAATTATCACTTAATAATATCCATATATCGTTACGTTACTCTTTTGAATAGGTTCGAAGAGGAATTAGAATTCTTATAATACGAGTATTAGAATTCATTTTTTTAAACCCGCTAACCGCAAATCATATTAGAATTGTAGATTGAATTATGTAAAGTAGGTCTGATAATTATTAAACATATTCATAAAAGAGAGGTATTAAAAACCAGCACTAGTTTCTTTTGTTAAAAATCTAATTCTTCTGGTGAAAAAGAACATCCACGGCCTACTATCTGAAACCTTCATTTCGTATTGGAATGTGGTCCGATGATAAAGATTGAACTGATTGTAAAGTATTTTACTTCTTTTTCCATAACGGTTAAATTTGATATATAACACTAAAAATGGAACTAAGCGAAATGTAAGTAAGTACAATACTCAGTACACATGAATGACTATACCAAATTCCCATGTCATATCGACGGTATCATGATTTCTCTTTCTTTCTCTTTTTCTAATACTCTTTTTCTCATTATTTTCCTCACTATCTATCTCTCTCTCTCACATACACACACAAACACACACACAGAGAGAGAGAGAGAGAGAGAGAGAGATACGCACTCATTTACATATTTTATTATTATTATTATTACTACTATTATAATCAGTTTAATAGAATACATAATAAAATGTGTAAAACTCATTCTATTTGAACTGATAAGTTTATAATATTCAAATGTCTTTATTTTTTTATATAAAAATAAAAAGAATAGCAATAAAAGTAATAAAAATTAGTCAACCTCTTAAAATTAAAGTGAAGTGGAGTTCATATCTGGTTTTGTGTTTTTTTCTTTTTCTGCTGGACTTTATTTACAATAGGTTTATATTTATTTATAATCAAGATCACAAGTAAATGGATAGACAAATAATGACATAATGAAGAGTACCTAGAAATATCCCTCGTGAAATACCGACACCACTATTTACATTATTTCTCCACATAACAATTATTTACCAACACAAGCTTTATAACAAAACACATAAAACAATCACAATTAAAAATAAATAAAAGGAAAATAACAAATTACAACAGGAAGCAAATTATTTAAAACGGAAACAAATTATTACAAACAAATAATATAAAAACAAAAAACAACAGATAGTAGAACGATTCATAATGTAATAATATTATTCGAGAGCGCGATTGACCACACAACAATAGCCTCAATATATTCTCAAATAATCTCATCGGCAGCTGAATGCTCAGTCGTAGCAGAAACATAAAAGTAATATAAAAATATGTGAATGTAAATGCAATATAAAAAACTAAATTTACAGCAACAATTGATAATTTAGTCCTGAAAGGTAAAATCTTACAGTCCTGAAGTATAAAATCCATCGCTGCAGAGCATGCCTCATGTCCAACACGTGTCACCTTTTGAGACGTCTAATATGCTTACTGCTGTTCAACAGATTCACCGCTATGTGGTTCATGTGTTGATTTAGTTAACATATTTATTTCGTAATCATACGTTGTATTTACTGACTAATGTACGGTATCCCTAAATATTCGGGATCTCATCGTTTCTGACAAACCATTGCGCTTCTGTTAAGATTCTAGGCACTTTGTTTTGGAAGTCTAGATGATCCAATGTTGTCTTTACACCAAAAAATTCTGCTTTAAGACCATCCATTAGATGACCTCAGTGGTACAGACGACAGGTAAGGTCATTTCAATCTTCTTATTGCTTTCTGTAACAAATTATCTTTGTCAAAAAGGGAGAAATCTTCAATATAACCCCTAAACGTTTTCATTTCTCATCGATCTTTCAGTTTCCTCAATCTACGTGCAGTCCTATTCAGAACTGATCTGTCCTCCGGACCCTTGTGGAATTGGCATGACCTCGGAATTCTCCTTTTATTGGCAGTAAACTTCCATCACCTCGCTAGGTTAGTCTGTGCCTCATCTGCTTAGAAGTTGAATGCCATTCTGCTTCCCTCATAATTGACGTCAAACGTTCGGTCGCATCTTCTACATCGATTGCTCAATTTAATGGAACAGCCTCATAACAACCCAAACCTTTCCTCAATCTACTTTTGGTAAGAACCCCAGTTGGTTCTATTGTTGTGAATGATAGTGTAATTTCTCTTCTTTACGACCATTTTTCTTAAAATTAACTTACAGGTAAGTGTCTGACGTACAGCCAAAGTTATTTCTCACGTCAATGTAAAAGGAAAAAACTGCCATATTTATACAGAAATCCAATAAGTCAGAAAACTTAGTTGCATCTGAAAGCCAAAATTAGTTGGTTTCAATCTTGAGATAACATTGAGCTGCAGCCTCGTGATACATTCGTTCAGTGTCCTACCGCAAGTGGTTATTTCTCTAGAATCCCGTTGTAGATGTTTCATATTCAAATCACCCTCCCGCATATAAAGAGACAGCATAATGTATTGAAGTACCCATAATATATGTCATCAGTGATCATGTGAAGAGGGGAACAGTGTACTCTGAAAATCTTATGGGTTCAAGCTAGCCCAAAATCTCAATCGTGATTGCATGAGTGTGGTTGGTGCTGACTGTTGAGAGCTGAATATGAGCGATTATGAGAGCAGTAGCACCATGCTGTCTGCCATCCGGATGGTTAGTCGCGTACACCAAATAATCCCGACACGCAAGTAGTTCCATTCAATAAAATACGTCTCAGACACAAGGTATATTAAATATGCAAGGTATATTTAATGCCGACTCTAATATGTCTGTGACATGGTGTTTTTCTCGGGTCCCTGTTTCAACTCATTAGTGGTACCCGTTTCCTACTGATCTGCGAGTTATTTATCACAAACATCGTATCGCCATTGTTAGTTGAAGCTGTAAGCAACGGATTCATAACAATGCGATTCATTGTATAAGTGAATTAACTTAAAATCTATATGAATTAACTCCTAAAAAATCGTAACAAGTACATGTCTACCAAAAATTAATCTTAGTGCAATAACCTATTTATAGATCCAAAACCAGTTGTTTCGTAATACATTTTCACAATTCTAATAATAAAACAGCACTAATAATTTTAAAAAAAATTATTTCTTCTCGAAACAGCCGTTTTGGTTTTTGCAACAATTTTATTGTTATCAGTTGACACTAAATTTTTTACAGACCACCAAGTGGTTACGCAGAATCAGAATTTTATACGTACTGGACACGATTTAACTAATATTACAATAAACTAATATATTTACAAACATACTTCTTAATTACTAACCAATAATTACTATATTATAGAAAACCAAGAATAAGTTTTAAATAATTATCTTTTAATAGTTCATTGAATTAAATAAGTTCAAATAGTTCAAGTTAATATGGTGCGTATTGTTCTACTAATTGCGTTTACTTTTTAGAAAAAAAGAGGCTGAGAACTACAGCAAAACTATGCTGTTAAATTATCTAAGTAAACCACAAAAAATAGTTATAAAATAATAATTTTAATATTAATTGTAAATATACTTTTTCACAGATTTATGCAAAAATGACATATTTTTAACTATTATTTGAACTGTCTATTTCTTTCTGTAACTGCTGATTACAATTTAAACTAAATGTGAGTAAAAGGAAATTTGTAATGAATATTACGTAAAATTAAATAGGTTCATATGAAATTATTTTTTAGAATATAAGCTCATTACTACATTAATTACGCCACCGAATAAAAGATACAAGATCTTTTACTGTATTGTATGTAGATAAATTTTCAGTTTGTACAATGCTGTCAATACACTTATTCCAGATTTTCCCCGACAAAATAAATATATAAATATATACTTTTTGCACGCTAATGACTTTTTTATGTTAATTGCCGAAGCCGATACTCATAAAATACTTTAGTTTTTTTTTTCAAATAATAATGAAAGAATATCTTAAAAATACGTTTGGGTATCCGATTATTCAAAATATTTTAACGAGTTAATGGAATAATCAGCTCTAGCACATCATCCAGTCGAAATTAACATAAATTTGTTGTACAGTATATGATTTTGTATAGTGCTCAGGTTCAATTTGCCTGTTGATAAATCTATCATGTAAAAATGATATCGGTCACAATTTTCTTTAGCATGAATGTGCCTACATTTATTCAACTGTCGAAAAAAGTTAACTGGATCGTTTTTATTACGTATCGACACAACTGGAGCGCAGAAAACTCAACATTTAATCAGTTCCAAACTCTCTGTGTGCGTTATTCCAAAGAGATTACATTTTGTACTGAATACTCTAATAAAATTTATAGTAAGAGAATCGATCATAAAATTCTTCCAATTTTTCGGTAATGCAATTAAATTAATAAAACACCTCACTGAAGTATTTTGACTATAAGATAAACTAATTTTGGAAAGATAAAGCCTGAAGGGAATAACATTGCTGGATTAATGGCATTTAAACGATATTAAATCTTTAAGTAGTACTGGCAAATGATAATAATATCACGTAATGAAGATAGAAACCGGTATGAAACTATTTTGTACTCAATAACTTTAGCTTTGTGTGTATTGTGTTATTTTTTTACAACCAATTCGTTTCTAACACTGAGGAGAAGTAGCCAGGAGCTACAAAAGATAACCGTAAACTCCTAAAAAGTGATTTTAAATTAAATAAAAATAATTAAATTTATTATTATATTTAAACACACACTTTTACGTATATACGGTTTTTATTTATACTTTTTACGTATATACGGTTTTTGTTTTGTATTTAAATAGAATAAATATAATTATTTTTATTTTATTTAAATAAAAAAATATAGCAAACAAATTTTCAGTATTGTACAGTTTTTTAGTTTTTAATTTTTTATTTTGTTTCAAGGTAGAGGATGGAAGAAGACCGCTTTACCTTTTTTACTCGGGCTAACGTTGAAGATGACTACACTACTACCAATGGTATCATCATTAATGACTATTATAGGAGGAGTCTCTCTTCTTGCGAGTAAATTAGCCTTGTTCCTATCCATTGGTCTCGCATTCCATTACTATTTAGTTACCAAGCAACATATGCAACGTTACAGCCAGCAGCAACTCTCACATTACGATTCGGTTTTACCAGTAAATCCGTATCCAATAACGCATAAATTAAGTGTACAAGCGTCTTGAAAATTAAATTATAATCTACGAGTATATATTATATATATATATATATAAATATATAATCTACGAGTATATATTATATATATATATATATAAATATATATATATATATATATATAATTATTAATTCAGTGTGTAAGAAAAAAGTTATAGATAAATTAAATTAATTTTTAAACAGTTTTCTCTCTTCTACATAGTTAAATCTAATTTTATTAGCTACTGTAAAAAAATATATTATAATAAAACAATAAAAATAGAACTCCTGATAATATTAAATTTGATATTGATTAAATTAATTTACTACATTTATTTTATTTAGTTTTTAAGATCAGTTAGTTTTGAAAATTTGAAGAAATTTGTTGAATGAACTAAAATTACAAGTTGCTTAACGCTTAATAAGAGTTATTTTATATTTTTTAACTTCACTTTTGTTACATCGAATCATAAATTACTCATTTTTAGTATGAACATTAATTTTTTTTATTTAAATTTAATTTTATCAATTAAATCGCAATCGGCAGGAGTTGTGAAAATAAGTCTTTGCAACATGAGAAAAATAAGTTAAGGATAAAAATATGATAAATATTTAAGCAACGTCATGTTATTTTCTGTACTATCTCGATTATTACATTATTCATTTTAGTATTCACACTGAATACTTATTTCATTGAATGTTTATTTTTTGCATTTATTGTATAAGTATTAATTATTGTTATTAATGATGATTTTACAAGGTACCGTTGTAATAAAAAAAAATCACTCTATTGTAATTTCTTCAGAGCAACAGTTTGGTCAGTACGAGACCTAAAATTTTGAATGATCTAAAAGCTTCAAAAATAGTCAGCCACCATCTTGAAAATATTATTAATAAACCATCCTTCGTACGGGTAAAAATGTATTTTCACCTGCTCTTAGCGTTACTTGACAAACACTAGTAGGTGACCGTAATTTGTTATCCTTTTTTAAATTTTCTTTATTTTATAATTTTTTGTTAAATAACCGGAAGCAGTTGTAGTGTCCCACTTACAGTAACAGTGGTAGTGGCTGTGATAGTTGAGCCGCAACGCCCTACACCATCACACCCTTAAAAAATCAAAATTAAAAGGAATTGAACATTTTCTTTAGATATTTGTTTGAAGAATATTTTCAAGCCCAAATCGAATGAATGTGTTGTTTAGTACTGTCGAAATGGGGAAAATTTGCAATCATTGTTCAAAATTTTTTTATTTTCTTTACCAATTTCAAGGACAAATTTATAAAATGGTTTTTAGATATTCACATTACGATTACACACAACAGAAATCAAGTTTGTATCTTCATCGTTACCGAAAAATTAAAAAAAAATGTAAATTTCATTGTTACTCCATTTTAACCCTTTAAACTCGGAAATTAAAAAGATCCCTTTTTTATAACGACACAGCGACTTTACAATCTGTTCGTAGAACAATAAGTAAATAAGATGTATTTGAAATAACATTAAGTTGCCACAGACCCAGCGGCTTGTGACTTAATAATAGAATAGAAGAGCACTCCGTACGGCCAGACCGTAAAGTCACCTAAATAAAGCGATAAGGCAAACCAAGAATATTGTTCGTCAGAAATCTTGAAAAATTGGAAATCTGAATTGGATAATGATCGTGTTATCTAATAAATAGACCACCAAATAATTTGGGTGCCGATCCAAACGATTTTGGATACTAACCAGAGAGATTTCCTGTCGAACGGTTCTCAAAAAGGTTATGCTTGTCGGATATCGCTAAGAACCGCGAAAAATACTTTTTCACTCGTACAAGGATAGGTAGTCAGTTATAACTAATATTTTTAAGATAGAGGGTTACTGTTTTGAAAGCTGCATTCTTCAGAACACTCAGATCTTTGGGTCTGTACTGCCAAAACTGCTGCTCTGAAGAAATTACAATACAATGATATTTTTTATAAAGTGAATAATCTTTCATTTTTATTTGTCATTATATTGTCACTAGCGTGAGTTTAATGAACTCAGAGGGGTCTTGGCTAGACAAGAAAGTTGAATGAAGTGAGCCCTGACCTGTTAAATATCACGTGACCGCGAAGGAAAACGCTAGTAACCATATAGTGCGGTTGAAGCCGAGACGCAGATGCTAATATATTTATATATAAGCAGGTAATTCACGAAGGATGTAATTAACTTCCTACTACTGAAAATAAGGAAAGAAAATCATATAAACCTAAGTTCGGAAACGCTTCGTTAGTGAGTGTCGGCTAGCAAAGATTTCGCCCTGACTTCTGCGCCTACGATAAAATTGAAACTAACTGTAATTCTTGGGAACTAAATGAAGGGGTAAATTTATTGATTTTTATATGAAATCTGATCTGTAAAACTGAAAAAAGATAAGTCCCAGACTTTTAGTACTTTTTGAGAAATTTGGGTTAAAAAAAAAAAAGATTGGAATCGAAAAACACATTAATTTATTTTTGTGTAAGATAATTTTGTTAAACTGATTATAAAAATGTCATTTTTAAACAAAACTTGTAGAGAATTTGATTTTGATTAAAATTGTACGAATAAAGCCCATTTATACTGTATAAAAAAATAAAGTGCACTTACTTACTAGGAAAATATAGTTATCTTGTATGTTACGCCAAAAATCAGTTCAAACATTCATAATTGATAGCGGTCAAATAGACAGCAAAGTAGAAAAAATAAATTAAACAAACAAAACGGGCTAATTATGTTTCAAACTTATACAAAATAGAATATTTATTGTGCACAATACAAAAACAAAGCTTCAATTATATAAATAGCGGAAAACGTTTAACGCGAAGGGAAGTAATTTCAGCAGAAATTATCCGAATTCTATGGAAATGCTGTAAAAGAGTAACAAGGGACAAGGGAACACAGCAGATTTACATTTACAATTAAATTTGTTACAAATTCCTGTAATAAAATTGTTGTTATCTAAAGAATTGTAATATTTAAGAAAAAGATTTTATCAATGTAGTCGAAGTGTTTTTATAAATAAAATTTTTTCTCGTATTTTAAAACTTTTCAAAATTATCTGATTCACTGAAACATTACGTGTTAATAACTACAATAAAAATAACACAATTCATCGATTTTGAAAAACTTATTGAAACAGATGGTTTAGATTTACTACAAATAGTTTTACACAGGATTTAAAAAAATATACATTCATTCCATTAGTTTACATTTTTGCAAAAACATTTAAATAATTAATATCCAAAAACACAAAAGTTCAGGATGGGGGCCCACCCCCATCCCGCCTAATCAAACTCCACCATTAATGTTATGGCTCTACCATTTCTGTTGTTCTTTTTCTTTTATTTAAATTAGTTTAACTTTCGTTTTGCTATAAATATCTCTTTATGTTATAATTCTTTCTGGTGTTTTTTCAGTATGTACTTCTTTCTTCGGTTTAGTTAAATCTCTTTCTTTCTTAGGTTCTTGTCTCTTTTACACTTTAGCTTCTTCCTTCAAAGATGTCTTGAACGGTCTTTTTGTTTTACTTTATCTGTTAACGCTTTTTCTTAGTTATATCAAGCCTGTGTTAAGTTTTAGTTCTGGAGCAAAATATAAAAGATCTACTCTTTTTGACTTTTCCAACAGAACTAATTTTAAAATATCATTACAGTTGCTAAATTACTGATTAAGCATTGTTAAAGAAAATTTGAATTTGTTATGTTAATTTTTTAATTAATTGTCACAACTTTAATTCACTACTAATCTCTTAATATCTCCACTTACTACACCAAACGTTCTCAATTATCTATTTTACGTATAAGGCTATTACGTATGTACGATGGTATGTTGAGCATTTCCCGCTGTGTTTTTGTTTGGAAGCGTTCAAGTACGTCAATACTGGAGTTGAATGCTGTATCCCACAATTCAAGCACCTAAGTCCAAACAAGCTTCAAAAGGGATTTAAAAAATCAATAATTTACTTTCTGCTGAAAGCCAAGATTTATGTCCTATCAGCCAGTACTTGTGTTTAAACTTGATATCCAACTGTTTCCGCTTAGAAGTGATATGTTTCGCCTAAGTAAGTCGTCGATCAAGATGAAAATCCATTTATTTACAGTAGATAGAAGATAGAAGCTAGAGAACAGTGTTCCTTATGAAGGAGTTAGTAAGCAGTTATTTTTTGTAAACCATTTTTGTAAGCAGTTACACCGTAAGAATATGTATTCAAATTTTCATCACTTTATTTGCAAAAGTTTTTGCTGTGCGTTGATGAATCAGTCAGTCAGGACAAATTGGTATATATATATATATATATATATATATATATATATATATACCATTATAAATATATAATCGAATTTTGTATTTATACATGTATATCCGCATATCAGATATAACCTCTTTTCATAGCTTCATGTGTTGCTATAATAATAATTAATATTATTTAAATTAATCTGTGTTTGGAATACATGTTATTTACTAATAAACTAACTGCACTATAAAAATGTATTTCTACAGGAAAATGACTGATGGTTTATAACATATAACATATTTTAACGTTTAAAAATTCCATTACAAGTGCGAGAAATTTTATTTTTCTTTTAAAAGCAACTGAAATATACTAATATTTATAATAGCATTGTTAATATATAAGTATAAAAAGTGTTAGTATTTAAATATAAAATATACATTTTGTTAGATAGTCTTTTAAGTAGATCTTTGACCTATAAATTTGTTTTCAAATGGAAGGATAAAATAAGGTTATGAAGATCATAGAAAAAAAAAGAAAATGTTTACTATTCTGCTACAATTAAAGCAAAATTTAGCTACTCATTGTTAGTTAAATATTAGAACGAACTTAATGAAGACGAATAGAGGAAAATGATTTTACATAAAATACGTTAGAAATTTAAATCTTTTTTAATATTCACGGTAGAATTAACTGAGCGTTTCAAAGTACTACTAAGCAAAAAGATTGTAAATCATAGTAAATAAGATGATAAAAAAATGTAAAAGGTATTAGTTTTTCTTAGTAGTCATAGAGTTCTATGTTTCCTCGTACCTTACAACTGAACAATGCATTTCACCTGTTTATAAAATAAATATATACAATTTCAAAGTAAAATCAGTAGGTTACATTTTTAAAATAATAACGAAAAATTAATTTTTCTATATACATACATATATATATATATATATAATTTCGTTCTAGCAGGAGCTGCCTTGTAAACAAAGTTCTGTGGAATAATAGATGCTACCTATATTATGTGCTATCAGCTGACTTAATGAGTCGTAAATACTACTTGATAGTTCTTTGTTTAATTCTTAAAATGAAATTCTTTATTTAATATAATTATACCAAAGTAAAGATGTTGTTTTTATCTAAATTACTGTCACTCAAACTGCAAGTTAAAAAAGAAAAATTCTGAAATTTTGTTTAAAAGACGACAGACGTTCATGTTTTTTTATACATTGTTAAACCACTGGCATCCTTAAGTTTTATAGAATTTGTAAATAAACGGTTTTGAATAAAATAATTTTCATTTCAAGAATATAGAACTGTAAAGTTGTAAAAGCCTAAATCTAAGACTCTTTTATTCTATATAGATCATGTTTATTGGAATTTATATTTTAATTAATATTTTACCTCTAAAAGTCATTTTAAATGATAGCGTTTAATATTTTTTTTAATTATTTATTTATTTGATATATTTAAACACCAGCTGAGTAGTTTCAATATTCTGAAGGGTTATGAAGAAATAATTAATATTTTCAAAGTAAATAAGTAACGATCAATATTTAGAAAAATATATAATTACTAAGTATTTATAATTAATTTATATTTTATTTCCTACTTTATAAATTTTAGTAAATAAATTAGAACTTTTACTGAAAATCTAATTAAGTTTAAATATGACATTAAAAATAGCTCTGTAATAGCTGTTATACTAAATGAAACGTTTTTTAATAGTCAAAATAGTTTTTTAAATATCTATTTTAATTGTCGGCACTACGAAACATATAATATTGCCACACTTAAAATATAATCTTATCACTGCATAGGTTACTGAATAAGTATAAAATTTTATTTTTCTAAAAGCAAAATAATTGTTCCAGATGGCAGCTGATTATTGCCTTAAGACTGCTGAGGATCTAGTATTAGGTTTCAGGTTTTGCAGTCGTGTGTAGTTGATCCACTGTCTCGATCAAAAAATCTTCGGAATTAAAACAAAAATTATTAAAATGATTTTCTGAGTTTCTCAATAAATACGATTCTAATGTTATTAAATCTGTTTTATTTTTAGAATTTTTATTGCAAAATATTTGTTACCGTCAAGAAATTATTTCGTTACCGGAGATGAAATTTAAAATTTTTTAAGTCCACTGGTACCGAAATATTTACAGAAGGGCTTGAAATTTTATTAGAAAAAATTAAAGTTAATATTTTTATATATATTAAATATATCGTATGTTTTACAGAATTGTTTTTAGAAGTTACGCAGGTTTGGAAATTTATAATAAAAATATAGGTATAACTAACTACACGTTCCTTATATACAAATAATTGTACAATTAAAAAATTTCATGTAATTTTCTAGTACTAATAATTAAACTTACGATGATAAATAGCTGTCGTTATTATCTTGTACTTGTATACATTACAACAACAAAACCCCTCCTGTGTTTTTAGTTAATAAAACAAGCTTGATGAGTAGATCTTTCACTGAAACAAAGCCTTAAGTATAAACATTGAATGGAACTGTCATAAAAATTTTAATTTTGTTACCTAATTCTGTAAAATTTAAAAAAAGTTTCAGTGGAATGTTTAACTATGTCGATAGGCTTACCCTTTACATTAGTCATGAATACTGCTTATTAGTTTGAAGTATAAAGAAAAACGAACAGTATGACGACTAGTCATACTGTTCGTTTTTCTTTTACTTGTTACATAATAATGATGTTTATGTCATACTTCTCTTGTTACAGTATTCCCAACTGATACAGCTCACGAAGCAGTATATTGATAAAATAATTTGTAAAACCTAAGTATAATGCATTTCTTGCAATTATAATGTAGAATGGCTTTGAATAATTTAATTTTTTTTCATATAAAATCTAATTAAAATTATAATTATCATAATATTAAAAATAATAAAAAAATTAACAGAATAATATATTACCTTACCGTAATAGCTTATTATTTTTATTTATTATTTAACATATAATTTTTTCTTATGAAGCTATTATTTTCTTTACTCGATTTTATTTCCACAGTTTTTTTTCGGTTTTCAACATGTTAGTGAACATTTGCAATCTGAATGGTAAATATAATGTTTGATATTCTAAGGCTACACTATTAGTAGAAAAATCTATATTCCATGAGAAGTATATAAAAATAGCAAAATTGAAACACACTGATTAAAAATAGTAGTAATCGACAATTTTTACGAAACTTTGAAAACGTCCATATATCTCTAGAATGAATTAAGATTAATAAAAGAGAAAGTTATTTTTCAAAATTCTAATGTGGAAAGGTAGAACAGAGCAAGGGTTAGTGTGCCGTGGAAATGAAAGCGATTAAGATTAGGAACGGATTCCTACTTGTCACACCTCCCAACATGAAATCCGATCTCAGTGTTAGTACGTGAACCAAGAATGATATACAAGTAGAAGAGTCCGAACAATAACTGAGCATAGTGAAGACAGGCAATCATTTTTTGTCTAAATTCTTTTGTTGCATTTGAAATTACTATATGTATGATACGAGTTATTTTCTTCTTTTTTCAATTTTTTTTACGAATAAATGTGAATTTTATGTGTAAAAAAATAACACTTATTCTTATAAGGTTGTGACAGTAAACTGATAGTTGACTGTCGTTCCCTCAATTATTGAAAAATCCAGATATTTATTTTGTGGCCATGAAATGCTTATGTGCGGTGTAGTTAAACAATTTCAAAGAAGATTAAATATAGATGGAAAATATCGGATTTAAAATCGTTATATTATTATAGTTATATATATTTATATAAACAATAATTTGTACTGTTACTTTTACGATTAGTTACAGGTACTTTTACCGATATCACTTTGTTCTAAAACAGAAACTCGTCTACCTAATATATTTGCAAAAAGAAAAATGGTTTTTATGTAGGATATATTACATATTGTACAATTAGTAATTGTAAAGTAAATTATTAACACATAAGTAACTATTCTACACGCGACAGAAATTCAATCGGTAAATGCTTTCTTGAAAGTTTTGCAGCTTATAATTAAACTGCTTTAATAAATAACTGTTTTAATGAATGCTAAAAACTAAAAACAGATTTATATAAATAATAATATTTTTTTCCAAATCAGCAGTAATAGAATTTTAGCAATATAACTGATAAAACCGCTAACTGTTTTACCAGTTAAAATTCTATTCCTGCTGATTTGGCAAATTTTTTTATATTTATATAAATTCTGTAATCTAATAAAGCAGAGATTATTATGTATTTTGAAATATTTATTATTTATCTAGCGCAAATAACAACAGATCATTATAATATTAAAATCTTAGTAAGAGATGTCAGTGTCACGCTTTAACATTCTATATTACACAGTAGTGATTGAAAACATTGAAAGCCGTTAATGTAAGAAATACTGTATGGTCTGTTGACTTCTAAGGATGAAAAAAAAATAAAAAGAAGATTATCTACAGGATAGAGGAGAAAGTTATAAAACACAGAAACCGGATGCAAAGTGATAGAAAGCTAGATGTTAAGTATAAACAACACTGTTTGATAGCCATATCGCACCCTTCTTTCATTTTAAAAATAAGTTTGTAATTTCCGAACAAAATAAAAGAGAGTGAGTAAATAAAACCTACATTTGAGATTTTTTGCAGAATAATACTTTTGATTTAGCTGCTTATAATAATATTTAACAAACAATATAATAATATCTAACAATTTCTTCGAGCGTTATGTCACTAAAATAATGTATTTGAATTTGTTTAAAAGTAATGGGAATATTATTGAATTTTAAATGTATTTTTAAAATATTAAATAAATTTATTTAAAAAAAACCCATACTTATAAGCTATTCCACTTAGGTAGGTTTTCATTTTTTAAGAATCAATTATTTTATAGCAACCTTATTATGCGTTTACATATTACATTCTTCAAAATCAGATTTATCTAAAGTTTACAAAAGTAATAATTAAAACTAATTCTGCTATTTTACACTTTATTTATGCATTAATTATAAGCATTCTATGCATAGATAATGTTCAAAACAGGAACTAAAGAGAAAGACAGTAATTATTGTTTAAATTTATTTATTAAAAATTACTGATCTTCAAGGTGGACTGGTAGCGTTTTGGTCTTTCATTCGGGGGTTCCAGGTTCGAATCCCGGTCTGATTTGGCATGCTTCATACGCTACAGAATTTCATTTCCATATTCACATGCACAAGCTTTTGCGGTGAATTAGTTCATCAAAAAAAAAAAAAAAATACTACAAAAAATTTGTACATTATTGTAGTCTTTTTTAACATAAATTAATTACAATAATAACAATATCGAATACTGTAAGTTTATCTATGAAATATTGCATAACATTATTATGTAAACATTATAATAAACTTTGGAGTTACAGTGGGTCAGGAAGATCAACTAAGACGATATTTGTGAGACAATCGTAAGATATGTACTAATTTTTCCAAGAAAACTGACAAAATCACTTAATCCAATCAATAAATAACTACAACTACTTTCTAGCCATGTAAAATTGAGACTTATTATGTTATGAGGTTAGCAAAAAAGAACTATTTCTGTTAAACAAACTCATTTTTCTTCTACATTAAAAAGATTTATGAGTGCTTTTGTTAGCTACGTTTGTATAACACATAATTAAAACGGTACGAATTATATAAATCTGATCAAATCTCATTAAAAATCATTTTATTTCTTTAGATAAAAACACGTGGTAATTTTAATATTTTGAAAATTTAATTGACCAACGTAGAGGTAATTTTCTGCAAATATATTCCTATTTTTTTTTTATGTTAAAATTAACAGAAAACGTATGATAAAGAGATAATCCAGAATTGATGTTTCTTAATTTTACTAAATTGCTATTACGTGATAAATTAATTTCCATTAATTCATTAATAATTTTCATATTTAAATCATGTTGAAGATGAAATTAAATGATTTTAAATCTGTTTAATATAAGCATAATTTCTACAGTTAATTTTTCTTAAACTGTAAAAAAATCTTCAAAATTATGATTAAATTAGCTCACATAAAGGTGCGAGCTGGTCTATTGGTTAACTCATCGTTGCATATCAGTATTTTAACAGCTGATTTTCGAAGTCGAGTGATCTGAGGTTCAAATCCTAGTATAAGTTATTTTTTTTGTATGGATTTGAAGACTAGACGGTGGATCCCAGTGTACTTTGGTGGTTAGGTTTTAACTAACCAGATTTCTGAGGAATAGTCGGTTTGAGTCTGTACAACACTACACATCATTTACATGACACGTATTATCCTCATCTCATTTGGGCCATGGAAGGGGTTTCTTATTGTTTTCAATTTAAACAGATTGCAATGCTGACGTTAGAAAAATAAAAATTAAAAAACAATTATAATTAAATAGAAAGTATTTTCAATACGTGAAATGTACGCTTATATTACTAAAGCATATTTAATGACTTCTTTTAACAAACGAATCAAATCTGTAAAAAAAAATAGTAGTTTCAATTGTTTTTAAGAAAATTATTTCCAGTCACCAAACTGCGTGAGAGTGATAAATAATTTAATATGCGAATAACATGATATCAGTAGACTAAATACGATTTACTTGAACTAAATTTTGTGTAATAAAATCACTAATTTTTTAGGATTTCTTTGAAATATATAAACGTATATTTTCACACACACGTTCAGATGTACGTAAGGCTGTTCATCAAAAGTTGTAGACAGCATTCATCTATCTAGAAATTTTAAATACAACTACAGGAACATATGAAAATTAGAGAAACTTAAATATTTTTGTTAATCACAAAAAAAAATGTGGAAAAAAATAAATGATCATAAACTGTAAATTTGGAAGTAGCACGTGTGTTTGTGTTAGATGGAAACATGAGGATCAAATTTACTCGATAATCATAGAGGGTAAGGTTTTTAAACTATAGACATTGTTAACAGACTCACTCATCATGTTTTCTGATAAAATCCAAAGAAGACTACTGCTAAGAAAGGGAGCAAGCATGAGGGAAAAACTGATAACTAGAAAGCTGGATACCGTCCCGCAAAGAGATCGCAATCTTATAAATAAAACTACCCTGTAGGGCATTATGTTAATACTTCAAATCGTTCTTAAATCCACAATAAACACTAGTACATGCTGCTATAATTTGTTCTTTCTCAAGCACTAAAGCCACTGAAGAACAGTCTCAGGCTTTCTTTAAGGAAAACACTCATTGATTCCAGAACACGTATTTGTCTGACCACGGATTTGGGTGTGAAACTATCAATCATTAATATACCATTAGTTGAACTCCGTTGAAGGAGATTCCAGACAGTTAGCAGTTACTTTAACATGTCCGCACAGTTAATAAATTGTCGTATGTTCACAGCTGGATCAGGAAATTAAGAGGTTGACAATTGGAATTTTTATATAAATACAATTTATTGGTTTATAAACAAAGGTAAACCAAGACAGATCAATAATACGACAAAATTAATAATAATAATAATAATAATAATAATAATAATAAAAAGCGGAAATAATAATTCGAAAAATAAAAAAAAATAAAAATGATCGTAGTAATCACAACCACAATAATAATCAGAACAATAATGACAACAGTAAACAATAATAATAAATTTCAATAATAATAACAAACTGTGATTATTAACAGACTGAACTGTTAATTAGAACTCCGGAATTAGAAGGTTTTGGACTTTTATAAGTTCAGAATTTTTTAAAGGAGTTCAGAATCAACTCCAATCTGGCGCGTCTCCAGATGGCGGATAGGGGAAGGATCTGTAGATATACAGGATAGGTGGGAAATAAAATACCACTTGCGGACCAAAATGATTCACTATAAATCCACTAACGTCTGACTTGGATCAAGCGGCTTAGTGGCCAGGGTCTGTACACCAGAGGCGTGGTTGTGAAAATGCTCTAGGAACTAACAATCCCTGGTTTTACTTCTCTGGCGTGAGCCAGAACTAATTACAAGCAAAAATTACTCGTACAAGTAATTATCGAATTATTCAATGTGGACAATCCACCCGCAAAAAAGCGGCAACCAGGCATTCGGATTCGGGGGAGCCTGGACTTATAATAACGAGAGAGCAAGTTAGAGTGCTCTGGAAAACTTCCCCGGAGAACACACACGTACTTGAGAACATTCAACATACAAACATTAGTGCAGGCAGGCAAGTTACACAATCTAACCAACGAATCAGCAAAACAAACAATTCAGATTCTTGGAGTTCAAGAAACCCGATTTTCAGACTCACAGACAATGGACTACAACGGTTACAAAATTTTTAAAAGTGGAACAAACAGGAAAGTCTGCAAAGGGGTGAATATGCTGGGAATGGCCTTCCAAGTAAGTGAGAACGTTCTGGATTCTGTACAAGAAATAAAAGTAATAAGTAACAGGCTTATAACAATGAGAGTCCAACACACAAACAAAAAATATACATTTATCAACGTACATGCGCCGACTAATGAACAAAATAGAAAAGACCCGGAAATAACGGACAAATTCAGGGAAGAACTCGAAACCGACACGTCCAAAATCTCGAAAAACGATGTAAAATTTTACTTGGAGACTTTAACGCCCAAATTGGCAGAGAGAGTAAATATAGAAAGACAGTCGGCAAGTACCCGCACACTATTCCACGAACAAAAACGGAACCTGCTTAATCGAACTCAGCAAAACAATTTAAAAATCATGTTTACCTCCCTCAGGAAAAACCCAAAGAAACAAAACACTTGGCGATCCCCCGCGTACCATTTGGGAGAATATCAGATTGACCACGTTGCAATAACCTACGACCTTCAAAAGGAAATACACGATGTTCAGGTACGAAAAGGAGCAAACATTGACTTGGATCACTACCTGACAAAAATCAAGATTAAATTTACTCATGGCTCTAAACATACCAAGAAACCATTAATAATCCCAAGATTTGATGTCAAGAAGATTAAAGGATCAAAATCACGGAGAAATGGGAGGAACAACCTGCAGAAAATTGAGAAGAATCTCAATTTAAAATTATTCAAACAGCCAGAGAGCAGATTTTCTTTCTAAAAAAACCTAAACATCCGTGGTGGAATCAAGAATGTAAAGCCTTAGAAAACATAAAGAAAGCGTTTAAAGACTAAAATGCAAATAAAACAGAGGAAACTCTAGAGAAATTCCTAAAAATCCGAAGGCAAACAAACAAAATTATAAGACAAACCAAAAACTTAAAAACAATAAGGCCTCAGGAGAAGATGGAATAATAACCGAACTCCTGAAGAATTTAGGACCCAATTCTCGGAAGGAAATCACAAAAATTATTCAAGACATCTAGCAAATAGAAATGATCCCGGAAGTCTGGAAAACCTCTTTAATTCACCCATTATGTAAGAAGGGCGATAGGACAGACGTAAACAATTACAGAGGAATTTCCCTTTTACAGAGTTTGTATGCATTGTCGCATACAAACTCCTATCATCCTGCCTCTTAACTAAAACACAAGAACAACAGGAACCATACCTATCAGAATATCAAGCAGACTTTAGACCTAACAGGTTATGCCCGGCAATCGTCCTGTTCTGCTGAGGGCTCAAATGCTGTACAGAGTGTATAACGGAATGCCTAAAGTTGAGGCTAGCAAATCCTTTTGGGAGATTGGCAGGAAGTCTGGAATGCTTCTCCTACGGGAAAATAGACAAGGCGCATTATACATAGCATTGATCTGTGGGTTCAGCGTGGCTTTGGGAAGGTGGGATTCTACCTCTCCCAGCTGCTAACCGCTGCTAAAATTTATGGGCGTAATCTCGGAACCTTTTAAAATTAAGACGGGAGTGAGACAAGGGAATGGAATCTCCCCCCTGCTATTTGACATCAAATTAGACAAAGTGATGAAAGAGTGGGAAGATACACTCAAACAACAAAAAAACTGGAAACCGATTTCATTGGGATTGGCGAAATTAAATTTAAGTATTCCTTACCTGGCTTTTGCAGACAATTTGGCAATCCTAGCGGAAGACGAAGAGACTGCAATAAAACAAATAGAAACACTCAAGGAATGTGCAGAAATAGTGGGACTACAAGTTTCGTTTGAAAAAACAATATTCATCTGTTCCAGAATAGAAATCCCAAATTTAAACACAAAATATGGAGTAATAAACAAAGTCCCTCACTTTAAATAGCTTGGAGAATTTATTACGCCGAACAGCTCTGAGAAACCAAGTCAATTGAACCGTCTGCAGAAGGTCAGGAAAGCTCTAGGTTTAGTGCAAAATCGCTACAACAAGAAATTCTTCTCACGCCAAACGAAAATCCGGCATTACAACACAGTTATTAAACCCACAGCATTATACACCAGTAAAACATTGACCTTAAATAGGAAAACTGAAATAGAAGAAATAAACAAACAGGAAAGGTGGATTATAAGGAAAATATTGGGACCGAGACAAACTGAAAAAGAATACAGATTACAACCGAACGAAATTGCTGAAACATACTCTAACATCGAAACTGACATAAGGAAAATACGAATGAAATTCTTCGGACTCCTTTGCAGGCTGTCGGAAAACCGACTAACCAAAAGAATAATCGCCTACTTAACAGCATTAAAAGTTGCAATCCCCTGGCTCGCAGAATCACGAAAATATTTAGAACACGCCGGAATTAATGGACAGAAACGCATACAGAAACAAAATAGATAGTTGGGAAGTCAAATCAGAAGCCCCGAAGCCTAAACAACATCTTCCGAAATGGTCTGAAGAACGGAAGAAGGTCTTTTCCGAAAGAATGAAAGAATTTTGGATGGAAAAGAAGAATGCCAAGCGAAAGAACGTCTTTTAATTAAGATTTTTGTCCAATAAATTGAATGTATGAGTGTTATATAAAGTTTATGAACTAACAGTTAATAGAAAATGTACATAATACTCATCTCACAACAAATTAAATAGTTGTTTTTCTATTCTTTGTAATCTTTTTGAGTTTATTTGAGACTGATAAAAACAAGAATATAAATATATTATAACAAAATTATAACTACATATATATCTCGGTAATTCTAAATGTTATATTAATTCTAATCTCTTTAGATGTACGGACACCTAATTTCAACATAAAAATAACCTTTTTATTTTTTGTATGCATTGTATTTGCACTGTATAAAAGTGAGTGAATATTTTCTGTCAGTGGGTTACTTTTTCATGCGCGAAGTACCCGTCATTAATGAAATGATGTTGGACATTTTGATAAAAATTGTATCCGAATTTAAGTCTCTTTTCGGAACTCCATCCTTTTTAAAACAAAACAGGGTACGGATTATTACATATTTATGTGTTTACGTATTCAGTAGTTGGAATAAAAATTTCTAACGCAGACCTCAAATAATACAATCAATTTATTTGTTTTAATTTTTTAATCTCATTTACATTCCAGACTGTTTCTGTGTTAGGAAAGTTACTGCCTTTCGTGTTAAAAGAATTCATCCTAAAACTTTTTAAATTCGATCGAGGAAGGGCCATATTTCTAGAGAGATGACCTCGTATATGGATATTTAACACTTGAATTACAATTAAATTGAACAATTAAATAATAATAATAACAATAAAACAAAGTAGTAATAGCTATGAAATTTATTTTTTTCCATTTTTCACGTTTTTATCTGTACGAGGGTAGAGAATAATTTTTTAAATTTCTATAAGACTATTTCAAACAGTCTAAAGCGATTTCATAGGAGGTTTTCATAACTACATTTTTATTAATCCTTAGGGTCAGCGTACCGACAACACTAAATTTTGAGTGAATTTTATAACTTTTGATGAATTAAATTAATCCAGGCAAAGTTATGTTATTTTCTTTCAGATAAGTAAATAAATGAATTATAATAATATTAGAAAGTTGGAAGAGTTAATTGAGTAATTAAGAAAAAAATGATTTTCAACTTCATAACGATGAAGGATTTCATATTAAACTCAGTTCAAACTCCAATAAAAGGTTTGGTCACCATTACCAGCAATTTTTTATTTAATTAAACTATCTAAAATATATGTTCAAACACACCATTTAGATTTCCACAACGGAATCATGTAATGAAATTTTCGTTGTCTCAGTTTCAAAGCATCAAAAAATGTTCTCGATTTCGTTACTTATTTTATGTTAGGTTGAAACTCGATTACAAAATTTACTTTGTAAGAGAAGAGAATGTCGGAATTGAGTATACTTTTATTATTTATTATTATGAGGTTAATCACAGTTATTGTAATCGCCCATGCATTTTTAATAATAACAAAAAAATGTTCTCTTTTAATGCATTTTCAGTCTAGATTTAGCACATGTTATTTCAGATTAGATTATGGCCATCATATCGCAGCCTACTAATTTTTACAGAGTTGCTTACCGTCAATTAACTGTAAATTACGTAATGTATATATTTTTATGAAGTTTTTGAGAAACTCAATCAGTATAGCAATGGAGTTTAATTCTTATTTAATACATCAAATTTTTAAACATATCTGCAGTGATAAAAAACTATGCAAATCGAATTATCATTGAATAATTATCAACGTAACATAAATTTTTAACCTTAAAATTCAGTCATTTACTTAATTATATTTCTAGTTTCAATTTTTAGTAACTTGATTTGTATCAGATTAATCCTGGGTCTGATTGTACAATTCCTATTTCATTTGGGAAACACATTTTTATTTATTTTCATATGAAGAAACATCTTTGTTACTACATAAGTTGTTATACTTCTTGCAATAACATATCGAAAATAATTTATTGATCGGTAATATTTCACAGAATACGGATTTCATGTACCTAAATTTTTCATAATACTTTAAACGTAGTAACCTGATTCTGGTTGTAATACAACCGGGTCAGAATTATTATTGAAGATAAGGAAAAACTCATTAAACAATTTCCCTGTGTGACATCATACAACTGAACGCTAAGATAGAATATTATCGATATAAAATAACATAAATAGAAAATTATTGTACAGAATATGGTTTATACCCGCACAGCTGGTGACATCGGACAAGAAATTTCGTGTTGTGATCAAAGAGTTCAGTAAACGGTCTATCAAATATGAAGGAAGATAGTCCTAATCCCTATAAATCGTTCCTTCACCCTCTCTATCATTCAGTGTGATCAATTTTCTGAGCCGTTATTTAAACTATTTATCGTTATTTCAGGAAAGCAAAGCTGATTTAACAGTAGTCGTTAAACTCAGTGACCATTAAATTATAATATTTGAAACCCGATTTGAAAGGAAAGAGCCAGTTTAAGAAATCAGAATTTCAAGAAATTCTTACTTCAATGTCTATATTTTCCTGTCATGTATGCTACACCTCAGCAGGAAAACCAAGGCCGTACTTGAAACAGATTGTAACATGAATATTAATAATGTTACGGGGAAAAAAATTATTTAAAATGTATCCATAAATAAAGCTGCTCTATAAATTGTTCGTTTAACAATATTTTTGGAACGAATTTTCTAGTAATTTCATTTTAAAATTAAACGTTTACGAATAGTTTTATTTTTAGTTAGCTTATATTCAGTTCATATTCATTTTAGATTACTTGCTGCTAATGCAAACCATCGTTGCAATCTAAAATATATTTTTTTCTGTTTTAATTTAATTTATTTTTTTCTAATACTTTATATGATTGATGTATGAATAAATATTCTAGACAAATTTAAAAACAATTAGCAAAATAGATCAGCCAAATTGTAAAATTTTATCTCAACGTTTTTTTTTGAAATGTATATACTTAAATATAAATAAATAAAAACATATATATTCTTAAATATCTGTGTATGTATATAGTCAAATATAATTTACTTTCTTCTGGAATCCGTTTTCAAAAACAGTGAATAAAAATTTAATTTCTATCGTACGTCATAATTAGGTGTTAAACAGCTTGCCTATATCTCTATAATTTTGAGTTGGTCTTTATAATAAAGGTGTTTTTTTTTTCATTTAATTGTTTTTATTATTTTCTTATGTTAGCTTAATGTTTAGCTTTTTGTATTATTTTCTTAACATTTGGAAAAGAAAAACATTTAATAATTTTCTTTTCTATCATTAATATTTGTAGTTATATTTTTTCGGTAAATGTTGTTTAATGTTCAACTACGAGAGTTGTATTATATATTCAACGTCGATGAAAAAAGGTAAAAATTGTGAACACTTTTATAGTAAACTTGGTAAAACAGTCTTACCCTTGATATTAGCATCGTCAAAATTCCAAAGCAGATCCCATCGAATGGGATCTGCTTTGGAATTATTGATGCGCTACATAGAAAAAGGTGATGAGTTCCTTATTTCAATTGTTATCTGCAATGAAACATGGATTTCTTCTTACACACCAGATAGAAAACGGCACTCAAGTGAATGGCGTCATCCTTAATCACCAACTAAACCGACAAAGGTCAAGTCACACCCATCTGCACGCAAACTGATGGCCACAGTCCTTTGGAATTGGTTTGGCATACTGCTAACCGATTTCATGTCACGTGGAACGACTATAAGTAAAACAGCCTACTGAAAAACTCAACGTAAGTAACGGCGCTCCATTCAAAATCGGCGACGTGGGCGGCTAAACGACGGCGTCGTCCTGCTGCACGACAGTGCAGTCCACATGTTGCGGGTCCGATTCATGATTTACTGAGAACATCTGGATGGGAAATTTAGTCTGGACTTAGAAATTTAGTTCATATAATCCGGACTTAGCTCCTTCTGATTACCATTTGTTTGTGAAATTGAAAAAATTTTTGAGTATTAATCGATTCGCGGGTGACAATGAATTAAAACATTTTGTTAATCAACGACTATATGGATTGGCGGCAGAAGAATACGAGGAGGGTATATTGAAACCGGTGTATCGCCACGATAAATGTCTTAATTCATGTGGCAATTATATAGGGATGTAGTATACCGTGTGCAATTTAAGAGAAAATTTTTTAAAGTTTTCAGAATAATTTCTTTTACAATGAAACGGTCTTTTCTTTAGAGATAACCTCTCGAATTCGTTAAAACATCCATTAAATAGACTGCAGTGACTTAATCGTAACATCAATGCTGATTAATATATCAAGGAAATTATGTCAGAATGGATAACAAATGATTACATAACACATAACAGATAACAGATAATGGATAACAGATAATGATAATGGATAACAGATGATTACAAATCATCTGTAAAAGATTATTATTTCAAACCAGCATAGAACAGAAAGAAAATAAAACGGCATTGCAGTGCAATATGTTGTAAATCTTTTATCCTTATCCTAGCTGTAGATGTGAACAATAAATAACAGGTTGATTCAATAATCACTTCGGTTGACTTGCAATTCCTTACGCTTATTCAGTGTATTAAACAGCTTCATTAAAGAAAGTTGAAAAACGTATATTGTAGAAGAACCAGTTACTAGAGGTTTTATTATAACCAGGTAATAAAATATAAAACAACTTCTGTATAAAAATTAACTACAGTAATCGAATCATTTACTTAAAACAAAAATAATACTTTTGACTTTTTTTTATTTTACAACAAATAGTTTCCAGAATCACACTCATTTTATCTTCTAATACCAAAACATTAAACATATATTCTCTCTTCCCGTAATATTTCTTAATCTGTCAGGCAAACAATCTGTATAAAAGGAATAATGACGTAAATGAAAGGTATACCACAATCTAGTTATATATATATATATATATATATATATTTACATATTAGCATCCCCCCGTCGCGGTTTCGCCCGCGCTATATGGTTTCTTGTGTATCCCGTCGCGGTTTCGCCCGCGCTATGTGGTTTCTTGTGTATCCCGTCGCAGTTAAATTTTATATTATTTTTTTAGTCAACTAACCGGAGGCAGGTGCAGCCAGTTGCTTTGCATACAATAAAAGTGGCAGTGGCTGTGTTGGTTAAGCCGCCGCAGCGTACACCATCGCACACCCCTTAAAAAATCAAAATTCAAAAAACTTCGAAAATGGTTTTTAAAGTATATATCTAAAAATTATATCCATGCCCATAAATTAAGCATACTCGTTCGTAGTGGTTTCGTCCGCTCTATATGGATACTTGCTTTATTGTCGCGGTCAGGAGATATTTAGTCGGTGATAGCTCTCATCGCTAGCTCTTCTCGTCTAACCGAGAAGGCTCTGCCCCTTTGACTCCGCTGTGTTCATTAAACTCATGCTTGTTAGAATAATAATAATGATAAATAGAAATTAAAGACGGTTTAATTTATAAAAAAATATAAGTGTATCGTAATTTCTTCAGAGCAACACTTTGATAAGAACAGGGTCAAAAATGTTGAATGATCTATGAATATGGATTTGTAAACAGTCGACCTCCATCTTAAAAATATGCTTATAACTGGATAACCATACGAAGTACGGATAAAAATGTATTTCCCTGTTCTTAGCGTTACCCAACAAACACTACTAGAAGTGACCGTACTTCCTTTCTCGTTTTGTTGTAAATTTTTTAATTACTTTTATTTTATGTTTTTTAATCAAGTAACCAGAGGCAGGTACAGCCAGTCGCGTTGCATATACAGTAACAGTGGCTGTGCTGATTGAGCCACGTATTGTACACAGTCGCATCCCTTAAATTATCGAAATTCAAAAAATCCAAAAACCGTTTTCAGATATTTATTTTAAGAGTCCTTGCAAGCTCCAATCTAGTGAATATCTCGTTTAATATAGTTGGAAATGGGGAAAATTTGCAATCATTTTCAAAACTCTTTTATCTTTCTTCCTCTTCCAGGTCAAATTTAGTAATTGGATTTTAGATATTTACATGATCCTAGTAAAGGCAGTTATTTTTATACGGATTTGAATATTAGATCGTAGATACCGGTGTTTTTTTGTGGTTGGGTTTCAATTAACCACATATCTCAGGAATGGTCGAACTGAGACTGTACAAGACTACACTTAATTTACACTCATACATTACATCCTCTGAAAGAATACCTAAGATAATTCCCGGAGGCTAAATAGGAAAAAGAAAGATATTTGCAAGAAAATTACCCACACCAAATATCAAATTTATATCTTCATTTGTTACAGAGAAATTAAAAAAAAAAAAAAAACAGCCGGGTTTCAACAAAAAAAAAAAAAAAATCAAAATCCATTTTAACCCTTTAAACACGGAATTTTAAAAATTTAGAATTTAGTACGTATGTAGATACTTGCTTGAAGATTTCACAACCCAAAAATCAAGCTGATATCTTCATTTGTTATTGAGAAATTAGAAAATAGTAAATTTCATTTTTACTTCATTTTAACCAGTTAAATTTGGAATTTTATAAAAATTGTTTCATAGTGTACTTCGTAAGAAGAACATGTATACAAATTTTCATCAATTTACCCTCAGTAGTTTTTGTTGGGCGTTGAAGAATCAGTCAGTCAGGACAAGTTGCTTTATAGGTAGGATATAATAATTGTTCGGAAAAATATTGATGATACAGGGGCAAACATATTTCCCACATTTTTGTACAATAACTTACTATGTTTATGGAGTAACAAAAGAAACCACAAGGTTTTATTTTTCTCACAAAATAAAACTCGATTTATTAAATTTAAATAAAAGTGGACTGATTAAGTACTTATTTTAGCTTCAATAGTTTTATTTTAGTTAAGTCGTAAAATTACTTAAAAAAAGGAATATTAATACTGATATATATCTGTAGCTTTTTTTATATAATGAGACAAATCTTCTATATCATTCTAATACTTGTAATAATTTTAAAAAAAATGAAATTTAATCTTTATAGTTCTGAGAAAAAAAATCTAGTAATTACATAACCAGTAAGGTTATCTTAACAACGTAAGGAAACACGCGGTTTTGTTATTATCTTTGAAAAATAAATTTGATTTTTTCTAAACACTGAACTTAAACTGATTAACTTCTATGTTTTAAAGTTAGTCAAAATTGAGTTTTGTTTTAATAGAATATTATTTCTTTTATGAATTTGTTTTATGGTTCTAAGTATAAAAGAGTGCATTTTATATGGTAATAAAACACAATAACTTGAAACACAATTCGCTTTTAAAAAAACTGACAACAACGTTGTAGGACTTTCCCGTCAAGCTTTTTTTTTCTGATGCATGGCTTACACACACACACACACACACACACACACACACACACACACACACACACACACACACACACACACACACACACACACACACACAAACACACCACTTTATTAAAAATATTTATAATTTTATTTAAATATAATTAGCGCTCCTAGCGATGACAGGGGGTACAATTGGCGCAATATACTCACTTAGCCATTAGTTTAGAGCATTGGTTTGGGGTGGGAGTGCGATTTTGAAAAAGGTGTTTTTTACAAATATTATTATTTTTAATTGTTAACAAATTTGCCTAAGAAAAATAAGGCCTTAATTAGGCGAAATCTTGAAATGCTAAGGGTGACCTTGCTCTATAGCCTCACCCCTTGATCTTTTAAGTTGAAAATTTAATAGCAGCAGTGCTCCGTATACAGAGGTAATTTGTCTAAGGTTTGTCAAAATCGGTTCAGTAGTTCTGGAGATATAAGATGTGAGTCACGGAACACACACGCGTACATACGAATATCCGGAAAATTTCCATCCAATTTTTTTGAGTTTCTTAGGTGTCAGAACGTCAAGATCTGGTGAAAACCCATTTGGCCAAATTGGACCGATTACAATATTTTCCCTTCTACAGCTGTACTACAGCCGCTAGACAGAAAAGTAAAAATATGGGTTAACAGCTTCAAAAGAATAACAGGTATTCCATGTACGGTTTACTGAGGAAAGTGATCTGTGAAGCGGTTTTATGTTGATATTTTCATCGGGTCGAATAGACAATTCCTAATCTAAGTGTTACGCCTACCGAAATGAATTCAGTCTTATAACAGAAACAATTTCTTTGATCCCCACAAGAACTGGCTATTAGAGACGAATATTTTTTTAAGATCAATTATCGATTCACTACAAGCACGAGCGTAGAAAACGGAAGAAAATCTTGTAGCATAAGAAACATATCATTCATGACCGGGATTTAAGCCCGAAACCTTTCACATGAAAAGCTGAGTTGCTGTCACTCCACTACGGAGGTCAACAACACGGTAGTTACGATGACTCAGAGGTACACCAAGGAGTGAACATCGATACGGGCTTCTTTTCAATATGTATAATAGATTTTTCTTGGTCGAATACCGAGTTACATTCAACTTTAAATGTATCGCTCGTCTTTTTGATCGACTATCTGATATTAACGATTCATTTTTATGTATATTCTTTGCTATAGAGTCATATCAAAAGAGAATATTAGTGAACATATTCATCGTCTTGGTTTTATTTTATATATTTTCAGCTTCATTCGTTTTAGGTGTCCTCCAGATTTCTATTTGATTGCAGTGCTACCAATAACTATGTAAATTGTAATTATTACATATAAGTAAAAAATCAAAAAATCTAAGAGATTGAGTTTTTAGTTTTGCATTTGCTTTTCATTCTACTCAAATACCTCAGAGTATCTTAATATAGGTCTTAAAATAAAACACTCGTTTTTATTTTTGGTCAGAATTTTCAAATTTTGCTAAATTTTGCAACTAGAATAGGCTACCTTCTTTTTTTATTTGTTAGCTAATTACACATAAGTTCGAAGCTTTTGTGTATGAATATGAAGTGAAATTTTTAAGTTAGTGAAAAATGCCATGTCTAATCAAAATTCAAACCTGGGACCCTTAGACGAAAGGCTACCTCTACACCACGGAAGTCGGTTACTTAAAACTATCTTTTATTTTCTTTTACGCACGAGTGTATTGACTTATTAGATATAAAAAAAAATCTAGTACATTCAAAGTACAATAACCTAGCCCTTCCGTTAGAATTATTGTTATTATCAATTACACTCACTCAAATTTCAACAAATTTATTACCCACTTACTTTCAAAAGAAAGATTATTTTCTTCAGTTAGAGAGAAAAGTAATGGATTGCTTAATTTTGAGTTTTAACATTTTAACTTAAATCGGCATTGTAGTTCTTTGACAGATTTTGTCACCTGGAAATATTATGTAAGCTGTGAAAATGTTTAAACCTAATGTAGCAGTTTAAAATCGAAATCATTCAACCGTGAGCTATGATGTAAGTCAGTTGCAGTTGGTTAAACACGAGATGACGCATTGGTCGACTACCGAGTGACATTCAACTTTAAATGTATCGCTCGTCTTTTTGATTGAATATCTGATATTAAGGATTCATTTTTATGAATTTTCTTTGCTATAGAGTCATATCAAAAGAGAATATTAGTGAACATATTCATTGTCTTGGTTTTATTTTATATATTTTCAGCTTCATTCGTTTTAGATGTCCTCCAGAGTTCTATTTGGTCGCAGTGCTACCGTATAGTAAGTGTGATATCGTAGGAATTTTAACTACTATTATTTAATTACTATAATTTGTATTTTCATCAGAGTTTAATATAAATTTCACTAATTTAAAATGGTACATTTTTGTTTCGTTCTTTTTATTATCACGAATCACGAATGACAATTTATAAATAGTATACACATACTGCTTTATAGATTAATTAATATTACATCCTTCTTAAAGTTTCTTTTATTAACCGATTAACAATTTTTAAAATTAATTTAAAAACACTAAATGAAAGAAAATATGTTTAATTTAATATTCATTAAAACTCTTTTACGAAAATAAAAATGGTATTCTTACTTGAATTTGAATATTTTTTCCTTTCTGAAAACACCTTGCTTTATTAAAAAAAAAAATAACAGAAAAACTCTAAGTTAGTTCAGTTTTGGCTTTTTCACACACGCTACAAATCATTCATCTCATCCTCTGAAGCATGCCTAACGGTGGACCCAGAGGTTAAACAAAAAAAAAAGAAGAAAAAAGTTACTTGCAGTATGTTACTTGCAGTTGAAAAGAAAAACAGATTAATTAATCAGAAAAAAACTGTATAAAAAAAATATAGAGCCTTAAGATTCTTTCTTATAACATCACAAATACATAACTTTTTACGGTCTACAATTAAAAAATACTTTTCTTGCCAGTTCTATAATGAAAGTTGCAAGCTGATTCATACATTTTGATTAGCTTTATTTGATAAGAAAGTGTTTTTGTTTTTTTGTTTTTTTCATTTTATTTATTTGTTTCATAAAAGCCAGTTAATTTATGCAAAAAATTTGGCTTTCTAAAATAAAATTAAAACTGTTTTTTATTGTAATATTTTTCATTAATTTATTACTGGATTTCTTAAATTAAGTTTGTCAGTGGTAGCTTTGCTGATAGTATAAAATTATTTTTTAATAAAATTCTTGAATGACTGACAATAAATTTAAAACAAAACATTTAACATTCCCTATTAATATCCATAACAGAGTAATATTCACTTATGTTTACATTGTATAATTTAAGAACGATATTGAACGCATTTTTTTAATGATGAAACGCTCTTTGTTCCCATTGTGCTTTGTATTAAATAACTTTCGCTGTGTTTGAGATTTCCAATTTATTATCGCAAATCTTCTAAGGTTAAATGATATTGAAATTCCTTTTGCATTTTTACATAGAACGAAAGAAATATACTCAATTAGATACATACTTATATATATATATATATATATATATATATATATATAGCGATCTGCAAATGAATCGGAATAAATAACCCAGTTAGTTATGATTAAATTGACTGTAACAATAGAGATGAAAGTCGCGCGTGAATCTTTGGAATCGAGTCTTATTGTCACTGAGGATAGAAGGAGGAGCCATAAGAAGAGAGTGAGAAGGTAATGTGATGTTGAATAGAAATGTGGAGAAGGGGAGGTGGATGACAGAGCAGACACAGGAGATTGGCTACTTCATGGTTTGCTCCAGTTCTTCGCACCTCATAACAGTCTGTTCGCATTTTTTCACATCTCACTGTTAAAATCCCAACAATATTCCTTCTCAACGAATTAACCTACTACAAAAAGAAGTCTGGAGTAAAAGGAGGGGATAATATATCGATATAAGTCGAGCATAGTCCTTGTGGAAAACGAGTTGAAAAGTTTTAGCTTCATGGTAAACATGCGGTCTGGATATTTCATTATAGTGTTATCGGCAGTGGCCAGTGCACAGGCGAGGACCATGTCTTCGCCTCATGTAGAAGTTGCCGGTAATAGCTTGGATGATAACAGAAATAAACAGAATTCAGAATCGTCGACTTCAAGTTTTTTAGCGGACATTCGTTTTCTTTATCGTTTATACGAGGAATGCAACGATTCGGACTTAAGCACATGTCTCAAGATGAAACTAGTTGTCGCTATGGATCGTGCAGCAAAATCCCTGAACACTCTCAAGATATTTGAAGGCGTCAGTTTTGTAAGGGATCCTAGCTATCCTCTAGAGACAACGAAGTCTGTGTTAGAAAACGAACTGGAAGCCGATCTTCCTCGTTCTCTTCAAGATCGAGAAGATACCCTCGATAAATTGATCGCCGATAAATTATATCAATTTTTTAAAACACACAGTCTTCAGTTTAAGCTGTTAGCGATCGATGATATCAAACGGAGTTTGAGTACAGAAGCAGAAGGTCAGTCTTATCACTATTTTTAATAAATAGAACAGATTAATACATTTTCTTATTCCAATAAAGTATTTGATTGGAAAATAGTATTTGTATCTAATTTTTATACTACTGTATAAATAAATAACGTTCAATAATCGTGTAAATTAGCATTTCTACGAGTATTTATTCATACATTTTGTAGAAAATATAGTTAATCTTCTATTACATTGATTTCTTTGGTTTCCTTTATTTTAATATTTTTGTAAAATATCTGAACTGTAAAATAATAAACCAAATTTCACATTTATCTTAAAATCAAAAAATAAATAAAAATTGAATAAATATCAAAGTTAGCAGTAGTGACAATATAAAAAGAAAACAGTAGTAACAATTATTAGACAATCTTGGCTTTATCGTGTCAGTGAGGTCATAATCACGTACAGAAAGCAAAATATGAAAATAAAGGATTTATAGAAATAAGGATTTATTACAATCACTAAAGTTACAAATTACAATACCATATTTGTAATCTAAAATTAATAAGAAACTTGGTTTTATTGATTAAAAATCATCTAAACTTTCACTACATTAGTAGATTACTAACTTGCACTACATTAGAATTATAATCTTCACCACTGATTTTCGTAGTAAAAAATTAAACAAAGCTACATTAAGAAAATAGATCTAGTTAAACATTTGTATTTTTTGTCTAATCCAAGAGTTAAGTTCAGATTAGAGTAATTTTTTTAATACTAAAAACTTTTAAAGCAATTTAACAATTAGTATTTAGCAGTTGTTGTCGACATTTTTAAACAATTCTAATCATAACAAGGATTCAGTTAAAATTAAGTTTTATTTTTAACAGAAAATCTGAAACACCACAAGTAAACACAAACATACAACACATATACAAAAAAAAAAATTCACAGTGTATTCAACCGTTATTCTCGTCAATAATTTACGATTACTGAACCAATAAAAAAAATTACTGCAACAACAATAGTTTCAAATTTAATGTTCAATTTTGAGAAAAAATTATTGAATGGCTTAATTAAATTTACAAAGTACAAGTAACTTTGGCCATCGAGTTGAATTCTCATTAACTGATGTATGACTTCGTTTTGGGATTTGGACTTTTTTCTTTTTATTATTTACTCAAAATCGAAAGCTTCCCATTTACTTGTTAAAAATTGTAATATATAAGGTAAGGTGTATGAGCAATATGTGCAGCGTTTTATTCCTCTATTTTTAAAATCTCAAGAGAGTCAAGTTATGTAGGTGTTTCATAGCTGTTAACATGGCTATGAAACACGCTGTTAATATGAAACATGGCTATCAAAATGGCGGATTTACATATATACACACATATATTTTAAGGGGTAAACTTATTATGTAAGCACCTACAGTCTAACCAAACACTTCTATTGATAAACATGAATTTTGTTACATTATATCTTACGTATTCTAAATTAAATAAAAGATTCCTTTTCTAAGCTAATAGGATTTTTCAAAATTCGTTAGAAATGAACAAGCGTTTAAACTGATTTCATGTGTATTCTCCAACTATATTCCTGAGAATAAGAAATCTTAAAGTTTAAAAAGAAGCCTCTGGAAATAATCTTATTCATCCAGGTAGATCTAACATATTTTAATAAACTAAACTTGTTGATTTCCGGCGTTGAGTGACAAGGCCTTCGCTACAGTCAATTCCTTTTCTTACCTTTATCTTGGTTAAACTTAAAAAAAAATTAAGAAAGTTTTTATCTATTAAAATATAAAATTCGATTATTAAAATTTATGTCCTAAACAACCGTTACATCTGTAGGAAACCTCGTACGTACGTACGTGCACAAAAGTACCTAAGAACGTGTTTGTTCATTTGAATTTTAGAAAAATTAGAAAATTTTCTGGGATTTGCATGTGTTGGAGAGAAAAATATTCTATTCGTTTTATGATATCCAAAATCTCATTCACATTAAACTACGTATCTGTTAAATCCATTTACATTGTTAAAGGTTTTACCAATACCTGCTTTCTCTGTTTTGGATTTCGATTTTATAAATTTGTTTCGTTTCTTGCCATGGTGATAGAAATAATTGATCTTAATTTTTTCATCGAAGCCTTCTTGTTTTAAGTGAAAACTTATGGACTATTCTACTGATAGCTTTTAAGGAAATCGTGTGATTTTAATCTACTTTTCTCCTGAAGTTATAAAAACTGATAGCTAGAATATTTGCTTACTTCTTTAGGAAAAAAACCATTTTTGGGGAATAGGCCCCCAAATCAAACAAACTGCGCCTAACTTAAATTTTTCCGTGAGTTTCATAATTTAATGCTTTTGAAACCTTACCCTCTAATGCATTCTAGTTAATGTATTCTATTTTTTTTATTTTTTAACGTTTTATTTTGTTTCTCCTCAAATTCGGCAAAGAAGTTTCTCATATATTTCTGCTTGAAGGTCTCCGTCTTATTGAAAAGTACAACTGTCTGCTCGTTTCCCTCCTAATAGTTATGAGAAGATAAGAGTATCTTCAGCTACATTAATACAAGACGACAAAAAAGAAAGGAAAACGAAGAGGCAACTACAAAAAAAAAATGTCGGTGGTGGGTTCACCAAAAAGCCTCAAGAAAAACGTATTCCAGTCCGGAATATGTACTGAATGGAAATACGAAGGGTCATTTTCATTTACCTTCCATTGTCACAAATAAATTTAATTTTCATACGCCGGATAATTTTCTTATGACCGGCCAGAAACCGGGTATTAATAGAAGCAAAAGCCGGAGTGAGATCCAGATTTTGTAGATCCACAACTCCAGATCCCACAGTACAATTTGCTCCACACCTCATTGGTAAAGAATACCGTCGGACTTCTCAAATTTTCTAATACCAAAATGGTAGGGCTATTCACATCGTATGAACTGAATAAAATCCCAATCTGGAGTTTCTAGAGACATTGAATGCAGCCAGCTGGTTATATAAGAAACCTGAGCCACTTACTCCAATTCACAACCATCAAATGATTGATTAAATTTGGCTGTCAAATGTTTGTGAAACATCAACTTCAAAAATATTAGCTGACCTTCACGTCAAAGGACCTCCTCCGTTTACCCAAGGCACCATCAAAGAAGAATTAGTGACCGTAGAAGAAGAGTAGCTAAATCACAGAAGACGACTGCCCACCCACAAAGAAATAGAGAGCTGCAGTTATGGTAAACCAAGGACCCTTCTCTCTGTGGTAACCTTGGTTTAGGAAAGGTAGAAGAAACCAACTTCTATATTTCAGGCTAGGAAAAGCCAGACCGTAGAGAATACCATGTTTAGCCGTCCAGAGCTGAGAGAGATAGCCGCTAGTAACTCTGCCTAAGACGAAAGAATGATTAAGTCTAGGAGGCGAAAAAATGCAACGCGAAAATTAGCTCCTGAGATTTAATAGAAGCGGATGTTGTCAAAAGGACAGGTATCCAAGCAAAGTCAAATGATCTGAAATTACCCATAACCGTGTTTCCGTGGCAACTATTACCTATACTATTCACCTGATAGCCTAAGTGATTGCACTTTAAACTGATAGCATCATCATTTTTTTGTGAAAGCATTTTTACACAAAAATTTCTGAAAAAATCTCTGCCATTAATTTCGGGAAGTGAAAAAGTAAACTGACCTTATAAAGCACATTAAAGGCCCATCTATAAATAAGAATTAGTGTCAGAAAGTGAGCCGCATGTAGTTTAATGTTAACTAATACATATTGTGTATATAATGTATTCGTGCAATGTGTTATATAATTTCTGTATAATGTTTTTTATGATTAATAGTTAACACCTTTCATTTAAGCAAGCCTTATTTAAGCAACCATAAAAATGAGTATGCCTATTTATTTATTTATTATTAGATAAAATTGGTCTATATTTATTTTTTTATTTCGAAATAACCAAACTGATTTTTTATATTCCATACCGCTGATAATGAATTGTGGATTGAATTTCTCGGTAAAACTGAAATTAATAACCTTTAAGAGTATTGTAGGTTATTAATAACCTTCAATACTCTTGAAGGTATTTTCATACATTTCTCCTACAACTTTTGCTTTTTTGCTAATGCAGACCCAAAGATAAGCGGTAAAAATTTGCATTATTTTTCAGTTTTTTTAATAATATGCATTAATAATTTATTTACATAAAGTGTGTGAACAAGTAAAATTAAATCTAACAAAACTAAAGGAGTACATAAAGATTAGATATTTTTCAGCCCTGATTATTTGTGTTAAAATATCACAAATCATTAAATCATTGGAGCTTTAAAACCCTAAATTACTTTCATAAAATTAGTTATTTAGATTATATATATATATAATATTAGAATGCTTGCACAGCTTTTAGTGTATGAGGTGGTAAATACAAAAAGAGAATTGATTGAAATTTCAACTAAAAAGGTGTAAATTATTGAAAGGATCAGTCATCCATAAGTTTAATAAAAATAAGTTAGATTAGAAGGTTAGAAACAAAGCGTAAACAAAATATGTGATAAGCTAATCCACGCATCCTCTTCCATTTTCATATGAATTACAAAAATCGTATAATCCATTTTTTTTATTTGTGGTGGTGATATGAAGTGTTTTTTGAAAAATTAAGGTTAACTTAAAACATGTGACGTTTGTGTATATATATATAGGTATAGGTATATATGAATATATATAGGTATAGGTTCACTACTGCGGAGAAAATCCGTCTGTAAATGAACCCGAATAATTTTAAAATTATGAAAACCTGAAAAAAGTTACCTTGTAGGTAAAACTAAAGATAAAGAAAATGACATAACATACAAGTGGTTTGAATGATTTAATAAAAAGGAAAATTAAATTCAAAGAATGTATGAGTTATATAGAGCAAGTTATTGAGTAATTATTAAAGTCAACCGTTTATTTAAAGTTTACAAAGAAATAATTCAAAATACTTTCATGATGTTTATACAGTAGCTGGTTATTCCAAGACAGAAGGATATAAAATTGAGACAAATTCGTAAAGAAAATGTTTTAAAAAACGTGTTCAGCAATGAGATTTGCATATATTTTAAAACAAACTTGAGAAGATTGAAGGTTTAGTAGAATTTCATAAAGAAAGAACTTAATTGATTGGCCAAAACTTTGAAACATCTTTTAAAAATTTACAATTTAGGATAATTAATGAAGATAAAAACATTATATTTCTATAGAAAGGTATAGAGAATTATTTAAACCGACCAATTAAAGCATTAAACCAGTTCAACTGATGAGAAAACCTGATTTGAAAAAAAATTTCTTTTCATTGTTGCATGATATAACCTGGCTGGATCAATTAAATATAATTAAAAATCATCTGGAATATTTGTATTTAAAATATTTGCGTCTATAAAAGAGTAATTAATTTTAGAATGAACAAACCATTTGATGCGTAATTAAACATTTAAAATTAGAATTTAAATAAAAAATCATTTTGGAGGTAGACTTTAAGAATTAGGATAAACTAAGACTGAATAAATAAAATTAACAATGATTTCTTAACAGTAAACATAAGAAAGTAAGTCACGTTGATGATGGATAAACCGATAACATTTCAATTATAAGAGAAGATATCTGAGAAAACGTAAAAGAAATTCAATAGCTTAAAAAACAAAAATATTAAATGTTTTACTGAACAATCCTTTTATTTTATATATTTTTTTTAAATATTCAACTAATATATAATAAATAACAGGTATTTTAATGGCTTAACAAACTTAATTTATAGCTGCAATAAATGTCATATTTAAAATGTAAAATAATCTCGATTCAATTGTGTTAAATTTTGTTTTTATTTACCTTTCAATATCTCTTTAATAAAATTATTATCATTTTTTTGTTTCTAATTTGAAAGGAAAAAGTAATTACTAATGAAAAATTATATTCTAATATAAAAACAAAAGATTTTTTTTGCGCAAAATTATTTGCACACAAAACCTGTAGCAATGTAATTATTTAGCACTAGACTATAATAGAAATAGTTTTATGTACAATGAAATAAAAAATTTAATTAAAAAAAAAAAAACTTTCAAGCAAACACAAAGGAAGATTAGGATATATTAGTGTTAGAGTAGTGAATTTCGTAATTGAAGTTTTGCGACGGACATAGAAAAATTGAAATTTGAAATGACTCTTCTGCCGAACTTAATTTAATGAAAGACTTATTGTTGTGGGAAATTTGTAGAGGGTTACATGCTGCTCTAACCAGACTACTTGTTCGAATACAGTCAGCTGTAAATTTTTGTCCCCATAACATCATCACCGTTGCATACTCATTAAAAATAAATATTTCTTCAAAGGAATAATTTTAACCCCGACGTAATTCAAGGCACAACTTTTCCACTAACTTCTTTAGTGTAACTAAATTTTTAAGAAATTGTGTTTAAGACTTGAAAAGTTCCTAATTATTATTCGGAGTGAAGATATAAAAATTTGTAAAGTTATTCAATCTAAATTCATGGAAAAAACATTCTTGCTGCTGTTACGTTAACAAATCACCAATTTAAATGCTAAAAAAGTACATTTTTTCCTCTTAATGTGAGTGTCCTAACTCACAAATGGCTAAATGTAATTAAAAAAATTTCATAGAATGATTAAAAGTGCATAGTGCAATAAAGAGGTGAAGATTAAAATTTTATTTTTAAATTGAAAATAGTCCTTTGTCCAAATATCGGGTTAGAAAATTAGTTAAAAATTTTTGCTAACTGAATCCATCTCACTTTTCTCATTTTAATTAATAAAATCTATAAATTTCATATGTCGCTGTCACAGACTTATTTTATTTTGATTTCCAAACAATATTTAACCAGACTGAACTTTGTACCATCATTTTTCTGTTTTATGTACGGTGTTTATTCATAAACATAGAGGTAAATCAATAAAAACAATTAGAATGAAAATTTTTTTTTTTTTGATTCATTCGTTCACTGTATCACCTTTTTTCCGAGTTTAAAAAAAACTCTTATAAATTCCCTAATTTAAATCATTTCATTAACCATGTAACCAATCCTCTGCTACCGATAACAAACAGAACAGTTGTAATTAATTAATTAATTTTTACTTTTTTCTTTTAGTCTGTTGATTCTAAATTAATTAGTTTCTAATTAGGTTGCGTCTAATTAGTTTCTTTTAAATACTATACCATACATGAATGTTTGAAAAAATAAGATGAAATTATTGGTTAATTACACGACGTCTTTTATTTTAAAACTATTGATAAAAAACACAAGAAAATAAACCTAATTTTTTCTGGGATATAGAAATTTTAAATATAGGACTTGAATATCCTAAAATGGGTTAATATACAACCTGAATTAGGTTTCAATATAACTTCTTTTGCGAAAATCTAAGGAATCCTGTTTTGCTTGGTTGAAGTGATTCCCAGGAGTAACAAATTTTGACCGACGATTTGTGTTTTATCTTAATAAAGTATAAAATTGTAAAACTTATAAAACGAAATTAACCTTAGTTTGATTATTGCTTTAATGTATTAACGAGTACCTTTGTTTTAAATTTAATTGGCTAGGTCGCTCCATTTTACATGAAACACACTCATATGGACGAGTCCATTTCCCCTAAGGAAGTTGTTCTCGGTAAGGATATTTTAGTCTTCCTTAAACATGCTTTAATACCTTTACATAGTTTCTTTGAAAGTCGGTCAAGTTACTTTGGTTTCAGGTAGCAGATTCAATATGTTAGGAAAGCACGATTTTTAGGAATTCGATTACAAAGGAATTTTCCTTTGTAATCGAATTCCAGTTTTGAATTTGTAAACTAAGTAAATTTTTAAAAACTTTTATAGATTATCTTTATATTTTATTTTGTGGTAAATCTGATGTTAAATAAGTTTAAGGTGACGAATATTCCAAATATATATTCCAAAAGTATATTCTGGGAAATAAATCTAATGATTAAGGTTAGAGTCTCCCTTAAAATGCTTTGAGATGCTCTTCGGTTTTGAATACATTGTTCAAAGGTGTTTGAGTAACATTATTTTTAAAATTCACTACGAAAAAAGTGCTATTTGCCGGTTTTTTCTTTCTCTGTTTATTCTCCAGAAGCATAGTCAGGTATTACTTCATAGGATGATATGTATGAGTGAAAATGAAGTGTAGTCTTGTACAGTCTCAGGTTGACCCTTTTTTGAGATGTGTAGTTAATTGAAAACCCAACCACCAAAGAACACCGGTATCCACAATTTAGTATTCAAATCCGTAAAAAAGTAACTGCCTTTACTAGGATTTGAGCCTTACAACTCTCTTCGAAATCAGCTGATTTCGAAGTCGAGAGTTCTAAGGTACTTGTCTTAAATCGAATTATCTTTTTAAAGTTAGCTTCAGCTTCGAATATTCTTTGAAAAGATTAATTAAAACGTAGGAAATTCATTGTATTGTACTTCGTGTCATAGTTGTCAAAAACATGTAAGTGTATTGCTTAAAATAGATTGGGTAATATATTTGTAATAAAAGAAATTGTAAAGAAAATAAAACTTAAGTTGAAGGTTTTTCCAATAATTTGTCCGAATTACTTTAGAATCCTGTTTTTATGATAAAGCTACGAGTATAACATTCAAGGAGTAAATATTTTTTATTCTATTTACCACGTTAAACTAAGTGTCGGTATTGTTATGAAAGGAGCATTGTTGTCAGGTACACGTTCTACAGTGCGTTATAAATTAAAAACATATGGTTTAATTTTAAAAACCTAATAAATAATTACAGTAGTATATTTATATTTTAACAATAACAAAATGAATAATTCAAAGAAATCTACATTGGAAAGTATATATCTGTTTGTATCTAAAACGTGAAAAATAAAAACAAAGAAAAACTTAACTAAATAAATTACAATACTGATTTAACTACAGCAGAACTGACTAACAATAACGAAAAAATTCTTAAGGATAGTTACTTAGTCAAAAGAAATTAATTTAACAAATCAACTACGTAATATCGAATACAATATCACAAGTTTATGTTTTTAAAGGTCTCTATTGATTTTCAGATAGTCGCGATTGTTACGAATACGCATCACACAAAAGTAAATATATCATTATTTTAAAATAAAGATAAAAAATATCAAAAAAATAATTCCTTTGATTTATTAGTTTTGATAATTTCTATTCACAGTTGATTAATAAAATAGAAAATAAGACTTATCGAAACCAATTTAAAAAAATATAATATAAATCTAAAAGCCATCCGATTAATACTTTATTAATTTAATGGTTTTTAAGTGTTTTTATTTAAAAAAAACATACATATAAATATTTTTTCATTACAAGTTATTGGATCTTCTCTGACAAAAAGTTTTTTTTTTAATTCCACTTGAACATTAAGAGATAGACGAAATAACTGAAACAACTTTCACTCAGGTTAGACAAGTCTAACCTCCATGTTTTCTAATCAAATTAGAGATCTTAACTTTACCAGCGGACCTCTTTGAAATACTTCCTTTTCAACACTTCATGGAATATATGTTATAAGTTTTCAGTTTTCTCATGAATGATTAATATCATCATTAGAAACTCCAAACGCAGTACTACTACGACAGTCGGTGCATTTTGTTAGGAAAGTTTTAGATAGGATACCTTATTTCAATCCTACATTTAGTACCGAGTGAATATATTAAAAGTAAATTATTATCAGATAATTTTTAACGTACGTGAGATTTCTATTATCACCTAATTAATCTTTTGTATGCTCTAATTATTAAATAACAGTAAGGTTTATTATAACAATAATTTTACTGTAACGGTTACACCGATGCAATAGTTTTGTACAATTTTTCATGACATAATTTTTCTCTCGATAAACATGTCGGTTGTATGATATTTGAACTTTTACTCACGTACCGTCTGCCGTTCTCAACTTTGAGGATCAAAACAGAAATATACAAATCACAATTTAAGAAAAAATTCAATGTGATGATAAAAATGTATGAAAAACCCGAGCATGACTGAACTATTTTTACGTAAAAAGAATATCCTAATAACTGACCTAGCTCGGTAAAAGCAAGTTTGAGGACGGTGACGGTGACAAGTATGACGATCGTTCGTCCGATCATACGCACGGATTAATTCTCCATTTCTTTTAATATTTAATCGATTTATCACGGACTTTTTGCCACGGTCAATGAGGTCAGTGGATTTAAGTTTCCCCACGTTCTTGCATTTATAGTTTCACTATATATACACTTCTACAAACGATTAAATTTCATAAAATCGAAGTTGTAAAGAAAAATATGCAACCTAAAAATAATGAATGAGGTTTATCTAGAGTTTTTAGTTATTAAATTTATATATTAGAATAAATTGACAAAATATTATAATTAGGAATATTTTAAACCTGTAAAGCAAGTTATCATTTTTGAAGAGATCTTTTTAAATACTATGTTTGGACTCTGTTTTTACGGTGTTACATTGTTGTTAAAAGTTAAAACGCGTAAACGTGTATTCTATTTACTGATTAATTTAATAATAGTATTCAAGTTAAAAGAAATTAAAAAAAAAAATACGTCCCTTCTTATTTACAACGGTGTATTAATAAGAAATTTACGAGCGGGATTTTTTAATATTTTTTATACTAGCTAAATTTTTAATACTATCTTTCACCTATTGCTTATTTGTAGATACCTCATCCTACCTCTCTCCTTTTTTTTTTCGTTTAGCCTCCGGAACCACCGTAAGGTGTTACTTTAGAGGATGATATGTATGAAGTGTAGTGTTGTACAGTCTCAGTTCGACCATTCCTGACTGAAATACGTGTTAATTGAAACCCAACCACCAACGAACGACGGTTTCCACGGTCCAGTATTCAAATCCGTATAGAATAACTGCCTTTACTAGGATTTGAACCTTAGAATTCTCGACTTCGAAATCAGCTGATTTGCGATGACGAGTTAACCACTAGACCAGGCCGACGGGCTACCTCATCCTACCTAACCGATCACATTCAAACTCGTTTTTCCCTCTATTTTACTGCCAAAATTATTTTTTCAATCTATTATTTCGTGATTATTTTTTTAAGAATACTACTGAAATGAAACTTTTTGCCAGCAGATTGCCAGTTTATTTTGATGATAATTTTTTTTAATAAACGTCTTAATGAGCCAATTTTTGAAATATAATAGCAATTGAATACGAGGTACATGCCCATCAGCCTGAAAAAAGTGATCATGAATTTCCATTTTTTAAAATAAATTCGTGTCCAAAGTTTCATATCTGTTATATTGGGACTTACAGTTTAGTCTTAATTATTATTATTATTACAGAGATAAGTGGAATGAGCTTCAAAACTCTTCACCAATAAAGTTAATTTTGTATTCCCAAGGCAAGTCTAACGGTCTAATTGCATGTCTCTTATAAGTACCAGTTCTCTTTAGATCAGAAATTTCAGCTCCCATATCTGGAGGAAACAATGTAGATTTTGGCGTTCCAAAAATTTCTATTCCAAATTACTTCATTTCTGATTTAGTGCAGTTAAAGCGTATGAAAACTGTTTTGTATTAATTCTGTTTTCATTGATGAGAATTATTACGACCATAAAAATCATTGAACTTCAATCATAATTATGAATAAGTTTATGTATTACATACTTAAAATTAAATAGATCTGAATGAACGAGGCTTATTTTCCTAAAGTCCATCCGAAATCAAAATTACTAAGAAGATTATGATCAAAACAATAATATTCTTACGGCCTACCTTGGAAAATTTTTAAATGTTACGGCTTTTGAAATTTTTAAATGTTTATGAAAAGTTACATTTTTAAGCTAAACAACACGTTATATTATTCCAAACGAAAATGGCTCACTCATTTTTCATATGCAATTACGTTTATTTCAGTGCAAAAAATAATATGACAGAATTGAAACGATTCAGCTAAACAAGTGATAAATATTAAAAAACACGACTGCCAAAAAAACATTGCTTTTAATGTAGGATAATTAAAGAGCGTACAGGTGACAATTTTGTATATAGTATTTGTATATACCTATTTTTTCCAAATATTTTAAATTTATTTAAACATATATATATATATATAGCCTACGACACTCCCGGTAACGTAAGGATTCCAATGTGGGATCATATATCTAAATATGTTCAGATGTTGAACTGCCACGGTGGAATAAACATACATACATACACCCTAGAGTACATTAAACTCCTTTTTGAGTAGTCGTGTAAAAAGTAATGATTAACGACTAATGTTTGCCGCAAAAATTTTCTTTTGAATTTTACGTAAATCATATATTAAATTGAAATAATAAAAAAAAATTGTACCATATATCTCGGTCTTAGACGGATTAAAAGAAGGGGGCTCAGTTTTGAATTGACAGTCTATAAGTCTCATGCGTACTGTTCAGATGTTATTACTGTTCGGTAATTAAGTCAGATAAGTGCGGTGGATGCAACAAAAACACCTCAACACAAATTAAGGGAAGAGCTGGTTAAGAATAGTGATTGTTCAGAGCAGTCGTCAATGTAATAAAAGAGTGTTTTTGAAATGATATCTTACGCCGCCAAAGTTTGGACCAACAAATTGCAATTAAACTAAAGCGCTATTGTAAATCCAGAAGCTGCTTATCGTATGTGCTGATGTATTTAATACTTATTTCTAACAGCTACCACTCTACTGGAGCAAGCTTTTATAACGAGTCTATCGGAAAATTTACAACGACTACTTTGTGAAAATTGTGAAACGTCAGCAGTTTAACGTGTTCTGCTAATGCCTCAATATTACTAAAATGCTTCTGCTGTAGCTAGAAATGGGCGCCTAAATTTCGTTATTGATATCTGCTATATGCTGCCCTGAAAACTACTTTATATCCTTGTTTCAGAAGCAAGGAAAAATTATGAGACTTCACCAAAAGTAAAGTTTACGAACTAACTATTTCAACAGCATAGTAAAATTTTCAAGAAATCAATTTTACTGTGTTACAAGAATTTATCATTTCGCAAAGACCCAACTGCGAGCAACATAATATTGTCATTTTCATGTTTAACAATAATATCCAGTGTTATTCATTATTATTAACAATAATAGCAGTGTTACATTCATTTGAAAATCACAATGAAATGTTTTTATTCGTGTTTAGATTTGGATAGTTACACTTCACGAGGTAAATAATTTTTTTACCGCCTAACGAGAACTTTTTAATCCTTTCAAATAATATCTTCTGGTATAGATACAGTTTTACTCTCAATAACGCGAATAATGTTGACTGAATTGAGATTTTATGATACATCAGCAATGAATATTTAGAAAGCAAAAGGGCCGAGAACATTTTCTGGGGCACCTGTATTCTAATTCTTGAAGTAAGGGCCTATAATTTATACAGATTTTCATATCAGAATATGAAACTTTGACTGTTTGTTTAAGGTTGATCAGTACGACTTAGGTATTTAGATCCGTAAAAGTGGATTTAGAGAATTTTTAGATAGTATCATACATCACAATAAAAAACACGTTTGGAAGATAACACATGAATCTGTAGAAAACCTGAAAAACATCAATTCAGCTTTGATTTTCAAAAAAAGTGAACCGTTAATAATTTACCGGTTAAAATAATACATATTAGCTTTATGTATGGTAAAACAATTATATCTTATAGAATGAAATTGTTTAATATATAAGGGTTAAGTAATGTATCTTAATTAAAAAATGTATAATACTTATAACAAACAGAAACTTCCTTATTTTAATAAAATTTTTCTTCGTATATCTCCTCATTAATGTATTTGTATTTTTGCTTGATGTATGTACAATAAAAATTGCGTCGAAACTAGAATGAAAAATTACATTCCACAGTATTAATTAAACTTTATTAGATGAAGTTATTCTTTCTACTTAAAATGTTGTTCTCTTCAACTTTAAATAATTGATTCAATTACATTTTCTCCTAAAAATAATTTTAATATAGTTTTTGTTTTACTTCGCCTATACTCGTGTAACAATTAAAATAAACTTTAACTTTACGGTTGTTGTTTTATTTTCATTTAATTTTTAACCGCTTGTTTAATGATTTTTATACCTTCATATTTTCTTTTTATTCCGCTTTTATTCAATGACATGAAACCAGAAAATTACCTTTTAACCTTTCACTAATTGTAAATGGTTTTTATTAAGTCATTTTAATAATAATGCAAAACATGAAATCTTAAAAATTCTTACGTTTGTTTTTCCTCATATATGAGGTATTCTTCCTTCATTTGAGTATTATCAAGTTTACAAAAATTTGATTGGTAACTGTATACCGAAATTCTGTTAAGAAAAAGACATTGTAAATTAATATTTTATCCGACTTCTGACAGGAATTTATTTGTCATATGAAATGATTTTAGTGCATGAACTCTGTATGTATATCGTAAAGAAACATTTTTTTTTTTTTTTGGGAGTCAGCAATAACTGAACCATGACTAACACAATGATTGAAAATTATCAATGATCGATTCGCGACAATAGCAGTACATCACACCTTTTCCTAATTCCATGCACGAGGACTAATTGCGGTATATTATATTATTTACATGCGCGGAAAATTTGATAACATTTAAAAAAAATAACTTACTACAGAATATAAAATATGGGTTACTGAATAATTATGGATAAAATGAAAATAATTCAATTCTGGTATTTCTTTTTCCAAAAAGAAAAAAAAATTAACTCATAAGCATTCTATTAATTCAATTACTATTTCGTAGAATTTACTTGTTAGTCGTAATAACTATAAAAGATAGAAATTCTGTTATTCAATAATAGAAAATTAAACCATAATTAAATGACAATAATGTATTAATATGATTCTGCCTTTCTTTAGGTAGCAATGCGGTCATTTTTTGAAACGATAAGCCTAATGTAAATATAACATAGCCAGCCACATTACGGTCCTAATCTGGCACTTGCCTTATATTAAAAAACTATTAATTTAGCCCACCACTTTTTTTAATAACACTTTCCTCTTTAATTTGAAATTTATATATTTTTTAATGAACAATCTAGTAACAAAAAGTTTCTCTAAGAAGCTTCTGAGTAAATTTTTTTAGCTCATATTTTACTACTATTTCATCACATCATCGTTTATCCAGGAAACCCTAATATTATATTTGATGAGAAAAACTTCTCAACAGCTAGATGTAATTCTGGAGTTATAAGAATTAAGTTCAGAATAAATAAGTTCAAAATAGGATTAAGTTCAGTAAGTAAGACTACGTAGTAGTGGTTATAGGTCTGGTCTTTTAACAATTGCAATAAAAATTTCTGATGGGCTGGTCCATGGTAAATTATTAAGGTCCATGGTAAATTATTCTTGTATCATACCAAAGTTAGAAGAAATATTTCTTTGTGTATAAACGAACGGAGCTGTAATAGAAATTACGGTAACTAAATATTCATAAAATAACGATATTATGGTAGCTAAATTAGTAAACGGTTTGACGTACACGATCTATGAAGATAGATAATGCAGTCAACTGAGAGAGAAGTAATTGAAGTACTTAAACCTTTTTCTTTAAAATTTCTAGTAATGTTAAGAATGATGTAGCAGATAGGGGCAGGGGTAGGACTAAAAATAAGAGATAGGATGAGGCGACTGAAATAGATTAAAGGTAAATGTCAGTAATCAATAACAAATTTTAGTTATGATGGATTTTTTTACAAATAGTGAAGTATGTCAATCTTATTTCATTTGCTCTATTTCGGGTTACAACATTGTCATTCTCTACAAAACATATGTAAAAATAAAAGAGAACAGACGCAAGCGAATCGAATTTTTCTTCAATTTTTACTTTCCCGGACAATCTGTGCCTAGAGTTTCTTGGCGGAGGGAGTTTTGAGGTTAGGTGTAAACTTATTGTAGAGAATTATTGAGTTTACTTAAATGTTGGGGGATCTTACACGGATCGATATTTGGGTAAGCGGTAAATTACAAATCCAAGTACCTTTTCGATGGTAATGACACCAAGTAGGAAGAACTATTTGGAATAACTAGAATATCTTCCAGAAATGTATAAAAAAAAATTATAATTACCAGATTATAACAGTTTAATTTTAAAGGCGGAATAGCTGATTTGCCTACAACTCCAAAGGAGAAAAAGCTTAAAGATTATTCTAATAGGAAAAAATGCACAAAAAATTTTATTTTAAATTTAAACCTGCTATGTTAGTTTAGTAGTTAAACTTGTCATCGCGAAATAAGCTGATTTTCGAAGTCGAGAGTTCTAATACTTCAGAGGATGATATGTATGAGTTTAAGTGAAGTTTAATCTTGTACAGTCTCAGGTCAACCATTTCTGAGATGTGTAGTTAACTGAAGCCCAACCACCAAAGAATACCGGTATCCACGATCTAGTATTCAAATCCGTGTAAAAGTAACTGCCTATACTAGGATTTTAACGTGGACTCTCGACTTCGAAATCAGCTAATTTGTGAAGACGCGTTTACCACTAGGTCAAACCGGTGGGTTCTTTGGTGGTTGGGTTTCAATTAACTACACGTCTCACGTCTCAGGAGTGGTCGCCTAAGTTTGTTCAAGACTACACGTTAACCGGTACATTTACACTTACGTGCCAGATTGTGTAGAGATGCCTGGCATCTCTGCAGAGTATTGTTGCCATCATGTCACTGCCCTATTACGCTGTAACCTTGTATTAAATAAATAAATAATAAAAAGGAGTAAACGGACATGTATGGTAATTTCAACTAGATTGTAGGGAATGAGAGTACAGAGAGAAAGGAAAACGGGAAGTCACGTATATTGACAATAGGGTTTGTCAATGATAGACGGTTTAAATGTTATTGGGAATTTCATTGTAGTGACGCATAATTTTACTTGATTACGTGCCAATTGAATGGAAGGTAATGGCAGGAGTTATTGAATATCTTCAATATTCAATATTGGTTAAAGTTTAAGTATTTTTACCAGTTAAAATGTTAAAATACGACAAAGTGAATTTAAAATGTAAATTTCGCTTAAAATTGTACACGATAAAGTGATATTAAAAGCAAGAATTTTGATACTACAAATAAAAGAATAACCGTTAGGCTCACAGAAGGGTAAATTGTTTCTTTAACTTAGCTAAGTATTTAGACATGGAGAAAGGATTAAGAATAAATATTAGTAATGGATCTATTACACATGTCATACGTGATTTGCGTTACGCAATATCCACTATTTGGCCTCAATTTTAATACGATAACCACAACCAGTGATAAAGACTGTTTATTTTTATACATATGTGTTAGGTGCCCGCCCTTTATTGATAGGCCTGTCAGACTGATAGGCCGTAATAACCCGATAATTATAATTAGGAAAAAAAGGCTATAACAAACATATTCTTTTGCATTTTGAATTTTTGTTATTCTGATATGAAAATTTCTTTCAAATGAGTAGCAGTAACTGAAATCTCAATGAAAATATTTATAAACTGCAAATGTTTTATTAATCTATTGAACAATAAAAGTTTTTTTTTTTTTTCTCAATAACAATTATAATTACAATCGGCTCTCCTGCGGAGCCATAAGTTTCCTGACAAAAACACGTGATAAGAAGGTCCTTAAGGAACCCCCAAAATAAATAATACACAATAAACAGTTCCAAGCAAACGTAAAGTCAAATATGAAATTCCACGCTCAGTCATAAATCACAATCCAATAATTTCAGCACCATATTAGTCCACAAAACAAACATTAATAACAAATAATAAAAAAATAAAGAGAAGTAACAAGAAATTAGATACGACACCACTAAACTTGACGGTGTTAGATTCCAAATTATTACGCAGACCCTAAGTTGAGCACATGGGTTCGTTCAACCGTCGGACGTCTCTGCTGTTATCAAGTAGATTAATTGCAAAGTGGTTTACATGATTCTCAAGCCTCTGCAGGTATTTGGCATTGCGCTGTCGTGCAATCTCGCGAACCGATGGAAGCTCCAGATAATCCTGAATCTCATCATTCCGCGTGAAACACGGAGCTTCGGCAATTACCCTCGCTACTTTGTTCTGAAATCGTTTTTCCACATTACTAGTACTAGCCGTTCCCCAGAATTCCACACCGTAAGTCCATATTAGGGGCAGGATAGTCTTGTAAATTAAGATCTTGTTTGATAATGTGAGGCCTGAGTTCCTCCGTAGCAGCCAATGAAGTTCCCTGTACCATGCGTTTAGCTGTTTCCTCTTCATCCTCACGTGACACTTCCAGGTCAAACGCTGATTCAGGTGAAATCCCAGATACTGCACAGTCACTATTTTCGGGATAAAAACACCATCGACGTACACACCGGGGCAGTCACCTCTCCGCATGGCAAATATGACGTGCCTCGACTTACCCTGATTAACTTTAATCCTCCACTTTTTCTGTCACACGCACACACGATCCAGCGCCATTTGTAGTGTCTGCGAAGCTAGGCCAGGATTTTCGTTAACGGCCAGGATAGCAGTGTCATCAGCGAACGTGGCGACGAAGCAATCATCCAGGACCGGAATATCCGCAGCGAATATGGAATACAACACAGGGCTCAGCACAGAGCTCTGAGGGACACCCGATCCAATCTCAAAGGACCTTGAAAACTCGTCATTACATTTCATCTGAGCCTTCCAGTTAGAATCGCGGTTCGACCATGCGCCCTCCCATCTGGGTGATTCGTCACATACAAGAATAACCGTGAAGCCTGATGTAGTTCCGGTCAGTAAAGTGGGTTTCCGATATCAAAATGACGTCCAGGGAGTTTGAAACTCCCATAACTCCTAGCTCCTCACGCCTAGATAGTAGGCAGTTAACGTTTCATGCAGCGATTCGTAAAAATCTGGACATCAACAGATTTTAGAAAGCACCTGGGTGAGCAATGCTGTTAGAATCCCAATCTGTTGAACCAGGAAGTCTATATTTGATGAACGCCTGTCCAGCTTGTCCACACTGGCCTCACTAGCACGCCCAGCTGCCGCATCATACGTTTTACGGAGAGATTCAGGCTCTCGTTGACTGTCCTCGGCACCCAAGACCCAACGAAGGGAAGTTCTTATCATCAAGCGCTGGGCCGGCCACCATGCGGCTAGCGGGTTCTATACTTGGAGCAAGTTGCGAGTTTCAATTCGCCTTTCGCCTACGCTTCCTCTCCAATATCTCTTGATATATTCTACAGCCTCGGTAATTTCCCGGATGGTCGGACTGACACAAGGCGCAGGTTGCAGGAGTGCTCCTGTCTTTTCTAGGACAGTCAGCTATTCGATGGCCCTTCCCACATTTCATGCAGCGGAAAGACCTTATACAATTGTTCTTAGTGTGCCCATATTGCTGACACCTCATGTATTGCACGAGGCATGTAGGCTTCGTGGGTCTCGAATGACACCCTGCAATTGGCAATGTAGTCCAATGCAAAAATGGTCTTATTGTTCTCCTGTGGCTCCAGGTTCACGAAGAAAGTCTATGTGGGTTCCTTAGTTATCCTGTGGCGTGGATTTATCAAGTCCTTCACCCGATGCCCATGGCCTTCGATTTCGTCTTTTATCATCTCCAGTGGAATAGAGTGGTGCAGGTTTCTGATTACAACACGAAAGGTTCGTTGATTCTTCCTTGTGAAAGTATGACCTACCAGACGGTGCTCTCAAACAACATGTATAAAATTTCTGTACCCCTCGATGTCCCTAGAGATTCTTCTCAGCTGCTTACCTCCAACCAGTCGAATGCTGTAATCACTCTTGCACACGGCTGCTTCCAGCAGCTCATACCACTTCAGCACGTCTTTAATCCGTAAAGCCCAATCGGAGGAGGCTTGACTGGCTCAGGTTGGTTCACAACTTCCGTATCCTCTAGTGGAAGGCCACTAAACTTATTTGATAGTGGTAAGTCGGCATTGCTAGGACTACGACTCACTGTTTTCCTCCTTGGCACAGGTATCGTCCTCCACTGATTAGTAGTAGGCTGGGACTCCATGGTTACACTCTCGTTATCACTCGACGCACCTGACAGATTGTTCGCCAAGTCGTTTCTAATAAGCTTCCTGCACTCAGCCCTCCTCGGGTCCCTATCCAACGACGGTAGCGGACCACGTTTCCTGGATGGTACACGATAACCTACAATATCAGATGACCCCTCGTCAGCCATATCTGCCGAAGGCAGTTGATCCATATCGTGCAAGAACTAAGCGTACATAAACATAAACTTGAAACCATAAAAAGTAAACAAAAAAATAAGCAAAAAGTAAACAAAACAGTAAACAAACAATGAACACTCCTTATCAACGGAGCAGCGGAACGAATGAACAACCAAGATTTCATGAAAGAAAAAAAATTATAATAAAACTTACACCTAATGATAATTAACATTCAAAACACAACCACAATTATAAAACAGAACGAACACAACTCAATATAACAGAAAAACAAATTCTAGGTAGGAACACTAACATAAGAGAATTTCAATTGTTGAATTCTATTGTTGAACAATAAAAATTAAAAAAAAAATGGAATATGAATATGAAATTAACAATTGATTAATTCATTAAATATTAATTCATTACAAATCAATCATGAGAAAGATTATGAATGTAAATCAGGAATTTTAAAAATAGTTATTTAATAATTTATAAATACATAGCATAAAAAAATACGTTCCCTGAGAAATATCAAACTTCAGATTAGTGGGAAAAGGAAAGCCAGATCCGATATTTCCACAAATATTTTTCAAGTTCCTGGAATACATCCTATTTAAAAAAAAAATGATTGCTTATGAAGAACTTGCTCAGTTATGCCAGTTCTTAAAGATGAAACGGTTAGGCTTTAGGCTTTTTAGTATTCATTTTTAATAGTGAGAGACTGCAACTAGAACTTAAAAGCGTTGATCTTGATGGGGAAATAAAATTCACTGGAGCGAATAAAAAATCTTTGTGAATGATTTATTAGTGTAAAATTACAGCTGATCAATTTAGCTTTTGTAATGACCAGGTATCTGTTCACATTTGCGAGCGTGCTTGTACGTTTGAACGCGTTCAGATGTGAGTCTTTGTGGTGGAGAAATAATTAACGTAGTTTGAATTATTCTCAAAAAATTGTTCAGAGATTCCTCGCAAAGATAAAAAATCGATTTAAAGTTGGATTATCTACTGCAAAAACACCCATTTAAAAATTTGAAATTTAAAAAATGGGTGTTAAATCAAATTTAACTCAACATGTTTACTAACCGTTAAACTGCAGGTTCTATACCATATACTAATCTTTCAATGATGTAGAACTAGGCTATTTACAATTTCACACTTCATGGTTAAAAGAGAAGAAATATCAGTTACATCATAATTTCACAAAAATGGATTTTTGACCCAATTTTTTCATTAATAATCATATCAATTTTAATTTTTAAATTAAACAATTTTATAATATATTTAATCAGTAAATTTTTTCATTATTTTCATATTGTTTAAAAATCTGTTTTATTAATATGGTGTATGGTCTAACACCATGCAATACAAATATATAAATAATGCAGGCCTTATTTCATCTACAAAACAATATACATACCAACTGTAGAGTTTTTAGTAGAAGGCGAATCAGTATGTAGTAATCTTCACGAAGTCGAATTTTTTTGATGAGGTAAAATTTTGAGTTTTTTTTTAAATGTTTAATTTCCCTTAAAATTTAAAAGAATACAATTTAAATAAAATAGAAAGAAAAATAAAATAAATAAACTGATATAATAAATGATGATTAACAGAACTTATGAACACTTGTGATGGTTTAGAATTTTTATAAAAGGACCTGAACCAGAACTGTAAAATCCTGTCCATTTTCCCATACAAAAATTCATGAACAAATTCAATATTTTATAAAATGATATTATTAAAGTAACATATTATATTAGCATAATATACAAGTGGGGCGTTAATCCAAAATAATATCGAAGTATATTTTAATGAAATATTAAATACATCAAGAAAAGTTACAAAATTTAGTGTTACTGTGGTTCTAATCTCTTGGGCAAAATAAATTGTAAACATACATACATACACTAATTTTTTCTCAAGGAGTTTTCCCTCGCTCATTCTCAGTTCCTCGCTCATTCTGGTGAGCATAGATATCTGCCAGACAAAATAATCTGTAGCCAGTATTATATTGGCAAGAAGACTGCCAATATATCACTAATCAATATATCAACATATTCTCAAATATTGGCAAGGTTATTAACAATAGAGTGCACATCACTCCTAATAATAGAAGTAAAGGTATGTACTTTACTGAAGAATCGTCAAACAATAAAACAGTAAACATATTACTTTAATTTTGTATCACAAAGTACTTTAATTAAACATTTAAAATTACTTTAAAAATTAACTGAGAAATTACTGAGAACTTAGTTTCCCACCAAATCTTAATATTTGATTGAAAATTCCTAATTCATACCTACAAAACGTACACAATCTGAAGCTACTTAATTACAAGAATGACATTTGTAAGCACAGAATTTTTTTAAATCGTTTACTTAAAAATAAAAGGCAAATGATTATGTACAAATAATCTACTAACAAAATAATATACAGTACAATAAAAAAACAGTTTTTTATTAAATAATGATACATCAACACAGTTAAGTTTAAAACTGATAACTTTAAATAATTAAATATTAGACTGAACTTGGAATAATTAATTTTTGTGTAATGTTTAATTTTCGCATTGTATAAGTAATTTTGCTAAAAGCGAAGTTAATTTTTTGTGTAGAAATGTTATAATTAAACAAAAAGTTTTTTTTTTCAGGTGGTCGAGCCAAAAGAAAAGGAATGCACTCTCTCATGCTTTTGTCTATGATGCTCGGAGGCACTTTACTGCCACTTAAATTTGGTGCTTTAGCTCTATTAGCTGGAAAAGCATTGATCATCAGTAAATTGGCGCTCGCTTTGGCTGCTATAATAGGTTTGAAAAAATTGGTTGGCGGAGGCGGAGGAGGACATGAAACTTCATATCAAGTCGTCACCGTGCCGAGTCACGGACACGGAGGTGGACATTACAAAAGAAGTGTAGTTGATGGGGCTGATTTAGCTTACAGAGCGTTTGCTCCTGTTACCCCTTCGTAACCTAAGTTATATTTGATAATATTCTGTATTACATTATGATAGATACTGAAAGAGAAATTAATAGATATAATGAAATCAGGTCTACGAGCACGAACAAATAATTTTTCGGTAGTGCAATAACTGAGAACAGTAACGATGATGATGAGACCGTCTCTTTTTTTCTGATGCAGCGTTTTAATTTAAGAGTACTTTTTAAGTGTTGCCTGTAAATTTATTAGAAAGTTTTTTCTTTACTGAATGAAATATTGCTTAAAATTAATCATGTCTCATTAGGCTTCCTACAGGAGAATTCTATTCTACTCTAATTTTAAAATAAAATAATGTAGTATGGCATTTACATAATTACAATTTACTTTTATATAAATGTAATAACTCATGTATTTTATTGAAAAACTCAGTGAACATAAATTATAAAGCAAAAATACATAGATCTTTACTAATTTTTTTAAAGAAAAATATCGTAATGAATGCAGTTCTTAAAGTTACTATAATTTATTCACCGATTGACTGATTTAAGCCACAAAAACATAAATGTATAATTTGATGCGCCATGAATGTTATAACAAAAGTATATTATTAGAACGTAACCGTAATTATTTAATTTATTTTACGAGATACGTCAATGTAAAAACTATAAATACTCAGTGAAACTGATTTGGCTTAATTATGTTTGATTAAATACAATATATATTAATGAATATTTAAAAAAAAAAATTTGAAGCCACTTATTTTATTTTCATTTTATTATATTTAGGCATTTTTTAAAGTTTAAACAGCTGTATGATATAATTTATTTTTTAATTATATTTTTGTTAAGGTTATTTATTTTCAATAAAACATTTTTAAAATGTGTTCTGAAATATTACTTTTTTTACTTTTTTTAGAACTTATTTAAATATTTGTATACAGAAAGGGAATCCTGGAATAAATAAATTCTAAATGATGAATTCTACTTACTTAAAAATGTCGTGTATGAAATTACGCATAATCTAATGGAAAATCGTAGTCTTTGTCTCGTAATATTGACCAGAATCCATTACTTTACAAATCGAAACACTAGTCGACACTTCATAAAATCTAAAAGTACTAATATTTAATTATCCTCTTAATAGCTAAATTTGTTCGCTACCATACTGAATGTACTGATATCTGTTGATTTTCATCGCACAAAATTTTTTTTTTATAATTAATTCACATAGCGATGTTACGTTTGGAAGTTTATGATATCGCTTAATCATTAACGTGGTAATAATTTTTCTAGAAAATAAATATTGTATTTAACAAATTAGTCTATAAGTTGTTTTTGTGTTTGTTTTCATAAGAACTTTTAGTATTTATATCTTTAGAATAACTTTATAATATCGCTTATTTTTTATTATGGCGAAAACATTTCACGAACATATCAACAAAAAAAATATCCTTTATTGCAAGAAAATGTCTAAATACTCATTCATAGGTTTCTTCTTCTACCTTCCCGACCAATTACTTAAAACTTACTTGTTTCTGAGAAAAATCTTCTAAATCCGTTAAAGAGCGGCTAAATATTCCGTGACCACGATAGGAAATGCAAGTACCACATAGCGCGAGCAAAGCCCCGACGGGAATGCTAGTATTCATATAAAACAGAGCACTTATGCGGATATATAATTAGCTGTACTAAGAGTAAGTACGACTTTTTTTTGTCATTTTTTATTTTGTGAGTTTTATCGATGTTAAGTATTTGTTTTTAAAAAATCCTATATGCATATCTTAAGTATCAACTACTTTTCCTTAAACATGAGGCTTGCTAAGGCTGCAATTTTCAACCGAAGTGTAATTTAAATAATTAATAGCTTATAAAATCCCAATCTTTGAGATATCCGAGAGTTACAAAAATAAAGAAGTTCTAATATAAAACTGATGTATTCCTTTTTTTGTAACACACTCATCATAGATTATTAACGTATACCTTAATATCTTTCTTTGATATCGCCCGATAAATTAAGCCTGATTACCAAGTTTTGATGCCTACTGTTCACATTATTAATTCTTCCAATTTTGAAGGTAATATATGAATTCCTCAAACAAATCACCTAATAGTTCACACACTTACAGGATAGTATATCAATAGTAGATGATAGAAACACTAATAAAAGATTAAACCCATTAAAATTAGCAACTTAATTCGTCTCTCCTCTCCTCTCCTCTCTGAAAGAATCATCAGTACGTATGGTGAAGAAAGTTTTTATAATAAATATTGATCAAGAAAAATAAATATTAACATTAGATTAATACAGTTTAAATAAAGATAAAATTATTTTGAAAAATAAGCATAATAAGAAAGCAAATAAACGGTTCAATTATGAAAACCATTTTCTTCAGAGTGGCAACTTTTACGTAGCTTATTGTAAAAAACTGGTAATTATTATTTTTTTTTAAGTTTAATTTATATTCTAATTTAATGATATACACGTATTCTACTTTTATATATTTTTGCTTCCTTTGTAAACTAGGTCTGAGATGAATTTAATTTTCTCTCATTGATTTGAACAAAATTAAAAGTTAGAAATACAGATAAGTACGACTAAATGTAAGAAAGTATTTTGGAAAATTTCCTAACATAATACATAAAAAAAAAATCTGATTTCAAAGAACATACATATAATAGTAACTCTCTTAAAATTCATTAGCGATTCTAATAAAGCCTCTGGTTTATTTCTGATTTAACTCTCTTTCCCTCCTTGATCACTCTCACTGTATGTGTGTGTGTGTGTGTGCGCGCGCGCGCGCGCATTACATGCATATTTGAAATAGACTCGGTGTCTCAGTGTAGGGAAAATATGTGTTGATGAATATAAGGAGTAAATCAATGAAAAAGAATGAATCGAAGAGAATAAGCTTCTGATAAACTACTCCGCTCATATCCGTGACACTCATGAGAGTGTGCTTATCACTGTAGTGCCCGGAATTTATATTGTTGATCAAACAACTCCACCCGGTCATTGGCCTTTATTTCTTTAGCTACTGTAGATTGGAGGGAGTGTTCCAACCTGTTTAGCGTTCGAATGAAGGTCATTGGTCAACCAGCCCGCCGGCTGGTCCAATAACCTACTACCGTCGTTAAGTTGTCTTGTCCGGTAGAACGGACTTTGGTATGTTTCCAACTGGTAACTGTGACGACCTCAAACATTTCAAAATATGACATTTATCATGTGGCTCGTAATAAAGGAATGTTATTTCATGAATGCCAGTGCTTTCTCTCTCCTAGCTCATCTTGCTTCTGCGTTTACATATTTTTTAAACAGAATATGTCAATACTATAGTAAAAGATTATGCTTCCCTTTGGTTTCGTAATGTAATTTTAAACATCTTCATTTTTTTATTTACAAACTATTTCTATTTATTAAATAAGGGTAGTAACTTTAACTTACGAAATTTTGTGAAAATTCATTTTTTTTATTTAATTTTTTCAAAATAGGGTTAACAAAAAATTATGATTAAACCAAAAATAATCATGACTAAACTGACAAGACGTAATCTAATATTTCTATTTCTATCAAATCACCAATTAATGGTATGGTAATCTCTTATCTGTTAAACTTAACTGCATTTGAATAAACATATTAATTTAAGACATTGTTGTTTTGGAAAAAACAGCAATAACTTTATTGCTATTTATCTCTAGACCTGTGAAACTAAAGTAGGATTAACATTGCTAGGTATTTTTTATATTTGAAGGGTATTAGAAAACTTCGCTTGAATTGATAGTTACTCTAGGCTTTAAGCTTATTTTATAGAAATCGAGCAGGAAATAGTTCTCACGTGTATCTATAAGCAGTACTCCAAAGAGACACCAAGAATGAACTGGCTCTAAAGGTGCCGGGATCCTAAGTGTAGACCTGCTGAAACGGATTAAAAAAGAATCTAGGAAAAGTAAGAAGTAATGAAACTGAACGATCAACCGTGAAGAGCAATATGAGAACAGAAGTACAAACAGTATTATGAATAAAATATCCTCACCCAGAGGAAAGCAAAGACTTACTATACATAGAGGCCACTCGTTATCTTGCATGCGATTCCTCGTGATATCAGGTAACATTTATCCAGCGTAGGAGTAACGAGTAGCTGATTTCTGATTTTTGTTGTAGCTCGGGCGGAAATAAATATTCTTTGCAGGGGGGTAGTTTCAGAAGTAAAGGTAAAACTACTAACCATCAAAGGATTTTCCCTTATCTATCTAAAATTTATCTATATAAAATTATCTTGTTATCAAGATTTTTTATATGTATCTAAAACTTACACAATTTATAATTTACAAATTTACAAAACAATACATTGTTTTCCCTATACTATAGAACTGAGTAACGTTTTCATTTTCAGTAATATACGCATCACTATTTGGGCTCAAAAATTAAACTGTCTTTCGGAGTACAGGTTGTTAACATTTTATTCCTGCGCCAATTTCATTTATTATACTCGTACTTAGCGTTGGATGGGAAATAATAAACAACTGAATCCAGTTGTCAACAAAAGAAATTATAAGTAATATGATTTAATGTTTTTAAAGCATATTAAAATTTATAACAGCTTAATACTCTACAATTTAATATTTAAAATAAAATTTTAAAAATTAAGAAGATAAGATACTTGGGAGATCAGCCATTTTTATGGAGACACCACCTTAAATTTTCTCTTCTAGTGATCGGTATAATAATATATAAGAGTTGGAAATTAAAAAATCATTTTATTATTCGATACTTCTGCCGAAGTCTTTTACCATAGCAAAAGATGAAACAACTATTTTTCCTTCAGAAATAAAAGAGAAAACCTAGAAAAGAATTCTTAAAAAACCTTTAGGAATTTCTGAAGGAACAGAATTCCTTAGAAATATGACACGTAGAAGTACGAATAAAAATGTTAAAACTTAATACCATACTTCTATTGGAGTTATTCTACGACAAAAACTACTCTACTTTAGAAAATTATCTGCAGAGATTGTTTAGAAAAACAAAATAAAGCATTCGAAAACAAATGCTCTGCTAGAGAAGTTTTAAAATTTGAAAGATAACAACTACTGGAAATCAAAACCGAATCATGAAAAAAAATTAAATTATGCGATTACCAAATCTAAGATTTGGCAATCACTAAATTTGGCAGTGGGCAAGGAACTAAAAATTGTTCTTTGTTAAAAAATTTTGAATATTAAATAAGAAAATAAAAATACGTATGTTTAATAGTTATGAAAATATATAAGCTTATCATAATATTTTGTTAAATAAACAAATAAAACTGCAAGATCCCGCGGAAAATGAATATTTTAATATGCTGCGCCGAATTTTTTTTTTGTATTATTATGCAGTTTATAATGAACATAAACATACATTACTCTTATTATTGATATTATACTCGTAGCTTACGCATAAATAACTGTGTCGAATCGTGCATAACGAATGTCACTAAATGTCAAGATATGCCATAAGGAAACATTCTAAGTATAAAAATGTCTGTTAATTGCACTAAAAATGCTGGTATAAGAATCGGAACGCTGGAATAGGTCGCTTGATTCAACTTAAGATGTAGACTTTCTAAACCGGCCCATGTCTAAGAAAGTTGAAAATTATTTCTTATTAATATAAGATTCTTGAAAATACCAGCCAAAAATTTACTAAATGAATATGTTTTGGGTTATATTTTTTAAGATATTTATTTTAAAATATTTCCCTGTAAAATATAATGATAAATTTTAAAGTATAAACAAAGTGGAGATGTAGTAGAGCTACAGAAAAAAGGAATTTATAGATACTGAAATTTTTGTTATAGGTAAATTATTTTATGTGTTCTGGTAGAATAAAATTCATAGAGAATAGTATTCAATAAACATAAGTATGTTAAATAAAAAAAAAATAAAATAACTACAAAAAGAATTTAAACAAACAATTATTAATCCTAGTTATTTAATCATTCGCAAAAAAATAAACTAAGCCTAAAAACAATATCAAATATTTCTGAAATCCTAATGATCTATATACAGAATCACAATTTGAAAAATAACGTTCTTTTCTTCTTTAATGATAAAAAAATTATTCTTTTTCTTCTGAAATAGATTGAAATAATTTAGTGAAAAAACCATTATAATCTGAGATATTTTCGTATTCGGTTATTTTATTATTATTATCTTTTTTTTTTTAATTTTTAACATTCTACTTCTTTATTCAAAAAGAAGTTTTTGATTATATTTTTATAACATTACCTACTAATGTTTTTCTACTAATTTCAAGATACTTTCATTTACGAACAAGTTTAATTTTATGTATTCAGGTCCAGATCTTACAGACAAAATTCTGAAATAAAAACTGTGCTACAAATTTGCATTAAACAATCTAAAAACGTATTAACGTACAATTTATATTTGTATTATCCCCGCTTATGAAATAAAATTCTGAAAATCCCCGCTTATTTGATAACTGATACCGACCAGCCCTCCTATCATAGCCTCATCTTAAATTTTAACCGTTAGTTATTGCAAGCTCTTAGAAGAAAAAATTTTACTATATAAAGTGAGTAAAAACGTATGGAAACCCCCTCGACAACTTTAAAATCGTTCTAAATAGAATACTGTAACTTTCAGGATAAGGTACTGGTCAACTACTTTATCTTTTGACGAGAAATAAAATTTCAACCCCTTCTTGGGACTGGCCCAGGGGTTGTAACTAAAATATTTTAAACAGTAACACAATTTATGTAAATTTACAATTTTACAATTATATAATTTTAAAGGTCTCTTTAAGATAATAAAACTGGGCTAAATAAAATACTGGTTTGATGTCTGTGCCAAAATAGGCGGTGGGATAAATTTGGATTTTGAAAAAGATCACGTTGTAATTAAAAGAACTGTTAAAAAAACAGTCCAAAACATAGTTATCCGAACAATCCCCATCAATCGTCCACCAATACCTTCCCATACATTTACTTTGACTGGATACTACGCATGTGCCTCACGATATCAGTATGGATTAATATCAGTCCAAATCGACAATTATGGCCATTTATTACCATTTAAAAAAGAATTTAGCATCACGAAAAGTTTAGTAAATTAGGATCTGCACAAATATTGTTCATCATAATTTCGCAGAATTAAAGTCTTCGATCGTAATCAAATTCGTCTGATGCAAGAACATTAAGTTCTTGGACCAGACGAATTTTCATGGGTTTCAAATTTTCACTTTTTAATGTTTGAATCACTGAACTTTTGCTAACGTTATGTTCTTTTGCTGCTGTTCGATTCGAGGAATGAGAATTCTCAATAAATTCTTGCGTAATCTTTAACGATTTGTTATTATTTGTTGAAGATTTAGTCCTCCCTGGTTTCCCTTATTATTAATTCTCCCTCTTCAAATCGTTTGATGGTTTTTGATACCGCACCTGTTGAAAGAGTGTTACGATTATTAATGATTCATTGAACAATTCAAAAACTTCATTACTTTATAATAGTAAAGTACTTATTATAACATACTTTTGACTCACTCTCTATATATTTTTTAACAGACCAACGTTTCGATAAAATATAATATTGATTTTTTAAGTTTCCCATTATTTCACAAATTTCCCGATCTAGATTTTTCTAAAAAAATATTTATAGGGCCACTTGGTTCTTAGTCCAGTAAGTTTTTTTTTTTATCTTTTCCAGACTTATCTAACTCTCTCTTAGCTTAAGTATAATGACTGGTCGGTTGCTATCCATCACAATCCACTGGCTTTATTGTTTTATAAACGTCAGCTCGTAAGTTTCGCGAGCGATGATAACGCCGTAGTGTTTTTTGCCCAGAATAAACCAAAAAAAAAATCAAAATCTTTGCGACCTACTTTAAAAATGTTAACCAGTTTATCGCTACTTAATCCTCTAACAGGAGAGTCGTAATGGAATCTCCTATTTCCTTCAAAACCGTTTTCCATCCTATTATTAAATTGAATTTCTTATTTATAACTGTACTGAAATTTGTTTCTTAAAACGCATTTTTAAATGCAAAATTGTTATTACCGTGTTAAAGAAAAAAACATTCAAACATGTTCAAAAAATTCCTTACCAGTTGATAACATCCTCTCCTCTTAAATAAGAACTGTATTTAACAGGGTTTTTTTTACATAATCTACAATCTAAAGGAATAGTTTTAACATAAATTTTCAGAATTATAATTTTAAATTGTAAAAAAGGACACAGAAAATAACAAGGTTTAGCCAGTGTAAAGCTTAGGCAATAGAAAATATTGAGCTTTAACCTGCCTAATGGTTTGCAAAAACAAATTGCTTCATAAAAAGAAGTTATTTTGTTAATATTAAAATTAGGGGCAAGTATAATTCAAATTAAAATTTGGGAAAAGGTTAAGTATTTTATAATTTATATTATTTGATAATTAAAAAATGTATAAAAACTAAATTATATAAAATTCATAAAATGTTTAATACCATTTAGAAAACAGTTAACATATAATTTAATTCAGAATGAGTACGTACTTCAAACACCTACGTTTTTATTAAAGATATATTTCAATAAAATTTCAATAGAGTCAACCTCTATTAAAAGCCGAAAGATCTGAGTGTAATGTATTCTTGTTTCTCAAAACCATTTGATAGGGAGTTAGTAATTCTTTAAGGAAATTAATTTGCTATGACCTACTTAATACTTGAATGAATGAATTTTATAAACGGTGAAGGTATTCCGACTGACGCAATAACAGCCTCTTGAAATTAGCCGAAGGATATAATATGATTGGAATCTTTAAATCTAGTGAATTGATATTTTGTGATGAGTGGGAAAGTTGAATTACATCCGCCCAGCAAGTCGATAGGATAAAACCGGAGAAGAGAATTAATTGTTTCATTCAAAAAACGCCGGCCTCCGTGGCGCGAGTGGTAGCGTCTCAGCCTTTCACCCGGAGGTCCTGGGTTCGAATCCCGGTCAGGCATGGCATTTTTTATAAAATGCCATGCCAATATGAATTTATAAACTAAAATTAAGGGAATTTAAGAAAAAAAATATCTTCTGTTGTACACACATATATATAAATCAAGATGTCCTACACTGATTCATAATCAAATCCCAGCATAATTACTGAAGATAAGTTGATGAAAATTTGTATACACATATTTCGTACGGTGTAAGTGCATACTAAAAAATCTGATGTGGACAACGCATGACTTTCTTGTATGCGTATTAAATTATATACACACATTTTTGCTGCATTTCATTTGAAAGTGAGATACGATCCTCCAATTCTTAAATAAACTGAATAGTTACACAATTGCTGAAATATTAGTTTTTATGAACATCAAATATTTATACAATTATTAATTCAACAGTCTTACATGAAATATTAGAATAGAGTAAAATTCCCTTTACTACTCGTGTTACTACATCAGTATTATTTCGTATCTTCGTGAGTTACTGATTAACAAAAGTTTAATTTTTCTGGTGTGTCGCATAAATAAAAGTTAATAACAATATTAATATATTCCGTTTAGTCAACTCCCGTATACTGGTTACAAATGTTAATTCTGACGTTACGGTGTAAAATATTCAGTTATTAATATTGGATTATTTGGTGAATAATCAAAAATGAAAAAGAAACAATCATACCGGAAACAGAAATAAAACATATAAATATATAAAACGACAAAAAAATGAATATGAAAAAGAAGAAAATGTTAAAACCAAAGAAAGAATAAAAATATTAAGAGAAGATCATAAATATAAAGAAGAAGAAACTAAAACGTTAAGACCAAGGAAAAATAGAAAGATAAAGAGAGGATGATGAATATAAAGGGGGAGAAGATTTGAATACTAGAGAACGTGTACACAAATTAAGATCAAAAGAATTATATCAGACAAAAGAGCAATTACATGATTGGCAACAAAAAACAAATAAACGAAATAATGATCAAGTCCGACTTAGGGAGAATACTGTCCGACAATATTAGAGAAGAAATGAACTAAAAGATAAGAATTTTTTGCAATTTATTAAAGATCGGGCATGTATTCCTCATTGTATATGTTATTCTTGTGAGGGTCTATTTTTCAGTCACTGTGTAGGTAGGTAACTTAACGTAGATAAAATTTCCGACTATACTAAACGAGATATTCACTTGATGTGGAATTGCGAATACGCTTCACATAAATATCTAAAACCATTTTCGGGTTTTTTAAATTGTAATCTTTTAAGAGGAAGAAAATATAAATTATTTTCTACATTTTTTGCCGTTTTATATTACCACTATTGAAACAATCTTTATGATAATTGGTAATATTGTGATGATAATTTACAGAAATGCTATAAATTTTGTTCCAAGCAGTATCTCAAATAGAAGTTAAATAATTAAAAAAAATAAAAATTATTCACACATTTTCCGTAGGCAAATGAAACCTACAATTCATCGTGGTAGAGGATTATGGGACTAATTATCGTTTAATGAGCTTTGCAGAAACATCAAATAAACTAATATTTTTTTTTTTTATAAATACTCTTCCTTTAATCTAATTACAATGATAAAATTAAGGATATTTACTCAGATTTTCAGATTTTCGTTTCGTGAACGCTTTGTTTTATGATTCTACTACATATTCTATTTCCCCAACCTATTCTTGCTCATATCCTCCATGGAGACTTGACCCCATAAATTTTAATTTTACTATATCGTATATAATAAAAATCAATGTCTTCTAGCAAATGTTTTACGAATCTCTTCAAGAGAAACCCAGACGCAGTAGTATACCCAGATGGATCGAAACAGAATTATACTCTTGGATGCGCATTTATCGTTAATGACAGAACATACATGTTTGGTCTGCCCAGTATCACAAGCGCCTTCATTACTGAACTGTACACTATCAATAAGGCTTTGCATATCATTAACTCAATTGCCGTCATATGTAAGTATTTGACACAAACAACTTTTTTTTAACTTATCCGTAACGATCTAAAATGTCCATTCAGTTGTTTATCTTTGGATAACAAATTAATGAATAAGCTACTGTTTTTTGTTTTTTTTTTGACTAAATTAGATTAGATTCTGCTCTATTAATATTTATTAAAAAAGTAAAAATTAACTATTCAATCATCCTGTTTGGGTTTATTTTCTCAAAGGGAAATAAATAAAGCACATGAAAAGTGATTAACTCATTTTAAAATCCTTATCCTTATAGTGAGAGTATGAGTTCATAAAAATATACAAAATGTGGATTAGTATGGTGATTAGCATGCTCTTGGTATGGTGGTCGTCTTATGATTAATTCCTGACAAGAGTATGATATCATTTCTCCTAACATTTCATCCGCCTTATGTTTTTTTCTTAAAATACATGCGTTGTTTGTCTTAAATTTTACTAAAATAAATTAAAAAATTGTTATTTTTAAATATTAATATATATTCTATAAAATACATGCCCGTCAGATAACTTACAAGTATTAGCTAGTTTTAGCCTTTAACCCTCTTGAAATTCATTAACCGCTTCTATACATTTAAAACGACTAAGTAGTTTTTGAACTTAATAACTATCATAACTGACAGACCATTACCTTAATTTTTACATGTGAGGAGGTTATAATGTAGCTCTTTAGAGAGTAAAAGTAAAAAGTGAGTGGATATCCGGGGAGAAAATGAATTTCACATACTCACATAAACAGGCACACTTCAACATTACAGCGCGCAATCAAGTTATACACATCATTTAGGATAACAATGACAGCCCTTTTTTAATCTCCTAGTTTTCAATTCATTCTGAGTTTATTAAAAGGAACTACTGACTGCGAGTAAAGCTAATTTTATACACAAAAAAAAAATTTTTTTAACAAAACTTATTTTGTTCAAAGCACTAGTACAATATTCATAACAGAAGATGATACGTCTTAAAACGAATTGTAAATATTCTACTATAAAATTCAAATAATCTTCTGATATAAAAATAAAAAATGAAATGAACCCTTCCAATTAATTTCTCTTTATTTTAGAAGCAAAGAAGGAAATAAAACAAAAGATAGGTAAATTAAGTTGAACTTGAACTAATACGGGTAACATGTCTTTAACTCCGCCATTATAAATAACTGAATTCGGAATACTTGTCCAATTTATCCCCATCAATCTTCCTTCTTCCTTATACTCACCAAAAAACTCTGTTTTAAAAACTCAATGAAATTAGGCAGTGCTACCGAATTTAGACATCGGTTATAACACTGATTATTTTTTTATCAATCATACATTCATCAAAAATATATTTATAGCAGTTTTATTGCATCGTTTGAGTAAGAGATATGAGAGTAAGCTATCAGCATTTCATACTAAAGAGTGAAAGAAATATACGAAAGTATGTCATTAATTTTGAAAGCTGTCTAGCACGATAAGCATTTATTTGAGACCTGTGCTGACCTTAAATTTGAAACCGAGTTTATTGTATCTTATAGTATAGCCTCGTTATGAACCGACTTCACGTAACTAGATAATTACCAAAAAGTAAAAATTTCATACCATAATAACTACATTTTGAGAACACTATACTTCCCCGCATGATCTCTCTCACTATTATTTTACAAAATTAACTGTAAAATACTTTCTGTTTACGAAGATGTTTTGTTTAAGCTGCAGGTGAAAAGTACAAGGACTTACATATTTGGACAAGAGTTTATGCATTTCATTGAAACAAAACTAAAGTAACAAATAAATTTCGGAGCAAACTGAACCGTAAAACATTTAATTTAAATTTGTATTCTGTTGGTTATCGATAGGGAAATCATTTACAATCATAACTGGGGTTAAAAGTACACTAAAAAATTTACGGTAAAGCAATGAAAATTATCATTTAATTCTTAAACAGTGTTTTACATTCAGATGACTGCAATGCACAAAAGAAAAATCTAATTCGCGTTACTCTAATTTATAAAAAATCTCAAAGTATATCTTTAAACTATTTGAAGAATTAAACAAAGTATTTTTTTTTTAATTTTTAATCAAAGTACTTTGTTTTAAATACTTTATACTTCAATATAAGATTAAGACGTACGTCTTGTAGCAACGAAGAACTGCTGTAAAATACATTAAAACAATGTATTCTTATGATGATCGTGCAATTATTGCTTATAACTCTACTGATTACTCCAGTTTGTATTGAGATTGTAATTTCTTTACAATCTCAATATTCCTTCCCATTCTAAGATCTCTTTCCCGAGGCAACAACGTAATTAGCTAATTACTGTCGCCAAAACGAATATGTTACTGTTATATTCAATCAATCTATTTAAATTCCTCTTTATAACGATAAACTGATTTCTGATATTACATTGTTTTCTAGCATTTAAATAATGCATGTTATTCGTATAATATTATATAATTTTTTTTATAAACTATACATAATTTAATATATAACATTTTTTTTAAGATAACCACATATGTTCCTTTCTCAAAATTTATCATTTTAAATGTTCATATGAACATTTATTCATGCTGAAATTGTTTTCCCCGAAAATATTTTTTAGAAAGAATAGTATAAAACTGATAACACAATTATCTGCTTTAAGAGATGGTGTCTACTAATAATCTGGAATTAAAAATGAGTTGTGAAATTTAAGAGTAACAAATCGTTTACGGAGTGATGTAGGTTTTAGAATTTAGAATATCGAAATACGCCTTTACTGAGTGGTTATCATTGTTGTAATGATAAAAAGAAACATGCTATTTATTGAAATTATTAAATGATAAACGAAAAGAGATTTTGCTTTAAGTAAAGGGTCAGTCAGTTACTTTCTCTAAACAAACAATTTTACACTTATTAATGTCGCATAAGTTATAATTTTAATTCAGTTTTTTTTTTTTTTTTTTTTTTTTTTTTTTTTTTTTTTTTTTTTTATTTAATTGACAAGAACAGAAACGAATAAACACGTACATAGCCTTGAAATACATTAAA